>NC_053028.1:372271311-372598637 GCF_003073215.2 Triticum urartu | reverse complement strand
CAAAACTGGCGCCTTCACAACCTGCGCCTTGCTATCCTGAAATTACAACGCGTGCGAAAACTCCCTCAGCTGCCAAATCCCGACACGCGAAATCCCCCTGCTAACCCTGAGCTGAAAGGGCCGCTAGTTCAAATTGGTGGGGGGTACTTTTGTAACACACCCTACATTTTGGACAAGCGCGTCCCTAAGTCATGCTTCACCCCCCCATCGCCCCCTTTTCGCCATTCGAAATCCCAGGACGCCATAACCTCTCCGCTCCAGCCGCGAAACCCCACCCTCCTCCGTCCGCCACATCACCGCTGCCCAGCCGGAGCCTCTTCCCCGACGACGTCGTCCACCGCAACAGCTCGATGTCCCTTGTCCACCTCCCCGGATGAGGATCCGTCGTCCATCTCGTCGTCCCGCCGGTTCAGCCACCCCGTCCTCTACCTCCAAGGAGTTGATCCGACGATCGCCTCGTCTATCACGGCTGCTCCATCCCCACAGCGCCGCCTTAACCTGCTCCACCGGAACCGCAGCATCCTCACCGACTCCTCGGACGAAGCCGAGGCCTACTCGGTGCCACCAAAGAGGTTGTACACTCATCGCATCGCACCTTCTCCTTAACTCGACCCCCGGCGCCGACGGTGCTCCATCCCGCACCCCCATGGAGCGGCTACCTTGAAGCTGGTGCCGCGGGCGACATCTCCACGGCGGCTCTCCCCAAGTGCGAGGCCCCTTCGGCGGCGGCGGCCATACCAGCCGGATCTGCTGCTGCTGCTCTGGCTCTCGCTCACTCGCTCGCGCTGCTGCTGCTGCTGCTGCTCCGGCTCTCGCTCGATCGCTCGCTCACCCAGCTGCTGCTGCTGCTCTCCCCCTCGCTCGTACTGCTGCTCTGCTCCGATTAAGCCACACTTCAGTCGACTGAATCGACTTTTGGGTCAGTCGATTTTCAGGGGTTGGGGGGGCTCGCCAGAGTTAAGGAAGAACCACCCGCAGCGGGGACGGGGGCTCGCCGAAGAGGTACCCCACTATCTATCTTAGGGTTCATGGTGGGGGCGTGGGGGCTAGAGGGCTGGCCGGGGCGGCGGTGGCGAGTTGTTTCGGGGTGGCGAGGCGACGCTGGGGCCGGCGGTTCGGCCGGTGGTGGCTGGCAGCTCAGGGGGGTGCAGGTTGAAGATGAACTACAGGCCCTCCCTAAACTACATGTCAAGTGCCTCTCTGCTACCATTGCGTTCAGTTTCGACAGTAGCATTCAGATTCCACAGTAAACTTCAGTTTCGACAGTTAAGTTCAGAGTAAACAGTTTTTACCTCATATGTTGTAGTCAGGTGGTTTTTGGTGATGTTAATTTTACATCCATTTTACATCATCTATTGGAGATGCTATTAGAATCCCACTTGAGATTGACGATGTCTGTCTTGTGCTACTTCAGCCTTGACTTCTTACGGCTCACCGGAGCTGCTCCAACGACAGAACGATCCATCACAACAAAGCAGTGCCCTGGACGCAGTCTACAGATTCCTCAGATCTTCCTCCACACCTTCGACAGCCACCTCTGCCTCAACTGCTTCAGCGACCAACCCAATGATGTTGAGGTCGACACAGCTACGGCAAAGAGGTTGTACACTTGTTGCATCACTTATTACTATACATTCACGTCAATCCATTAGGGCTATTTTGGTTCAACGGAAAAATGTCGATCCACTGGTTGTTACCATCACTCTAAATTTCTGCATGCTCTCCTTACATAATCTCACCATATTTTTTTCGTATGCATGTCAGATATTGTACACAGTCATGCTGAACATGTAGAGAAAAAGAGAAGAGTTTTGCGCGGCAATACAATGTCATGCAGACATCGCTCCATGGTGGGTTCAATGGCAAACCCTCCCCACCCCTCTCCAGATTGTAATCTAGAGGAAGATATCTGTTCTGAGGCGGATTCAGGCGCCGCTGACCACTCCTATTTACCCCCAAGGTGTTTGCTCTACCTTGGCATGATGATGTTAGTCATATCATGCATATGTTGCCTTGAAGTGCCTACTTTTGACATCATATATGTCATCTGCTTAGTTTAGACATGTTCTGTAATGCCACCTGTTTAGTTTCTATATCATATATGGGAATTATGCAGTCTCATGTCTTTTAGCCAGCCATAATATATGTGAAATGTGCAATGCCATCCTGTTTAACCAGGCATCATATATTTGAATGATATCTTGCTCATCCTTTTCTTCATTACATTTCCATTTGTCGACAATGTTTGTACATTAAACTACTCTTCCTATGAATCAGCCATTTGGGTGGGAGATGGAAAAATCTGGAGTGAAAACAAGGCCTTCAGAGTAGACAGTGCTACCTGTCGAAGAAGATCTATTGTTGGGTCCCGATAGCTCCTCAGAGATGGATTCAGAAACAGATGATCAGTCCTATTCCCCCACTGAGGTGTATGCTCTAACTTGGCACGGTTATACTTCTCATATCATGTATACGGTGTCTTGCATTGCATAGTTTAGACATCATATACACAATATTCAACACCATGTTCTTAGTTCAGACACCATATCGAATGCCCTATGTTTAGCATATAAATCACATATGTGAATTAAATGATGCGATCCTGATTACTTAGATAACATGTAGGTGAATTATGTCATGCGATCTTGTTGAGTTATTCATCATATCTTTGAATTATGTTACGCTATGCTATCCAGTTTAGATAGACATCATATATGTGAAATTATGTCATGCTATCCGTTTTAGTTAAACAATATACATGTCAACTATTTCATGCCCTCTTTTTTCCACACTATCTATTGCATCTATCTCTCATACAATGTCTGTACATTCAACTATGTTTCCTGTTTATCAGCCATTTGAATTGGAGCGGGTGATGCCAGTATCTAGCGGACTAAAAACACGGTCTTCAAATAAAACAATGCTACCTCTTGGTGGAGATAGCACCCCGGTTGTACATGCACAAGAACCAGCCCTACCACACATAACCCAAACTCTCGCAGATTGTACCCCTACTGCGATGGACAGAGAACCAGCTTCACCCAATCTAACCCCAACCCCAGCAGATAGTAACCCAGTTCCTGTTGACACAGCACCATCTCCACCATAGAGCTCCCAAACAAGAGCAGTTAGTAAGGCAGCTCCAGTGCCCAAAGGGCCGGTACTATCACGGCGAACCCCAACTCCACCAGTTAGTACGCCTATTCCTGTGGAGGAAGCACAACCAGCTAGTCATAGTTTAGCATCTATCGCATTTGATGTTGTTAAATCATATGTGCGTATCTTCCCATCCTGGAAATATTATACTGAAGATGAAGGAAAATTTCAGTTGCAGGTGTTTGTCCAGGAGTTATTTGTAAGTAATGTTATTCATGGCAATTACTTTGCTTCTTCCCATACATCCTACCTCCATGATGGTTATAATACATCAAATTTTCCCATTTTTCTCTATAGAGAAGGACCGATTTGGAAACTCAAGTTGAGGCAACCTCTGCTAATACCTCTGCTATCTTCAAGAATGCTTGGTGGCAGTATCGAAATTACCTGAAGAAAACGTACTTCACCGGCAAACAAACTCATCAAATTCCTTTACGTTCTCCTGAGACACATTTACTGGACGATGACTGGGAACGCCTTGTTTTGTACTAGTCCCGAACCAAGAATGCGGTAAGGTCTATGAGCTCATTTTCTATTTTTAAGTATTATATTCTTGCGTCTTACTGTACTCTGTTCATGTAGAACAAGTGCCTAAACCTGAAGAACAATTGTTCTAATTTAAGATTCCTTTGCTATCATAGTTCAAAAAGCGCTAGGCGTTAATTGTGTGTTTTGCCACCGCCTTGCGCTTTACTGACCAAAGCGCATGCTTATGTGCAGTTATGCACAGATTATGCGTAGTTATGCACAATGCGTTTTGCCAACGCCTAGAGCCTAGGCGCGCTTAAGCACGCGCTTAGGCGCGCCTTTTTTAACTATGATTGCTTTGCTCTTGTATCACTGTATTTACTCATACAAACTTATTTTTAAATTGAAGGATCCAATCGAAACTCCAATCGCACAGCAGGTATGTTCACGCATGCTTCTTTAACAGGTTTGCTCTTATCAATAGCTCTGTTGATTTCCATTTCAATTGTGTATACAGTTGACTTTCATATCATGCACATTACTAGCATCATAACAGAGCCAATAGTGTTTTTGTACATGTAGACCCGTGGTACCCATCTGAAATCTTGTTGTGCCGTGTAGTTTCCCACGCTTTGTATTCTTTCACTTCTGCTTTGTCTTGAACTGATATGATTTGAACCGTGTCTCTATTTTAATTTGGCAAGACAATGTAGTGACCATAGGACATAGATATATGTTTGTTTGATGCTTTTATTATGTACTAGTACTTGGCATAGAAGACTTGGTAGTTTAATCTTGTCCACCTTACTAATGAACTAGTTCACCGAAATGAGTTTCATATACTAGTACATGCTAAACTTGTTATGTGTCTGCTTGTTTCTTCTTTTAGAATGCTGATAGAATATTGGGGAAGAGTGCCTTATTAAGCAATGGTAAAGGAAGTAATGCAGATAAGGTTCAGGATAGTGACACATCCTTGTTGGTCTCCAACAAAGCTGATAAAACAGCTAAGGAAGACTATCTTGAAGACAGCGAGACAACCCCAAAGTCATGTCTTGGTTTAGTGTTCGAGTTACTGGCCACTACCGCTTGCACAAGCTATTCAAACTCACTGTCTAAATCAGTTTGGTTTCTTGAGTCTCAACTACAAGATGAAAGACATCGATCAGATGTGCTGCGACAAGAAGCGGAAGAACTGTGGAAGTCCCTGGAGCATACAGATGCATACTTTCTGGTGCAACAACAAGCGTTGGAGGATTTTAGCGCCAAACAGGACAAAGCTAATCAGCTTGCTAAGCTTATTGCCAGCATGGTGGATACCTAGGATAACGTTTCTTGAGCTCTTCTGAAGTTGTTTCAGTAATGCTCTTGTTTTGCTGCCGTGTTTATTTGTACTGGTGGCCAATTTTGACGGCCAGTGTATGTAATGTGCTGCTTTGTTCCCTATATTTGCACTGGTGGCGAACTTTGATGCCCAGTGGATGTAATATGTTTAATAGCGGTAATAGGCTAGCGTTAATTGCTTGCTTATTTATTTCTTTATTGTCTTGTTTAGTTGTTTGCTTGTAATCACTGCAGTTCTTTTTCTGTTTTTTTCTAGTGGACACAATAGCCTATTTTTGGTAACTAGGCCAAAATAATCATGGCAACACACGGACTGTTGTAACCATGGGCCAACTCCAGGCCGTATGATCCATGGGCCTTCGTCCGGCCGTACGATCCATCAGCCTTCTATACGGGCCTTAGGGTCCATGGGCCTTCTATGGGCCGTAGGGTCCATGGGCCTTCTATGGGTCGTACGATCCATGGGCCTTCTATGGGCCGTACTATCCATGGGCCTCATACGGGCCGTAGGATCCATGGGCCTTCTATGGGGCGTATCATCATTTCGCCAATCATGGGCCGTACTATTCGTGGACCATAACGGGCCGGTAATAGGCCGTATTTGATAACTCTATGAAAACAGCCCAACGGGTTTTTTTGACATGAAAACGGCCCAACGTATTAACGGTCCGCAAACGGGCCGACTGTAACGACGGGCTGAATTTGGCCCACACGCAGAAAATGACAGTAATGGGCCGTATGTAACCGAATGCTGCAAATGAGCCCAAGAATCAATGGGCCCTGAGAAGGCCGAAAGATAACTTGGGCTGGAAACGGATCAATGGAATAACGGGCCGTTAATGGGTATAAAGTGATACACTGTTCATTATGGGCCAGTTTCACCATAGGCCGTTAATGGGCCAAGAGTTACGAAGGTCCTCATATGGGCCGAAAGAAGTCATGGACCACACATAGGCCGGAAGTTAAAATGGGTTGAATCATATTGGACGGCCCAGATGACGCTACTGGGCCTAATTCGGATAGGGCGTAACGGGCCCTGGGTTAGCGGGCTGTAAATGGGCTATATGCGAACATGCCGTTAACAGGCTTTCCGTGGGCCGGCCCGCCACCTTTTGACCTAGTCAAACGGGCTGGCCTTTTCACAGGAATGGGTCTCTGTTGGGCCGTGCCACATGTCGCCGTATCATAGGCGCCTTCGGTCCAATGAGCGGATGACATCTATCCCAACAGTGAGCCGACACGTGTTTCCTCCAGCCAATGATGATTTTACATGTGGAAAATCCCCATTGGTCGGGGCTGTTAACGGGTTATCGGATCCAAAACCCAACCCGATAGCTTAACGGCGTTCTGTTACGGTGGATGCCACGTGTCGGTCACCCTTGATGAAAGCACTTCTGTGACATGCGATTTATCATCATGGAAGTGGACACTTCCGTGATGATAATTTTGTTAATGTCATGGAACACTTCTACCACAGCACATGTATGACTATCTTGATTCTGTCATAAAATCGCGATGGATGTACATGCATGACAAAAAACGCGAGCTACTGTGACAAACACGTATCATCATGGAAGTGTATTTTTTTGTAGTGTAACTACTCACAAGTGCTAAACTTGCTCAAGATCAGAGGGGTATTAAATAGCATAATGGATTTGAACATATAATCTTCCACCAAATAAACCATATAGTAATCAACTACAAGATGTAATCAACACTACTAGTCACCCACAAGAACCAATCTATAGTTCCGGTACAAAGATTGAACACAAGAGATGAACTAGGGTTTGAGAGGAGATGATGCTGTTGAAGATGTTGATGGAGATTGCCCTCCCCAAGATGTGAGAGTTGTTGGTGATGATGACGACGATGATTTCCCCCTCCAGGAGGGAAGTTCCCCCGGCAAAATTGCTCCACCGGAGGGCAAAAGTGCTCCTGCCCAAGTTCTGCCTTGAGACGGCGGCACTCCGTCCCGAAAGTCCTCTCCTCATTTTTTCTAGGTCAAAATGACTTATATACCAGAAGATGGGCACCAGAGGTGGGCCGAGGGGAGCACAACCCACCAAGGCGCGCTTGGGCTCCCTGGCGTGCCCAGGTGGGTTGTGCCCACCTGGTGGGCCCCCTCTGGTACTTATTGGCTCCAATATTCCTCATATATTCCATAAAAAATCTCCGTAAATTTTCAGCTTGTTTGGAGTTGTGCAGAACAGGTGGCCTGACACAGCTTTTCCAAGTCCAGATTTCCAGCTGCCGGAATTCTCCCTCTTTGTGTGTACCTTGCATATTATGAGAGAAAAGGCATTAGAATTACTCCAAAAAGCATTATTATGTATAAAACATCATAAATAACAGTAGGAAAACTTGATGCAAAATGGACATATCATATGACAACAAAGTGTTGTTCTACATATTGTGCAACTCTCTCACCCCAACTACCCGACCGGAAAAATATTGGTGGCATCGTGGCAAATAGATTTAATGCAACATCTCATGGCATTCGGTTTGATGTTCCTGAGCTATTCATTCAGAACATGGCCTATGCAGCGGGTGGCGCTCAAGCTTTGAAGTCGTATGCTCCATGGATTATATATGCCATAGAGAAGCTTACTCAGAAAAAAGTTCTTTTGTCCGCATGTGCTGAAAGCTTTCACTCCTCCAGTCCGTGACACTCTATCGATTGTAAATGAAGTAGGCAAAGGAAAGACACCCATTAATGCAACCGCTCCTGATTCAGCTCGAGCCCTGAAGGTCAAGAAGGCCATTGTTAAAATCCCTCGAGATGAAAATCCTTTGCTATACAAGATTTGTCTTAGCACTCAGCAAGCTCTTGAGAGCCATATTAAGCTTGACCGCAAAGTAAACATGGAGATGATGGTTCAGATAAATCTGCTTCACAATTATGCTCACCAAACTCTTCCGCATGAGAAGGAACAGAAGAAGTGCTCCTGGGCTCTTCTGCGAAAGCATTGTACTCGTAAGCAGCTCTCTGCCAAGGGCATCAAAAAGAACTATGACTATATAGAGCTATTTAAAATTCCTGCCATCCGAAGACAAACTCCAGTTCTGCCTCAGAGGTCTGACTCCACTTATCTGCTATTTGTAGAGACCGGTGATGATATTGAAGACACCGTATACTCCCTAATTTACAAGCTAGATGCTCCTCGCTTTGAAGGTCCCGAAGCTGATACCAAAGCCAAAGATGGAAGCCCTGCTCTAGCCTCAGCCTCCACCTTTCCTTGTTCTGATTCGCTGAATAGTTCGAGTTCTAAGGGTTGTTCGGACGAGTAGTTCCTTGGATGCGTTCTCCTTCCTTTTTGACACTTGTTGACAAAAAGGGGGAGAAGAACATCGAGAGCTAGATGTGCGGATTATTTGCAAGTTTTGCATTCGCCTTTTGCTTTTTAGTTGAACAATTTGGTTTTTCTGTACTTGAACTATTTGCTTAAGTGGTCGTTAAACCTTATAGAACCGCTTGTGGTGCTGGAAAACCTCGTCGTCATGTAATGTTAATAACCTCCCTACAATGCTATATTTTCCCTTGTGTCTTTGGTTGCATGTGCCTCCAATATTTACCCTCTTTCAATATATTTTTCGCTTATCTTCTTGCAGAGAAAGCAATAGCAGCTGAGAAAGGATTACACATACTCATTTCTCTAAAGAGAAATGCACTTATCTCAATGAGATATTTCCTGTCATGATTTCTCATTGATTTCTGACTTGCAGGAGAATACCTTCGAAAGCATATCTACCTCGAGCAAAATCATAGTTTATACCTTTCTCTATAATTACCTAGTTATCTAACCTAGTAGGGTAGTCATTTATCTCATGCGGATTCAAACCATGTTCTGGGAAAATCTTCATGGCTTATTTCTGTGACAAATCATTTCAAAGTATTAATACTCTTTAACAAATCTTCTTCAATGATTTTGTGTCGCAACAAACATCTCAGATACTATTGAGTGTATTGAATAAGTCAACAAATGATATCTACTATCAGTGCTACTCAAGTGAAGATTCACATTGCCTCCCTTCCACTTACATACTTATGCATGACTTTAGTCAAATTTTCAGTAAGATGCATACCTTCAGGGGGCGTGTCTCATCTTCGTGATTACCTTTCGCTACTTATTTTCCTTCGCAATACATTCCATTATCCTTTCATCTACCTTTCGATGTGTTCTGTTCTGTCAACAACCATCCAAAAAGGGGGAGATTGTTGGTGCAAAGTCTTTCCCCCTTATGTTTTGGAAATTATTGCCAAAAACAGGCAAGGATAGATTTGTTTTCTAGTGCACACAGAGGCAAAGAGTCCATGCAAGTCCGAAGAGAATGTTGTATTTGGTGTTATGTTCGAGGAACTTCACCAAAGAATATCTGTGTTGCATAGAAAGATGAGCTTCGTTGCGCTAAGATGTATTTGCGAGAAGATTGAAGTGAAGGGGTTGACCCCTCAAAATTACTGCTGATGTGAGGATGTTTGGTGTTGTCTGAAGAAATTGACTACAGTCGCGAAGTTGAAGATGAAGTGAATACATAGCATTTATTTCATTATTCTTCATTCTCTCTTCTTGAGTCATAGGACATTCGTACTATTAAGAGGGGTATAGGTTCTTGATGCTTAGCCGAAACCTTTGAAAGACCGGGAGAACTCTCTTTATACTTCGAATGATTACCTATGAGCAGAGGACGTTGTTTTTGGGTGTTGTAGGAGATATCTTTCAAACTGAGGAGTTAGAATTTCTTGCTCCACAAGGATTGTTACCATTGTGCTCAATTTCTGACCATTGGAATCGTGTCGTTCAGCCTTTGGCTGATTCGCATGTCCTATTTGGTCATTTCCCATCAAGGAAGGTGATTGCTTCTATCTCCGTTGGTAATTCCCCGAAGAGGAGAGGATGATGCGTCATAGCAATGGTAAGTATTTCTCTCAGTTATGAAACCAAGGTTAACAATCCAGTAGGAGAACCAAGCAACACTATGTAAACAGTACTTCAACACAAAGAACAAATACTTGCAACCTACTAGATCACTCCTCGGTATTGAGATAGATAAAATTGTATGAGATTTCATAAATAGATCTAACAAAAGCACAAAATAAAATAAAGAAAGAAAAGTGCATAAAGGTATTTTTTGGAATAATAGATCTGAAAATAATATGATAGGAAATTGACCCCGGGTCGTAGATTTCACTGGTGGCTTCTCTCGAGAAAATAACATATAGTGGGTAAACAAATTATTGTTGGGAAATTGATATAAAAGCAAATAATCATGATGATATCCAAGGCAATGATCATGTATATATGCATCATGTCCAAGATTAGTAGACCGACTCCTGCATGCATCTACTACTATTACTCCACACATCGACCGCTATCCAACATGCATCTAGTGTATTAAGTTCATGGAGAAACGGAGTAATGCAATAAGAATGATGACATGATGTAGACAAGATCTAATCATGTAGGAATAGACCCCATCTTTTTATCCTTAATAGCAACGATACATGCGTGTCATGTCTCCTTCTGTCACTGAGATTGAGCACCACAAGATTGAACCCATCACAAAGCACCTCTACCCATTTCAAGAAAAATAAATCTAGTTGTCCAAACCAAACCAAAGTTTCGGAGAAGAAATACGAGGCTATAATAATCATGCATATAGGAGATCAAAGAAGACTCAAATAATATTCATGGATAAAACTGATTATAAACTCACAATTCATCGGATCCCAACAAACACACCGCAAAAAGTCACTACATCAAATAGATCTCCAAGAACATCAAGGAGAACATTGTATTGAGAATATAAAAGAGAGAAGAAGCCAGCTAGCTACTACCTACAGACTCGTAGGTCTGTGGTAAACTACCCATGCATCATTGGAGGAGCACCAATGAGGATGATGAATCCCTCCGTGATCGTGTTCCCCTCCAGCAAGGTGCCGGAAAAGGGCTCTAGATTGGATCTCGTGGTTCGGGAACTTGCGGCGGCTGGAATTGTTTTTCGTCGACTCCCCCAGGGTTTTTGGAATATTTGGGTATTTATAGAGCTGAGAGGCGGTAGAAAGGACCTCCGTGGACCCCACTACCCATCAGGGCGCGCCAGGGGGCTCTGGCGCGCCTAGGTGGATAATGGGACCCACGGGCCACCCCTCTGGTACTTCCTTGGCTCCCAAGTTGTCTTTTGGGCAGAAAACAATCTCCAAAAAGTTTTGCTGCGTTTGGACTCCGTTTGATATGGATATTTTGCGAAGTATAAAACAAGAAAAAAACAACAACTGGCACTGGGCACTATGTCAATAGGTTAGTCCCAAAATGATATAAAGTTTCTATAAAATTAATATAAAACATCCAAGAATGATAATATAACAGCATGGAACAATAAAAAATTATAGATACGTTGGAGACGTATCAGAAGGTTGTGGCTATAAATAGCCATCCCGGTCCAACGTTGTCCGTTGGCTGCTCCGCTTAAGATGTCTGAGAAGATTGATTGAGCGTCCCCTTTCTGAGAGATTTGAGTTTCAAATCCACGAGAGAAAAACCAAGAGTCGTGTCGGGTGGTAGGTGCGACATATGCCAACGGGTGGCTCATCATTGTGGGAGCCAATAAGACGTCGCCGGTGCCTGGAAGCGGGATGAGGCGAAGACATGAACGCCGGCGAATCTTACCCAGCTTCGGGGCTCTCCATGGAGATAACACCCCTACTGCTGCTCTGCGGGGTCTCCGCATGATCACTAGATGAACAAGTAGCTACACGATGCTCCGTGAGCTGTTTGGCGAGAGGAGGAAGAAGGGCACTACTCGCTCTCTTCTCCTCCCTATGTGGTGTCTAAAACTAGCAGGGATCAACCCTTTGCATGGGTGTCCTGGGGGGTTTATATAGGCCTACCCCCCGGGGATACAATGGTAATCCGGCTGGGCGTGGGGCCCAGCCGTCTGTGTCTACACTCGCCGGCTTCTGCGCCGGCTGCTGTGGCCCGCCGGCTGGTGGGTCCCGCCGGCTGCCGGCTCCTTGGTCGACAGGCAGGCCCCACTGTCTAGGGCCTTGTCGGCGGTTGGTTACTGTTGCTCAATCTTGGTGACGAGGGCTTCGCCGAGGTGGGCGTGGCTACAGTGTCGCCGTCCGGCGGGTGATCGCTGTAGCCTCACCGCGTGTTGTCTCCTTAATGCGGCATCTCCTTCGAGGGAGGTGGCAAGCCGGCTGTGGGGAGCCGGCTCTGTCTTGGGCCGACTGGGGGAGGCCTGGCCGCCTTCGGGTGTCTCTCTGCCCGAAGGGGCCCACCGCCCGTGGGCCGCGCTGGAAGCCCGTCGTGGATGACAGCAGGGTCAACGTGGCAACAGTGCCGCGCCGGACGGGTCATGGCCACCCGTACGGCGCACTGTGCCAGGCGTGCTCCGGGATTCGGGGGTGGCAGGCTTTACTGTAGCCACGCCCCGTCACATCGCCGTTATGTGGATGTAGACTTTGAGGGTACAATCTTGACCGCTTTGTGGGAGCCGACTTCTTGGAGTCGGCCTTCTCGCGGCCGGCTTCTCGAAGCCGGCCCTCCCGCGGCTTTCTTCATGAGGGCTAAAGTCGGGTTGCCTTCCGATAGCTGGCCTGGGAGACAGCCGGCAAGGGGAAGGCGGCCCCATGTCTTGGATTCTTGAAGGCCGGATCGGCTCGTAATTTTTTCAGAAGGGCCAGGGGGAGCCGGCTAGGCTACCCATGGTTATTTACTCCGACAGTAGTCCCCGAAGCTGATCGAGCTTCGAGGCTGACAAAAGGACGAAAAGCTCGGTCAGCTTCCTATCCTGAGGGGCCGGCTATGCTTGTGCGCGTCGTCTTCGGGAAGCCCCGTTTCTCGTTGGCGGGAACGCGGGTCGGCCTGCGAGCTGACCGCACGCCATCCTGCGGGCCACGTCGCAAGGAGATCCTGCCAGTGCACGCACGCGACGGGACGCCGCCGCAGGCCCGGGCCCGCCACTCCTAGGCCTCGGCCCGAGCGCGGATCTTCTGCGGCCCACGCGGACCGCTTGCCTTCCCGCGGCGGTTTTATTACGCCATCAGGGCGCAATAATCGCGGGACGTGGGGGAGTGGGCGCAGTTGATCCCCACGTTCCCCCACGCCACGCCTCCTCGGCTCCGCCGCGCAGGTCTATAAGTAGGGGGAGCGGCAGAGGCTCGCACGCTCTCCCTCGCTCCGCCCCTTCTCACCTTCCTTCTTCTTCTTTCCGCCGCCGTAGCAACCCTTTGCCGTGCCGTTCCGCCGTCGGACCTCTCAGTTTCTTTGGTCCCGCCGTAGCAGGGTCGTGCGCGTCTCCGTTGTCGCATCATCTTGCTCCTCGCCGCGTCGCTCGCATGGCGCTGTCGAGCTCGTGGGATGGCTCCAACGTCCACAAGGACCACGTCGAGTTCCTCCGCCGGACGCGGCGCCTGCCGGGCGAGAACTTCGTGCGGGTTCGTCAAGCGCCGGCGAGGGAGATTTCACCGGCACCGGAGGAGGGCGAGCGGGTGATCTTCCGCTCACACTGCCTGCGCGGCTTCGGCCTCCCGGCGAGCGGATTCCTTCGAGCCTTCCTTGAATTCTACCACCTCCAGCCGCATCACCTCACGCCCAACGCGGTGATGCTGCTGTCGGCTTTCGTCACCCTGTGCGAGGGCTTCCTTGGGGTTCTCCCCACGCTCGAGCTCTGGGGGGAATTCTTCCAGAGCAAGCTCGGCACCGTCGTCGCGGGCGTGCCCGCCCCCTGCGGAGCCTTCATTGCCATGAGGCGGGCGAGCGAGAACAATCCGTTCCCGCCCATCCCGCTGATCCAGTCGGTGAAGCTCTGGTAGAAGTCCTACTTTTACGTGAGGAACGTCGCCCCGCAAGGCGACTATGTCAACCTGCCGGCTTACGTAGCCGGCCCGCCGGCTGGGAGGCAACCTTCGTGGAGCTATCGGGCCAGGTCGCTGTCCTAGGCCGGGAACGCAGCCGTCTCCCGGCTTCGGGTGATGATCCAGTCAGAGGGCCTGACCGGAGCCGACTTGGTGGCCGCCTTCGTGGAGCGTCGGGTACTTCCGCTCCAAGGCCGGCCTCACATGATTTGCCAGATGAGCGGCCGCTTCGACCCGTGCCGGCTGAGCACCAGGGAGATGCCTCATGCAGAGGTGTCTTACATGGTGAACTACATCTCCAACTGCAAGCTCGCCAGGGATTGGCGATACGGCAAGGAGCCGTATTCCCGCGCCAACCCTCCGCCTGCCGTAAGTTTTTTCTTCTTTTCTTCCTTTTTGTAGCCGGCCTCATGATAGCCGACCTCTGATCAGTTGGTTTGCCTTTAGCAGAACCCTCTTCTTCCGCCGACAGCCGAGGCCGCAGGGGTAGAGCGCCAACTCCTCCCCGACCGCACGGTGGACGATGCCGACGATCCGGACCTGGGAGCGGCCGCCATGGAAGACGCCATCATGGGGGAAGGCGACGAGGCCGGAGGCTCGGGGCCGGCCTCGAGGGCTGGCCGGACGACGACGAGGTCGAGGCCGCCTGCACCGCCAGTCGGCGCTTGATCATCAAGGCACGGGCCCGTCTGCCGCCCCGGCTGCCCGTGGCGGCGCGCAGAAGCGCCGGGCCGCGTCGACCTTCTTCGGCAGCCGGCCGAAGAAATCCAAGGCTTCTACGGCGGCGACCAAGCGGGATGAGGTGGCCGTGAAGGTGGCCCGCTTTCGCAAGGCGGTGAAACAGCCGCAGGCGATCTCGGCGTAAGTCGTCGAATGTCTTGCATATATTTTTTTTGTTGTCTTTTTTGACCGAAGCTCTTCTAAACCTTTCTTTATTCGCCGGACAGGGCACCGCTTTCCCTTGAGCGGGGTCCTGGCGGCTCCGTAGTCGGGCCGACTGGAGGGTCTTCAGGCTCCCGTTGCGTGGATCCCCGCGCCGACCTTAGGGAGGCCACGTAGCGGAACGCACGGGAGGCGCGGGAGGAGCGGGAGGCGGCGGAGCGAAGGACCGCCCAGGCGATGAAGGAGCAGGCCGACGCGGCGGCCAAGGCCCGGGCGGAGGCGGCATCCGCGGAGACGGAGGCGGAGGCCTCGCACAACCAGCCTCCGCTGCTCGTCGTTCCCCTCCGTGCCGTGGCCCCCGACATTCCCGTGCCCCCGTCGGAGGTGGTTGACCAAGGCCCGCCGGTGATGGAGAGGAGGGAGGAGCACATGATCTTCATGGAGGGGGCACCGCAGACGGCGCCGACTGGAGTGGGCCAAAGCGGCCAATCAGCTGCGGCGCCAGAGC
The DNA here is from genome assembly GCF_003073215.2 of Triticum urartu. Classification (NCBI taxonomy): domain Eukaryota; kingdom Viridiplantae; phylum Streptophyta; class Magnoliopsida; order Poales; family Poaceae; genus Triticum; species Triticum urartu. Next base: position 372,583,419 of record NC_053028.1, on the reverse strand, counting down.
AGTCGTCCGGGGGCGAGCCGGAGGCAGGGGCCGGCCTCAAGGTGCAGCTGGCATTGCACCGGGGCGTAGGGGGTGGCGCCTCCGCGCCCGAACCGCACCAAGATGCGGGCGCTAGCCAGGCGGCGGAGGCCCTGGAGGCGGCCAGTGCCAGCACGTCCGAGTGGACTCCCAGCGGGGGGACGGGCGAGCTGAACGCGGCGGCCCAGGAGGTCCGGAACCGGCTTCAAGCTCAGGCCGCCTCACTGCAGTGATACACCCAAGAGTTCCTCGCGACGCGGGCCGTCATCCGGGTGAGTCTTCTGGCCTTGGTTATTTTGCTCTTTTGATTTCTTCTGTGGGGGCGCGTCAGCGCACCCACTGGGTGTAGTCCCCGAGTTCCGAGTCGGCTGCTGCGCAGGCGGCTTGGAACTTACTAGGTCCTGACAACTTAACTTATCCTCGCCTCTTGTATAATCTTCCAGGAGTATCATAACCTCCGCGCAGCCGCCTTCAACTCCCAGGCTCAGGAGCTGGGCCGGAGAACCGAGGACCTGACCAGCAGCCAGAGTGCGTGCTTTGTCTCGTTCATCTCCTGTGGGGGCGCGTCAGCGCACCCACTGGGTGTAGTCCCCGAGATTCGGGCCGACTGCTGAGCAGCCGGGTCGGATCATCCTTGACGACTTCTTCCTTATCAATTTTTCCTTTGTCTTCATGCTTGTAGGAACCAATGCCGACTTGAGGGGGAAGCTCAGCGGGGCCCAGGCCGCCCTTCGCGCCAAGGAAGCCGAGTACAACGCCTTGGTCCTGGAGCGTGACCGCCTGGCCAAGAAGTTGGCCGACCAGGAGGAGAGCCACAAGGCGGCCCTGAAGAAGGCGCAGGACAGTGAGGACGCCCTGAAGGCCGAGTTCGAGACCGAAGCGGCGGGCTGGGCTGAAGCGAAGCAGGCACTGAGCGAGGGCTTCAGTCGTATCCAGGATCTGATCGATGGTAAGCCACCTTCCTCACTCCTTGCTTGCCCCTTGATCCCTGATTTTTGTTCTGACTTGTGCTGCTTTTTGTTCTCTGTGCAGACTACTTTCCCGGCTACTCCGTCCTCGCCACCCAAACCATCGAGGCCCATCGCGAGGCGCGCCGGCAGGCGGGGGCTGAAATCGCGCCGGACGCGAGCCGGACGCTTGAGGAGCAACTCTTGGCGGTCCAAGCCCGGCTGCAGCCGGCTCACCGTATGCTCCGCCGCCTCCAGCGCGTCGGGGCGCAGGTGTTGGCCGCCCTCTGGCCAAGCGAGACGATTCCCCGCACCCCGAGTCGGACTGCCGACTGGCTGGAGGTTGCGGTTGGCCGCTTCGAGGCCTGGAAGGCATCGGCAGCCCGGCTTGGAGCTGGGCGGGCGCTGGAGTTCGTCCGAGCCTGGTATCCGGGGCTGAACCTGAACCAGCTGCGCACCTGGTGGCTGGAGGCCAACGAAGAGATGGAGGAGGTGCGGCCGGCTATCGCTCAGCGCGCTTCGACGATCGCCGAGTGTACTGACATCAGCGTCTTCACTCCTGAAATTAATGACGACGGCATTGCCCAGCCGAAGGAGTGGTTCGGGCTGGACCCGGCAGCGGGTGAAGACTCGGCAGAGGAGATCGCCTCCAGCGATGAAGGCGAAGACGACGAAGGAAAGGAAGGCGAAGACGTTGAGCCGACCGGTGAAGCGGCCACCCAGCCTCAGCCTGATCGTGCCTCCAGCAACGAGGCACGTGCTAGCGCGCCCTCTGCGGGAGGCGGTGATCATGCCGAGGTTCGCCAGCCGGCCACTCCTCCAGCCGGCACTGCCGTCTCCACCGACCTGCCCGACTCGCCAGTCGCTCCCTTGGCTTAATCTGCCGTCCTTGTTTTTTCCTGCTTGTTGCCTTTTGAACAATTTTATTAAACTTGCGCAGTTCCACCCACTGGGGGTGTATTTGAACTATGTTGAATGCTAGCCTTTTGAAGGTCTTTTATGTAAATATTATTGTGTGCATGTTTGGTTTCCATTCGTGTATGCTTTTTATCCTTAGGCTGTTTCCTTTGCCGTCTTCCCCTTTTGGGAAGGCAATTACTCGAGCTTTCTTAGATTGAAGCGAGGTGAATGGAAGCCGGCCGGCTGGCTACTCTGGTAGTCGGTCGGTGGTGGGAGAAAAACCAGCTTTTGTTATATTAGTCCGTTAGTCCCTAGCCATTTTTCGTGTGGGCGTCCTTTCCTACCTTTAACTCTTGCCAGCCGGACAGCCGGTTCTTTGATCTGCGACTTTTGGCAAGAGAAGGCTTGGGAGCCGGCACACTACTTGTCTGACTGCGGGTAGGACTTCGAATATAACTCCAGGCGGCCAGTCCCCGGGCCAACTAGTCGAACCCGGTGCCGGACGGAAAAAGTGAATGTAATGACAAGGTCATAAGCATGATACTCTTCATCCATAGATAAAAGATGGCAGTCCCCGAGCTCTCCTCAGGGGGCCTATTGTCTCGTACTTAGTACAAAAGTTAGCGTGATACATACTGCATTTCAACTATAAAATCTTCGGAGGAGGTTGGCGTTCCATGGTCGTTCCGACTCCTTGCCGGAGTCGTCTCTCTTTCATGCCTTCGGCTTCTGCGCGTCGATCAGGTATTAGGAGTCGTTGCCTAAAGCTCTGCTGATGACGAAGGGGCCCTCCCAAGGGGCTGGGAGCTTGTGCTGGCCGGCTGTTCACTGGATCAGCCGGAGCACAAGATCGCCCTCTTGGAAGGATCTTGGCTTGACCTTCCAGCTGTGGTAGCGGCGCAGGCCCTGCTGATAGATGGCGGACCGGCTGAGGGCTAACAGCCAGCCTTCTTCCAGCAGGTCGACGCCGTCTTCCCGTGCTTCCTTGGCCTCCGCTTCCGTGTACATGGTTACCCGAGGCGAGTCGAACTCGATGTCAGTTGGGATGACCGCCTTGGCACCATACACGAGGAAGAAAGGAGTGAAGCCGGTTGACTTGTTTGGGGTAGTGCGCAGACTCCAGAGGACGGCCGGCAGCTCATCGAGCCAACAGCCGGCTGAACGCTCCAGTGGTACGACCAGTCGGGGCTTGATGCCGGAAAGGATGAGGCCGTTGGCTCGCTCGACCTGGCCGTTTGACTGCGGGTGGGCAACGGACGCTAAGTCCAACCGGATGCCTTGCGTCGCGCAGAAACGTGCCAAGGCTCCCTTGGCGAAATTCGTGCCATTGTCGGTGATGATGCTGTGTGGCACACTGTACCGAGTTGTTATATCTGTGATAAATGTCACGGCAGTCGGCCCATTCAGCTTCTTGATCGGCTTTGCCTCAATCCATTTGGTGAATTTGTCCACGGCGACAAGCAGATGTGTCATGCCGCCGCGCACCGTCTTGAATGGGCCCACCATGTCCAGTCCCCAAACGGCGAAGGGCCAAGTGAGGGGAATGGTCTTGAGTGTTGAAGCCGGCATGTGTTGCTTGGAGCTGAAGAGTTGGCATCCTTTGCAATGTTTAACTAACCCCTTGGCGTCATCCAAAGCAGTCGGCCAAAAGAAACCATGGCGGAAGGCTTTGGCGACGAGTGATCTTGAGGCCGCATGGTGGCCGCATTCTCCTTGGTGGATGTCTCTGAGGATTGCAATGCCCTTCTCTTGCTCGACGCATCGCTGGAGGACTCCAGTGACACTGCGCTTGACGAGCTCTCTGTTGACAATTGTGTATGCTCCGGCTCGGCGTTGGACTTGTCTTGCCTCTGTTTCGTCAGCCGGCAGATCTTGGTTTATTAGGAAGTTGAGGATGGACTGAGCCCATGATGGAGCTGCGACTTCTTCTATTGCCAATGCGGCTACTGCGACCAGGGCGGGTGGGCTGGGTGGTGAAATGTTGGAGTCGGCCGCCGCCTGTTGTGTTGGTGCAGTCTCCGGGCCGACTACCGCAGTCCCCGAGCCGAGTGTGGCAGTCCCCGGGTCGGGCGTAACTACGGAAGTCCCCGAGCTGCCTGCTGATGTCCCCTGGCCGACTATCGAAGTCCCCAGGTCACCTTCTTGGTTCTTCGAGCCGGGCCCGGCTGTATCGGGGTCAGGCGGTACGAAGATGGAATCAGACTCTGGAGACGGCTTGATAGACGGCTTGAGGAGGCGTTGTAGAGAGACACCGGTTGGTATTGCTTGTCGAGTGGAGCCTATTCGAGCCAGGGCATCAGCTGGCTCGTTGTCGGCTCGTGGTACGTGGAGGAACTCGCATCCTTCAAAATACCCACTGATCTGCTGAACAAGGAAGCGGTAGCTTGCCATATTTGCGTCCTGGCATCCCAGTCGCCGGATGATTGCTGGACCACCAAGTCCGAGTCACCATAACATAGGATCCGACGAATGCCGAGCTCTTTGGCAAGCCTGAGCCCGTGTATGAGCGCCTCATACTCGGCCACGTTGTTGGAGGCGGCAAAGTGAATTTGCAGCGTGTATCTGAGCTTGTCGCCTTTGGGAGAGGTGAGGATGACGCTGGCTCCCAAGCCGGTGCGCATCTTGGACCCATCGAAGTGCATGCGCCAATGAGTGGAGTCGGGAGCTGGCGGCAGGTACTGGGTCTCGGCCCAGTCGATAAGGAAGTCGGCCAATGCTTGGGACTTGATGGCGGTGCGAGGCTGGTAGAAGATCGTGTAAGGGGCCAGCTCGATGGCCCATTTCGCCACCCGGCCGGATGCATCCCGGCTGCCTATGATCTCGGCCAGTGGGGCGGTGCATACAACCATGATGGGATGCTCTTGGAAGTAGGGCTTCAGCTTCTTGGCGGCGAAGTACACGCCATAGCACATCTTCTGGTAGTGCGGGTAGTTCTGCTTCGAGGTAGACAGCACCTCGCTCAAATAGTACACCGGCCTCTGGACCGGCTGGGCTCGGTCCTCTTCTGGGCATTGGACTACGATGACGGTGCTGACCACCCGGCTGGTTGCGGCAATGTCGAGGAGCATGGGCTCTTTCTCAGTCGGCGCCGCCAGGACAGGCGGCGTGGCCAGCATCTTCTTCAGCTCGTGAAAATCTTGGTCGGCTTGGTCATTCCACTCGAAGTGAGTGGTCTTCTTCATGAGGCGGTAGAGGGGGAGAGCTTTCTCTCCAAGCCGGCTGATGAAGCAGTTCAGGGAGGCCAAGCATCCGGTGAACTTCTGGACGTCTCGAAGTTTGGTGGGAATCGCCATTCTCTCAATGGCCTTGATCTTTACTAGGTTGCATTCGATGCCGCGTTCGGAGACCAGGAAGCCTAGGAGCTGGCCGGCTGGCACTCCGAACACGCATTTCTCGGGGTTGAGCTTGATTTGGAACCGGCGTAGGTTATCAAATGTTTCCTTGAGGTCTTCCAGCAAGGTGCCGCGCTTCTCCGTCTTCACACAATGTCGTCTACGTAGACATGGGCGTTTCTGCCGAGCTGCTTGAGGAGGCACTTCTGCATGCAACGCTGAAAAGTGGCACCGGCATTTCTCAAGCCGAATGTCATAGTCAGGTAGAAAAAGGCTCCGAATGGCGTGATGAAGGCGGTCTTCAGGCGGTCTGCCGGATCTAACTTTATCTGGTGGTACCCTAAGTAAGCATCCAAGAAACTCAACAGCTCGCATCTGGCCGTGGAGTCTATCACTTGATCAATCCTTGGCAGGGCAAAGGGATCTTTGGGGCAGGCCTTGTTGAGGCTCGTGTAGTCTATGCACATGCGCCACTTGTTATTCTTCTTTAACACGAGGACCGGGTTAGCGAGCCATTTTGGAAAGAAAACTTCCATAATGAAGCCGGCCGCCAGAAGCCGGGCTATCTCTTCTCCTACAATCCTTCTCTTCTCCTCCGACAGTCGGCGGAGGGGTTGTTTGACTGGTTTTGCGTCTTCTCGGATGTGTAGTTTGTGCTCGGCGAATTCCTTCGGAACACCCGGCATGTCCTTGGGGGACCATGCAAAGATGTCCCGATTCTCACGGAGGAAATCGGCGAGCTCGCCTTCCTATTTGTTGTTTAGGTTCGCCCCGATGACGGCAAACCTCTCTGGGTGCTCGGGGTCAAGAGGCATCTTCTTCGTCTCCTTGGCCGGCTGGAAAGATCCTTGAGCATCATACTCCTTGGGATCGGGGGACAAGGCCGACTGTTTGCCGGCCATGGCCACGACTCGGTCCAACATCTTCTTTTCTTCGGCAATCACAAGGGACTCGGCCAACCGGCTGCTGGCTGCTACGCACTTGGAAGATTTCTTGTAATCGCCGGCTATGGTGATGACGCCCTTGGTGCTCGGCATCTTCATCTTGAGGTAAGCATAGTGGGGAACTGCCATGAACCTGGCCAAGGCAGGTCGGCCAAGCAATGCATGGTAGGGGCTCTCCAAGTCCACCACTTCAAACCAGATCACTTCTTGGCGGAAATGCTCCTTGTCCCCAAAGAGTACATCAATCTTGATCTTGCCAATGGGGGCGCATGATAGGCCGGGTACAATGCCATGGAACACAGTCCGAGTAGGCATGAGTTGCTTTGCCTTGACGTTCAGCTTCTCCAGGGTGTCACGGTACAGGATGTTGATGCTGCTCCCGCCATCTATCAGCACGCAGGAGAAACAGGCAGCGCGTCTGTCCGTTGCAAGGGTGCCATCCAGAACCAACGCATAAGAGCCGGGAGATGGCATCATCTCTGGGTGGTCGGCCCGGCTCCGGCTCATAGGTTTTTCTGACCAGTGCATGTGCTCGGCGGGGTTGGCAGCGACCATGCTGACTTCCTGGTGCTCTCGGCGTCTGCTGCGCCGGTCTTCGGACTGGCTTGTAAAAATGACATAGGCGGCATGCTTGTCGGGGAACTCATCGTGCACGGCTCAAACTGCGGGCCGAGCGGTCGGCGGCTGTGGAGCCGGAGGCAGCGGACCGGCAGGCGGAGGCGGCGCAAGCCCTTCGCCTTTGGAGATTCGAGTGAGCCAGTGGCACTTCCGAGTCGTGTGGTTGGACGGCTTCGCGCCGCTGTGGAACTTGCACGGGGCGTCGAGAGTTTGCTCATAGGAGAAGGCCGGCTGCCAAGCCGGCCTGCCGGCCTTGGGTTTCTTGGGCGCGGGCCGCCCTTCGGGCCGCTCGTCTTCGACTGTGGCCACCTGCCGACTGGCGGAAGGCGGCACGGGGCCCTTGCGCTTGTGGTCGTTCTGGTGTGGGCGTCGGCCGGAGTCCCCAGCCGGCGTCTTGGGCGTCGGGTTGAGTACCTTCCCGGACGCGTCTACCCGGAGTTCGGTCTTCATTGAGGAGTCGGCGGTGGCGTACTTGTCCGCTATGACCAGAAGCTCATCGAGGGTAGTCGGCTCGTCGCAGAGGAGCTTGTGCTTGAGGAGGGTGCCTTCTCGGCACCCGGCAGTGAAGTATTCTATGGCTTGCACCTCGTGCACCCCTTCGCAAGAGTTGCGGAACTCAGCCCAACGCATGAGGTAGTCGCGAGTAGACTTGGCGGGGCCTTGTACGCACAAGGAGAGCTGTCTGGGCTTGGGAGCCCGCTTGTAGGTGCTGGTGAAGTTGCGGACGAAGGCTTCTGTGAAATCTAGCCAGCTGTTGATGTTGTATGGCTTGAGGCTATGGAGCCAGGTCTGCGCCGTGCCTTGCAGCATGAGGGGCACGTACTTCACGGCAACGCGCCTGTTGCCGTTTGCTATGCTAACCGCCGTGGAGTAGTCGATTAACCAATCTTCCGGCTTCACAGAGCCGTTGTACTTGGGCGTGTCTCTTGGGAGCGAGAACCCTTTGGGGAAAGGCTCGTCGCGGATGCGGGGGCCGAAGTAAGGCGGCCGACATCGTCTTCTTCTTCCAGCGCCAGGGATCGCGCCAGGCGGTCAATCCGATGGCGGGCGTCGTTCTCGCCGACTCCTTCGCGGCGACCTAGCCGGCCGCTGAGAGTCGGATGCGCAACAGGCGGTGGGGTGGGATATCTCTCTCCATGGGGCCGAGGCAGAGGCGGGTTGCCCCGCCACTCCATGGCCCGGGGGTGGCCTTCTGCGTCTCGCTCGATGGAGATTCGGGTTCGGCTTCGGCTGGCAGCCGGCTCTTTCTCGCGCCGCGCGCGGGTTTTACCCGTAGTCGGCATCCGGGACGTCGCGCCATGATCTTGGCGCGGGGGAGGGCTTTCCGCGCGGGCGTCGGCTTCGTGCCGCTGCGCGGTTGCATCGGTTAGCTGCTGGATGCGTCGGGTCATGTGGGGGAGTTCTTCGGCCCCCAGTCCGCCTAGCTCGTCTACGGCCGCCTGGGCGGCGCGCAGGTTCTCGAGTGGAGTGGCGTAGACTGGGCGGTCGACTCCTAACGTGTCGGCGACGATAGCGCCGCGCTGTCTGACAGCGCCGGCCCGGCTGGGCCCGCCTGGGGGCGGTGTGCCAAAGGCGGCGCGGTCGGCTTCGCGTCGGTGGGCCTCAGCGAGGCGTCTCATGGAAACCAACTTCCGGCCCTCCGCGAGGAGGGCGAGGCGGCGAGCCTCCAGTGCTTCAGCGTCGGCATCGGCCGGGAGGGGGATGGACAAGTCGTGGATCGCCGTGTGCGGGGCGTCGCGGGCGCTCTCGTCAGAAGCGCCGCCGTGGCCGATGACCATCACCTCGGTGGTGACAGCGTTGCCGCCATCGGCCTGGGGAAGCGGGTCGTTGTAGATCGTGACGTCGGTGGGGAAAGTGTCGAGTGAGGCCGTGTCGGAGTCGACAGGCATCGGATCGGTGGAGCTAACCGACTCCAAGTCCACAGCAGGCTCGCCGGAGATGTGGAGCTGGCCGAGGAGGTTGATGAGGTGGTCGGCGCCCGCGTCGGAGGCGAGCTCGTCGGAGATGAGGATCTTGTCAAGGAGATCGGCGAGGCCGCTCGCTGCGCAGACGTTGGTGACGCCTTGCAGCGCGTCGTGGCAAGCGTCGTCAGGCATGCCGGGCTGGCTACGCTCGCGGGGGAGGAAGAGGGTTCTCGTCCAGAACAGGTCTCCGGACGACGGTGCACCTGGCCCCACGGTGGGCGCCAAATGTCGGGTGGTAGGTGCGACATATGCCAACGGGTGGCTTATCATTGTGGGAGCCAATAAGACGTCGCCGGTGCCTGGAAGCGGGATGAGGCGAAGACATGCACGCCAGCGAATCTTACCCAGCTTCGGGGCGCTCCGTGGAGATAACACCCCTACTGCTGCTCTGAGGGGTCTCCGCATGATCACTAGATGAACAAGTAGCTACACGATGCTCCGTGAGCTGTTTGGCGAGAGGAGGAAGAAGGGCACTACTCGCTCTCTTCTCCTCCCTATGTGGTGTCTAAAACTAGCAGGGATCAACCCTTTGCATGGGTGTCCCGGGGGGTTTATATAGGCCTACCCCCCGGGGATACAATGGTAATCCGGCTGGGCGTGGGGCCCAGCCATCTGTGTCTACACTCTCCGGCTTCTGTGCCGGCTGCTGGGGCCCGCCGGCTGGTGGGTCCCGCCGGCTGCCGGCTCCTTGGTCGACAGGCAGGCCCCACTATCCAGGGCCTTGTCGGCGGCTGGTTACTGTTGCTCAATCTTGGTGACGAGGGCTTCGCCGAGGTGGGCGTGGCTACAGTGCCGCCGTCCGGCGGGTGATCGTTGTAGCCTCACCGCGTCTTGTCTCCTTAATGGGGCGTCTCCTTCGAGGGAGGTGGCAAGCCGGCTGTGGGGAGCCGGCTCTGTCTTGGGCCGACTGGGGGAGGCCTGGCCGCCTTCAGGTGTCTCTCTGCCCGAAGGGGCCCACCGCCCGTGGGCTGCGCTGGCAGCCCGTCGTGGATGACATCAGGGTCAACGTGGCAACAGTGCCGCGCCGGACGGGTCATGGCCACCCGTACGGCGCACTGTGCCAGGCGTGCTCCGGGATTCGGGGGTGGCAGGCTTTACTGTAGCCACGCCCCGTCACATCGCCGTTATGTGGATGCAGACTTTGAGGGTACGATCTTGACCGCTTTGTGAGAGCTGGCTTCTTGGAGTCGGCCTTCTCGCGGCCGGCTTCTCGAAGCCGGCCCTCCCGCGGCTTTCTGCATGAGGGCTAAAGTCGGGTTGCCTTCCGATAGCTGGCCTGGGAGACATCCGGCAAGGGGAAGGCGGCCCCATGTCTTGGATTCTTGAAGGCCGGATCGGCTCGTAATTTTTTCAGAAGGGCCAGGGGGAGCCAGCTAGGCTACCCATGGTTATTTACTCCGACAAGTCGAAACTTAGACAATGATTGGGCATCACAATAGTTCTAAGCTAGTGTTCTTGTACCTAGTACTCTTGAGAGCTGCACACTCTCTAGATAGATAGGTGTCGGCTTGAGTCTTCACCAAACAAAGTCTTTAGCAACCAAGAGTCATTTTGGTTTATGAAGAAGTCCGTCGAAGGTTTGGACATCGCCGACAAGTATCTACCATGAGTGAAATCAATTGGAGTCTGATCAGCTCCTAGTTGAAGGAGAATAGGACAGAGAGAGGTTTGCTCCTATGTTCAATCACAAGTCCCTCCAACCACACATAGTACTTTGGCAAAAGGGCGAAATGGTCTACCAAATCCTTCTGTCGCCAACAAGAACCACTGGTTTATCTCTCTTTACTGCTTTTCCTTTAGCAGTTTACTCTGGTCCTCTATGTCGATAGATATATTGGATCTAGTGTTGTATCATCTGCTTTAGCCTGTATATCTTTCGTTGTCATCTTAGTTTATCCTGTTAGATTTGCCCTCATATCTTTGTTATCATTCTTCCATGTTACTTCATATGATAGCTTACAACATCACCATTGGTATCATCAAGCCCGTGATCTATAATGCTCAAATTACTACAACTTCTTACCTTGAATAATTTGCTCCTTAGTAAAGTGCATGTTCATTATTCTCTTATTCGAACATATTTCGTTGTTGTGTTTGAGCTCAATTCAAAACATTTGCAAGAATTTTTGAATCTCCCATTCACCCATCCCCCCATCTGGTCGATATACTCTCGATCCTAATAGTTTGAAAAAGAATAGTACTACTATTGTACTGTATGGGGGAGAAGCCGATTCAGCGAAGAGTAATGGTTACTTCGTCGGTCCAACTTACAGCCGACTCTATGTGATTTGATGGCTCATTGGTCATTATTGCTGTGGTGGTATGGCCGTGGTGAGTCTCAGTTGTTCTATGACACTCTACTTTGGTGCATGACATGTGGACCCGGATGGTGGATGTCCCACATTTCGGCGAAAGGAGGTAGGATGATTTCGGAGCCAAGAACTGTGTCGTAGAGCGTCTTTGATTCATTAAATTATGACGTGGGTTGCCTCTTCATACAAAAATGAGCTCCACCGTGTAACCACGCGTGTGTGGTTGGAATGAGTATGTGCATCGGTATGTGCACCTCTTCTCTTCGTGCATGTACCCCACCTACGTGGGTGTTTGTGAGAATGATACATTGACCTAGAGAGAGATGGTGTGTGCACGAGAAATCGCTAGAGATTCGTTAGTGTTTTTTTGGTGATTTCATGAGCGTATTTGAGTGTGTGAGATATAGACAGGAAATATATGTCAATGATATCTTAGAAAAAAATATAACATATGCAACGTGTGTGAAATAGAGGTGTTGATTGCTGACTAGGCAGTCAACTGGGCCACCCTTGTCAGCCCCTGTAGCACACTGCTATGTACACTCTGTGTGTGCACCTAGAAATTTCTATTTTAATTTTGAATTAATGATATTCTAGAAAATAACTAAAACTTTGGAAATTCATAGGAAATAAACGTAAGTTAGGTGAAAATAATTTTATATGAAAAATGATCAGAAAAACATAACGAATCCGAATATGTCATCCACATACCTGTCAGACCCCTTTAACATAATGAACCTTGAACATTTGCATCAGGATCATCTGACCAAATTATACCTGGAACTGGGAAAACATTGCTAGATGTTTTCCCTCTTCTTTTAAAATGTTTAGGGATGCATTAGCATATCATCAACACACTTTTCCATGACATGACATGCATTTGTGTTGCATTTGTATGTTCGTTATTTATTTGTTTTCCCCATCTCCTCTATTCTTTCGGTAGACCCCCAGACTGCCGATGCCTCCGAGTACGACTACGTTGATGACAACCCTTCCTTCTCGACAGAGCTTCCGTGCAAGCAAACCCCCCTTGATCATTCCGATATCGCCTATTCCTTCTCTCTATTGCTTGCATTAGAGTTGCGATACTGTTACTGCTTTATCGGTAGATCCTATACTGCTGCATAGCATGTCTTTCCTACTATTGTTGACACCTTACCTGTTATCCTATATGCTTAGTATAGATATGCTAGAGTCTCATTAGTGGACCTACATCCTTGTCCGTCTACCATGCTATACTATCAGGTTGTGATCCCTTCGGGCAATGTTCATGAATATGCCTTATACTGCATACTATATATGTTACTTCAGTGGACCCCGGACTTTGGTGGCCTACAACATGGAGCCAGATGGACTGCAATGAGATGCCGATGAAGAAGAAGACTATTACTGCTTTATATTATGTCATGTTAATGTTTGGACTAGGGGCTGAAGGGACAAGTGGTTCCATCCAGGTAGTGATGAACCTAGATTCCCGGCATCCCCCCCGAGTGATTCTTTGTGGCAGAATGACAGGACAGGTAGAAATCACCTAGGAGAGAGGTGGGCCTGGTCCCTGGTCGGTGTCTGTGGTTATTTCATAATAACACACTTAACGAGATTGGTATTTGATCTGAGACCGCCACTGGCATATACATACTAACCGCCGTGCGGGATAATGGTATATGGGACCATCAACGTCGTACGCTTTCTCCCAAAAGCTCTACAGACATCACTGTTGAGCGGCACGAGCCTGGGAGATCCGCAAGTGCCTTCTTTGTATAAAGAGGTAGCTAGGATTGGTCCCGGCCGTCCACGCAACGTGCAGGAGAGCTTAGGGCGATCGGCCCATGACCCCTTCGGGCTTAGGATTTAGACCGACGCGTTGACCTCTCTAGAGAGTCTAGATACGACTACGGCATGTCGATTATCCAAGGCCGAACATTACTCAGAAAAGTGTGTCCGGCCAGAGGTAATCGAGTGTATCGGGTAATGTGGTCCACCCCTGTAGGGAAGTAATCTATTCAAATAGCCGTGTCCACGGTAAAAGGATGACTTTGGAGTTGTATCCCGACCTCTTACAGCTAAAACCGGATACTTGTTAAAACACAACCAGATAAGAGACAGATACCCCCGGTGATCACTTTCTCTCAGGGAGACGAGGAGAGGATCTCCATGCATGAATATTGCTATATGTTGATATAAGACGATACTATATACGCTCCTCTCTTCTACTGCTGAATGATGTAGTCTTCGATAGGATGAGCTTCTCCCCCTTTATTCTGCCATATCTGTAGCTTAGTCCGTAGATACTACCCCATTCCTTTGATACCAATGCATATCTAGTATAGATTTGATGTAAGTCTTGCAAGTACTTTGGATGAGTACTCACCATTGCTTTGATCCCTTTTTCATTCGACCCAGTTGCTGCAACAACTGGTAGCACCGCAGATGCAGATTTCCCCGATGGTGCTTACTACATAGAGACCGATGACCAAGAGTAGTCCGGAGGTCCCATGCAGGAGGCCTTTGTTATGCTCTCAATGCGGCTATATCTCCCACGTGTCGAAGCACGACTTAGAGGCATAACCGCATTGAAAGCAATGTCGCAAGTGAGGTAATCTTTGCAAACAACCCATGTAATACAATAAGGGAAAAGGTACATAGTTGGCTTACAATCGCCACTTCACACAATACATGTATAAAACATTACATTTATCCAGATACACTCAAGGTCCGACTACGGAACCAAAATAAAAGAAGACTACCCCAAAAGCTACACAGATCCCCGATCATCCCAACTGGGCTCCACTACTGATCAACTGGAAACAGAACAACAAAACGAACGCGAACTCCATCGAGCTCCTCCTTAGCTCGGTTTCGTCACCTGCACGGTTTCATCGGCACCTGCAATCTGGGTTTGGAAGTAAATTGTGAGTCACGTGGACTCAGCAATCTCACACCCTCGCGATCAAGACTATTTAAGCATATAGGTAGGGTAAAAGGTATGAGGTGGAGCTGCAGCAAGCGACTAGCATATATGGTGGCTAACATACGCAAATGAGAGCGAGAAGAGAAGGCAAAAGCACGGCCGAACAACTATGATCAAGAAGTGATCCTAGAACAACCTACGTCAAGCATAACTCCAACACCGTGTTCACTTCTCGGACCCCGCCAAGAAGAGACCATCACGGTAACACACACGGTTGATGCATTTTAATTACGATAAGTTTCAGGTTTTCTACAACCGGACATTAACAAATTCCCATCTACCCATAACCACGGGCATGGCTTTCGAAAGTTCAAATCCCTGCAGGGGTGTCCCAACTTAGCCCATCACAAGCTCTCACGGTCAACGAAGGATATTCCTTCTCCCAAGATAATCCGATCAGACTCGGCATCCCGGTTACAAGACATCCTCGACAATGGTAAAACAAGTCCAGCAAAGCCACCCATATGTGCCGACAAATCCCGATAGGAGCTGCACATATCTCGTTCTCAGGGCACACCGGATAGGTCAAGCTACGAGTAAAACCAGCCCTCGAGTTTCACCGAGGTGGCCCCACAGGCTGCCCGTTTCGGACCAACACTTAGAGAAGCACTGGCCCGGGGGGGTTAAAATAAAGATGACCCTTGAGTCTGCAGAACCCAAGGGAAGGTGGTAGGTTGTTAGTGCAAATGGTAAAACCAAGGTTGGGCCTTGCTGGAGGAGTTTTATTCAAGGCGAACTGTCAATGGGTTCCCATTATAACCCAACCGTGTAAGGAACGCAAAATCCGGGAACATAACACCGATATGACGGAAACTAGGGCGGCAAGAGTGGAACAAAACACCAGGCATAAGGCCGAGCCTTCCACCCTTTACCAAGTATATAGATGCATCAAGTAAATAAGATATATTGTGATATCCCAACAATAATCATGTTCCAACATGGAACAAACTCCATCTTCACCTGCAACTAACAACGCTAAAAGAGGGGCTGAGCAAAGCGTAACATAGCCAAACAACGGTTTGCTAGGACAAGGTGGGTTAGAGGCTTGGCTTAGCAATATGGGAGGCATGATAAGCAAGTGGTAGGTATCGCAGCATAGGCATAGCAATAGAGCGAGCATCTAGCAAGCAAAGATAGAAGTGATTTCGAGGGTATGGTCATCTTGCCTACAAAGTTCTCAGAGTTGCCTTGATCCTCGAAAGCGTACTCAACAGGCTCCTCGTTCACGTACTCGCCTCCCATCTCTACCCAAGCAAGAACAAAAAGCAAAAGGAATACAATCAACCACGTGCAATGCTCAAGCAACATGATGCAAACATGGTATGATATGCGGGATGCGATATGTGATGCATATGCATGATTTGGAAAGGAATGATTGAACCTGGCCTCAATTTGGAAAACCAAGAGTGCCACTGTAAAGGTGAGTTGATTTCGGTCGAAATCGATATAAAGATCACCGGAATCGGATGCGCGGTTTGGAAAAGGCAAGCAAAACAAATATGGCACCGGTCTGCGATAATAGCAAGTAGCCTTCTAAATGCATCAAGATAAATAAACTATTGCACTCAAACATGGCAAAAAAATACATGGCAGGGATCCACTCATGATGCTTGACAAAAGATGAACACTGAGCTACGGCTAATTCACTCAATAACAGGTTCACACAAGCATGGCAAAAGTGCAAAAGATAACAGGTTTCAGACTTAGTGAAATTAACAGTATGTTAGGAATTTATCATCAGGAAGCAATGTTTAGAGCATGATAACTACATGCTACAGGAAGATATCATGGCAAATCAAGGCATGGCATGAAGCTACTCAAATCATACAACAAAAGTCCCTTAGTGACCATGAGCCAAAAGGGATCAGAAAATACAATTGCAAGCATGTGAACATAGTAATTAACGAAAGCAGATTCAGACTTGGTGAAAAACTGGAGCATGGCAAAACAGATAACGAGTAGGCATGTTTACGAGCTCGATGCACTCACTACGAGCCATTGCATGACAAACTAAGCATACACCCAGCAAATAGACATGGCATAGAAGCTAGACATGGCAAGAACAACAACATAGCATGCACAGATCAACAACAACAAGCTTGGCAAAATTGCTAAACATGTTAACAATCTGCCAGGAACATTTTATAGCAAAAGTAGAGCTCAATTGAGTCAAGCTAGGGTGCTCCATAATTGCAAACAAAGGCATGGATGGATAGAACACAACATTATCTACAAAACATCCTTACTGACCATGCTCAAAAGAGGCATGGATCACTCGGTATCAACATGAACATATGGCATAAAAAATAATGACAGGGCAAGGACTTGGTGTCATTGAGTAAGCTACTTTGCATGCTTGTGCTAGTCACCACAAAGATGACAAAAATACATGGCATACACCCCTGTAAAGATGGCATGGCATTCTTTAAAACACATGTAGAGCTCAGGATCATAGCATGCACACATTAATCATGGCAAAAATGACAAAAGTGCAAATGCTGAAACAGATCTGAAACTATCATCACATAGCCCTATTCCAACAGCATTTCGGGCATCAAGATGAGCTCAAATGAAAATGATGCAATGAGATGAAATGATGTACTCATCGAGACGAACATTTTGATATGCTACACGCACGAATCGGAGCAACAGTGGAGAAGTTATGACATGAAGAAGTATGCAAAAAATTCTAGGGTTAGGAGGGAAAGTCAATCGAGTTTGAATTTGGATCTGGATCTGGCCGGGGCACGGACTTCGAGGACCATCGGAGGGCTTCGCCGGAGTCGACCGGAGAGGAGGAAGGGGACCGGAGAGGCGGTACGCCGGTGAGGAGCGGAGCGGCTCCGGCGCTCGCCGGTGACGGGAGGAGGCGGCGCGGCGCTGCGAGGCGCGGGCGGGCGGCGAGGCGCGGTTGCCGGCTACATGGGGCGGCGGCGCAGCGAGGAGGCGGCGCTAGGCGGCGGAGCTCAGTCGGCGACGGGGCGAGCCTGGGCGGCGACGGAGAGAGGCTCGAGCGCTCGGGCGCGTCCGGGCGGCGGCGCTACCGGTCCGGGCCGGGCGGGCCCCGCCTGGGCTCCGCGGGCCGTGGCGGGCGCGGTGGAGAGGGAGGGAGGCGGCCGGCTGAGGTGGCGCAATGCGATTGGCGCGGGAGGCGGCGGCGGGTGATGTGGCGCTACCTCATTGGGCGGAGTGAGGTGGCTGAGGGCGGAGGACATGTCCGGCCGGTGGTGGGAAGTTTTGTGCGGCGGCGCGAGGAGCGGGGCTAGAGTTTTATCTGCGCGAAAATTCCGGGAGGCACACATATATATATAGGTGGAGGGAGCTAGGAGACTCCAAAAGAGGTGCGGTTTTCGGCCACGCGATCGTGATCGAACGATATAGATGATGGAGGAGGTTTAGGTGGGTTTTGGGCCACTTTGGAAGGGTGTTGGGCTGCAAAACACACGAGGCCTTTTTGGTCCCTCGGTTAACCATTGGAGTATCAAACGAAGTCCAAATGGCACGAAACTTGACAGGCGGTCTACCGGTAGTAAACCAAGGCCACATGACAAGTCTCGGTCCAATCCGAAAACGTTTAACACCCACACACGAAAAGAGGTAGAAAAGGGACACCGGATGACATAGGAGCGCCGGAATGCAAAACGGACAACGGGGAAAATGCTCGGATGCATGAGACAAACATGTATGCAAATGAAATGCACATGATGACATGATATGGCATGCATGACACGCAAGCAATGACAAGGCAACAACAGCGAATAACTGGAGGACACCTGGCACATCGGTCTCGGGGTGCTACAGCCTTACCTTTCGATCTAGAGTCGTTGTTTTGCTCAACCTTCTTAAGGCAAAATTTGTCTAACTACTTCTGTACTCAGATGATATTTGCTTTGATTTTGGGTCCTCGTGGCCCTGGCTTGTAATATAAAGATTTATGTTTAAATTTGTGTCGTAGAGTTGTGTTATGATATTGACATGAGTCATCGTTCGTGGTCATGCATGATGCGTATATGATTAGTGCACGATTATAGACGGGGTGTCACAGGACAACCCCTGGGATAGGTGTGGAACCAAAATAGGTTTTTGAACCAGCTAAGGTGTGAAAATGATTAAGAAACTATTTGGCTAATGCATGGTTGCCTTGGCAAGGTAAAAGCCAAATAGAATTCTCGCGCAGCTTTGACAGCCTGGGATCTTTCCACCAAAATGGTCAGAGCTTTGGCTACATAGCACCAAATGATGCACAATTTTGGGGGTTGGAAAGTAGACTTCAAGGAGCTTCTTGTTGGAGATATGCCCTAGAGGCAATCATGTATGATGATATTTCCTATGTGTTTATGAATAAAGATAGTCCTTGGACATTATTAATGATGTGTATTAGCAAGTACGTGACTTGTTTGTGGGACTATGCATTGTATGATGAACGTCCTAAAAGGTCCCTAGTCAAAAGGGCTGTGTGGATGCACAGCAGACTAGACTAGCATATGACACGGTCGATGGCTTGGTCTCACTAGCCATGGAGCATTGGATGTTAACCGGATAATATGGACTCGGAAGGATCTGGTCGGATTCGACGTAGTCGGATCCGAGTTGAGATAAGGTCTGAGTCGGACAGATCCAACTATGAGACGCAGCGATATGTCATCCGTGAGTCTCTAGTACAACATGTGTTCTATGTCCTAAGACCTGAGCTGGTGCATGTACTCGGGATGGTGACAGACTTGCTTTGGGCCAACCAAACGCTACTCCATGACTGGATAGTTACAAAGGTAGGTTTCGGGTTGTCCAGACCCATGCTGTGAGACATGGTCGAGCAAGATGGGATTTGCCCCTCCGGTCAGGAGAGATATGCTCTGGGCCCCTCGTGTGATCCGACCAGGATAAGCATGGCCATGCGACATGGATTATGAGATAATCCGGTTTGTGGTCGGCATCACTGGAACGAGAAAGAGGTCGGGCTAGCACAAGGATGACAGACTCATCTTGAGCCCGACAACATATATCGTGTGGCAAAAGGAATGGAAGTATGATGTACAGGTTCGCCTAACCAGCTTCATAGTCTGCTTGGTGTTTGGCATGCCTTGCTAGGGGCCGCTACCAACCGTGCAGTTCGGAGGTGATCCGAACTGCGACCAAGCCGGCTTGAACCTAAGGGGTCACACGCTTAAGGGAAGGAACCTATGAGGTCGGATCCGGGGACACTGGTCGGATGTGATCCGAGCTGTATTCGGATTGTGGCCGAGTAGATTTATGGGCTTTAGGGTCCATGTGAGGCCCAAGTGTTGAGCCCGTGACGGACGCCTATATAAAGTGGGGTGTGGCACACTCATGGGGTTGATCGCTTCGGCACTTTCACTAGGGTTTGCATGTGTTGCGAATAGACACCTCCACTCGCCGCCGATTGTGTGATCGGACCTAGCAGTCCGCCGCACGACGTTCTTCCTGCACGCGCGGATACCGTTAGAGGCGGTGCACTTGCGCCGCTCCGGTGAACCTGTACGTGGGAACCGACGACCGACTGTTCGAGGGAGATCGAACAAGGAGGAGACGATCCACGCGGACGCGCTGCCCCAACTCTTCTTCCGCTGCACGCACTGCGTGTCTAGTGGTAACAAACTGTGATCCATCTCCCGTAGAATGTTCTTGGTTGTTCTGCTGCACATAGGAAATTTTAATTTGTAGTCGATGCACCCTACCATAGAACCCAACACTTCTAATGATACTAGATGATACCATACACATTGTTGCGGGATAGTACACCAAATCGACACAAAAAATAATCCAAGGTCAACAATGTAACAACATGGAGTTAGGTTCACTATTGGTAGCACACTGGGTCATGTGGATGCATGATATCTTACCATCAGTCACTTAGTCAAGCTCTTCTGATGGGATCATGGTCCTAATGACATTGTCCTTGATGGCGCTGCTATCTCGACGTTTTTTGATCCTACTCAACACCAAGATGCTCCATTTGGTCCAACTTCTGTCATGGACCAAGAAGCTACCGCGACCGCTCTCACGACTTCAACTTCTTTGTTGTTTCGGATTCTTCATTGGCATCTTCCTCGAGTGGGTCAGACAAGTATATTGCCATTTGTTTCTCAACCTATTTGGTCACATGTTTACAAAGGTGGAGAGATCAATGTGTTAATAGCTTTGTGGTTCCTTTGGCGGGCTTTGCCTCGGGTTTACCACGCTTGCTACTTTGATTTATCTCTTAACGGATTGTAAACTCTTTATGTTGTGCTTATATATAACCATTAAACAAGTTATTCCTCGTGCATGTTTAAACGGCTATCTTATATGCATATGGTTATTCCGAAGAGATCGTTGTTGTATGCATTTTATTATTCCTCTCAAGTTTATCTTATATGTAATGCATGCCCTCAAATTTCAAGACAGAGGATCTCCACAATTTCAACACGTCATGTGCATTTGCATTCCAAAGCAAATTCTTCAATATGCACATCTTCAGTGGGAGCTATCTCTATGTCTTTGAATTTAGAATCCTCATTTTTTTACTTTTAATTTATTTTTTCCTCGCTCGAAACTCTAACTGGTATTGTCATCAATCTTCCAAAATGGGGGAGAATGTAAGTGTATATAGTGCCCCCTAGAGGGTTTTGGATTATTGATGACAAAACAGTTAAGGACTAATGTGTTTATGAGTATACAAGGTGAAAGTCCTTAGGATTAGGTTTAATATGAGAGTTATGGCTCCTTAAAAATTGTGGTGGCAATGAATATCTTTGGAATGCTTCTTCAAGGAACAATCAACTTGTTGCGAGGAATACGAAGTGTAGGGAAGACTTTGTTTTTCTAGTTTAATTTTCTTCTATTTGAGTCATAGGACAAACCGTACTATTAGGGGGTCTAAGCGGAAGTTGAGATTGAGGTTTGCAATGTGTGCTTAATCCAAATATTATTATTGTAACGCCCCGAGACCGTTGCGCCAGGTGTCTTCCAGTTATTCACAGTCGTGGCCATGTCATTCGCTTGCGTGTTGCATCTTGTCATGTCATCATGTGCATTGCATCATCATGTTTTCAAAACTTGCATCTGTCCGGGTTCCCCCAGTTCTCTCTGTTGTCCGTTCTGAGCCCAACCACACTTGCACGCGCCCGCGGCATGTCCGAAATATTATTTTATAAGTGGCCGGAAAATGTTCTCGGAATGGAATGAGAGTTGACGTGTGGTCTTATTATAGTGTACATAGACCGCCTGCCAAGTTTCATCGCATTCGGAGTTTGTTTGATAGCCCAATCGTTAAACTATAGCGGCAATAGCAGCCGGTCTAACGTCGGACATTTTCGGTCTCCGGAAACAGTCGCCGGGCCTCCCTCTCTTCTCTTCTCTCAGCTCGAGACCGTCTACACAGCCCACTACTCACTGCCAGGCCCTACCTCTCGTCAGCCCGCGGCCCTCCTCACGCGCGCGCCCGAAAGCTGTCCCGGACCCGACCCGGGGAGTCGTCACCGTTGTGTCCGGATCATCCCCAAACATCTACAAAATATCACCGTTTCCATATTTGGACTCCCTAGCTATTTTATCTGCGATCGTCCGATTGCGATCGTAGGGTCGAGATAGCCCCTAACCTAATCCGTGATGTATATATATAGTCCACCCCTAGTCTAATTTCAGACCAAATCCCTAATTTCTAGGGATCCTCCTAGCCGTCGCCGCACTCATTCCCCACCTCGGGATCCTCTCTTTCCCCCTGCACCAACCAACCAGCGCTCCCCCATGTCCCTCCTCGATCCCGAGCGTAGTCACCTGCAAGGCCACTACCACCTCACCTCTCTTCTCCTTGCTGATGGCTCCGCCCATGCCGGAGCACGCGAACCGCAGCAGCAACCTAGGCCCCCTGCTCCTGCCTCCTCCTCGTCGTCCAGCAGCAGCAGCGGAGCCGTTGCCAGGCCAGCCCCTCTCCTTTTTCCCTTCTCCCTGGCGTCATCTCCTCCTTCTCTCTCTCTAATTCCTCCATGGCCATCATCGCAGGTGACTGAGCCCCTGACTTCCTCGCCGGAGAGATTCGTCCCCGCCATGAGGCCTTGCAGCTGACGCTCGCCGTTGCCGCAGCTCGCCCCGCTGTCCAGCCGTCTGGCCCACTTCACTGCCGTCCAGATCCGCTCTGTGCCGCCCGTTCCAGACCTTCTTCGTCGCCCCGCCATGTCCCTGCAGCCGCGACGCCCACTCGCTCCTCTGCTTCATGCAACAGGACAAGCGCCGCCCTCGTTGACTCGATCCGGTGATGGACGAGCGCCACGGCCTGTCTCTCCTCGGCCTCATCCTGCCCCGCATCTCCGGCACCAAGGCCCAGCCGCCCGCACTACACATCGGCCCGCTGCTTCCCTACAGATCCAGCCTGCCCCACCACGGCGTTGACTGGGCCTCAGCCCAACGTGAGGAAGCCCACCTCCTGTTTGCTCCTGTGCAGCCTAGTTCAGGCCAGTTTCGGCCCGACTACTATTTTTTTCCTGAGGAGTGATTTATCTATTTATCCAGTTAAAAACAGAATTGCAGGAAAACCCTCAAACTTCATGCATATCATATATCTCAAACTGTGCATCATATGGAAAAACTTTATATATGAAATATGCTTAGAATTGCATCTAGTTTCATATTATGCCATTTTCCTCCATGTTTGATATGTTTAAAATGCCGTTTGGTTAAATTTGCTCCTATGCCATGCTAAAATGATTTAATTCATAACTATTTAACCGTAGCTCCGAATTTAATAAACTTTATATGTAAATGGGGTAGAATTTTGCCTAGTTTAACATGGTGGCATCTCTTTGCATGTTTAACAACTATAAAATATGGTTTAGGGCAGAACAGTACCAACCCTAATATATGCATATGGGGATTTACCGGAATTGTTGTTCGTTGCTTCCGGCCTCATTTAAACTTGACTAGATAGGTAGTTTTACTTTGCTTCACCTCTTGCCATGTTAATCAACATTTAATCTTGTTGGGTACATAAACAAGTTCGAACTAAATAAGTCACGTGGTGTTTCGTCAATATGCAACGGAGTTGCATATTGAGCTCCACTTAATTTGTAGGATTGCTTGTGCACTTTGCCATGCCATGCCTCATTAAACCGGACATGCATCATACTTGTTTGCGCATCGTGCCATGCTTATGTGGTGGTTGTTTACTATGTTGTGTGCTTCTTTCCGGTGTTGCTTCTTCCGGTTGGTTCCGATAATGTCGCGTTGTGAGGATCCGTTCGACTACGCCCGTTTGTCTTCTTCTTGGATTCGTTCTTCTTCCTTGCGGGATCTCAGGCAAGATGACCATACCCTCGAAATCACTTCTATCTTTGCTTGCTAGTTGCTCGCTCTTTGCTGTGCCTATGCTGCGATACCTACCACTTGCTTATCATGCCTCCCATATTGTTGAACCAAGCCTCTAACCCACCTTGTCCTAGCAAACCGTTGTTTGGCTATGTTACCGCTTTGCTCAGCCCCTCTTATAGCGTTGTTAGTTGCAGGTGAAGATTGAAGTTTGTTCCTTGTTGGAACATGGAGATGCTGTTCCTTGTTGGAACATGTTTACTTGTTGGGATATCACAATATATCTTATTTAATTAATGCATCTATATACTTGGTAAAGGGTGGAAGGCTCGGCCTTATGCCTGGTGTTTTGTACCACTCTTGCCACCCTAGTTTCCGTCATATCGGTGTTATGTTCCCGGATTTTGCGTTCCTTATGCGGTTGGGTTATAATGGGAACCCCTTGACAGTTCGCCTTGAATAAAACTCTTCCAGCAATGCCCAACTTTGGTTTTACCATTCGCCACCTAGCCCCTTTTTCCCTTGGGTTCCGCGGAATCAAGGGTTCTTTTTTTTTTTACCCCCCCCCCCCCCGGGCCAGTGCTCCTCTGAGTGTTGGTCCGAACTGAGCTGCCTGTGGGGCCACCTCGGGGAAACTTGAGGGTTGGTTTTACTCGTAGCTAGTCTCATCTGAGTGTGCCCTGAGAACGAGATATGTGCAGCTCCTATCGGGATTTGTCGGCACATTCGGGCGGTGTTGCTGGATTTGTTTTAACTTGTCGAAGTTGTCTTGTAGAACCGGGATACCGAGTCTGATCAGAATGTCTCGGGAGAAGGTATATCCTTCGTTGACCGTGAGAGCTTGTCATGGGCTAAGTTGGGACTCCCCTGCAGGGATTTGAACTTTTGAAATTCGTGCCCGCGGTTATGGGCATATGGGAATTTGTTAACGTCCGGTTGTAGAAAACCTGAAGTTGACCTTAATTAAAATACATCAACCGCGTGTGTAACCGTGATGGTCTCTTTCCGGCGGAGTCCGGGAAGTGAACACGGTGTTGGAGTTATGTTTGACGTAGGTTGTTCTAGGATCACTTCTTGATCATAGTTTCTCGACCGTGCTTTGCCTTCTCTTCTCGCTCTCATTTGCGTATGTTAGCCACCATATATGCTAGTCGCTTGCTCCCCTGCAGCTCCACCTCATACTTTACCTTACCCATAAGCTTAAATAGTCTTGATCGCGAGGGTGTGAGATTGCTGAGTCCCCGTGACTCACAGATACTTCCAAAACCAGCTTGCAGGTGCCGATGAGTCCGTGCAGATGACGCAACCAAGCTCAGGAGGAGCTCGATGAAGATCTTGTCCTTTATGTTGTTTCGTTCTAGTCGATCAGTAGTGGAGCCCAGTTGGGGTCGATCGGGGATCTGTGTAGCATTTGGGGTAGTCTTCTTTTATTTTGGCTCCGTAGTCGGGCCTTGTTTGTAACTGGTTGATGTAATGCTTTATTTATGTATTTGTGTGAAGTGGCGATTGTAAGCCAACTATGTATCTCTTTCCCTTATGTATTACATGGGTTGTGTGAAGATTACCTCACTTGCGACATTGCTTTCAATGCGGTTATGCCTCTAAGTCGTGCTTCGTCACGTGGGAGATATAGCCGCATCGAGGGCGTTACAATTATTTTTTGAGTGAAGACTTGGATATCTCTTTTGAGCGGATAGTTTTTCTTCGGTGCCCAAGGTGATATTCTTCGGTATGCCGAAGAGAAAGTCCTCGCCAGTTGAGTCGACTGACTTGTTTCGCAAGTCAAGTCATTGGTTGCGTTTGAAATCCGACCATTCCGTGACGTGTGGCATGCTACATGTTGCATGTACAGTTGGGTGGTCACCACCTCAAACAGTCATATCTGCCCTCAAGATTGCTCTCGGCCATAAATGGCCACCCACTTCAACTTTTGATGGTTGACTGCTCCGTGAGAGAATTAATTCGCCCGAGCAACCCATCCTTCCGGAGAGATTGAGAGAATCTTAAGAGAGGAGAAACCCTAGAGCCTAAAATCTGCTAAGTGATTGAGCTTCACTGAAGAACTTGTCTTCACCCTATTACACTTGTGGACTATGCATAAATTTGTCTTCACCCTATTACACTTGTGGACTGTGTATCCACTAGACGACTTGTCTTCACCCTATTACGCTTGTGGACTGTGCATCCACTAGACGGTTATCTATTCAAAAGCGTCCAAGAGTAGTTGTGAACTGCCAAAGAACATGTCTCTGAATGTCAAAGAGATTACCTTGAAGATATGTCACAAGTGATTGGGCGATGTCTCAAAGACTTGAACTCAAGGTAAATAGGGTGAATACTTGGTCTTCTCAGTTTAATCTTGACCCCTCTAGCCAAACTTATATTAGGTGAACACATGTTTTTCCGAAGAATTTGTGGAATCTCCCATTCACCCCGTTCGATACCTGATCCTACAATCACGAAATAGGCTTTCGGCCCATTTTATGTACTAGTAAATGCGCACATGCAACACACATTAATATTTAGGAATATATTAATTGCATGCGAATATTAGGTATGCTATTATTTGTGTGTTAATCTATGATTAGTGCAATATTTGGTATGATATTAATTGCACGTTAAACATGTTTAACGCTCACCATTGAAGCAGTCTAGGTAGTTGGATTAACTTAGTTCGATGGCCGAGATCAATTAGATCTGCCCCTTTGGGTCTTTTTATATTGGTATAGATATAGATATAGATAAAGCAACGCAAGGTTTTACATGAACCATACACCAAATAGCATGGTCTGCTGGAAATCGACTACAAGCAAAGAGAAAGCTGAATCCAGGGGCACTTCGCCTAAGTGCATCACAGTTGCTTGTACATCACAGTTCCTAATACATCAAGGGAGAAAAAGGGTGGAGAAGTGCCTTGCATGGCACTCCTTTTTTATTGCTCTTATGATCTCTTCGCGGCCTCGTTGGTTGATTCCAGACTGATGCAAGTAGCTCTGTCCCTTGGCACACATTTCACACCTGCCTGCAGGGCAACCCAAACAGAGTCAACTACTTACAAGAAGAGTGCTAAAAATCTCAAAGCGAATGTATAGGATACCAGTGCATGGTTTGTATGTACCAACTGTATTGCTGCATTTGCATCATGTTTGGTTTACAGCATGTTCATAGTTCTGAAGCAAAACATTACTGATTGCAGACACCGAGGTGTGTACGAGGAGACAACTTACTTCATATGACTGTTCCACTAGGGAGTAAAGCATCCTTGATCACAGTTACAATGCCACTTTTGATGAAATATCCATCTGTCTCCCTTGCCGCTTCTTGAACATTGTCAACATTGATTATCTACAATATACCAACGAGTCCAGATCACTACCAAAAACAACTCACAATACGTGATATCATGTTCAAGGAAATGGATATACAATATAGGATATGTTTGGTTGGTTCACAGGATTATGAAAACGTAGGAATAGAAGAAGAATGGCAAAAAATAGGATAGGAATACAAGTGCAAAACAACTTTTCACACTAATATAAGTCTTGTTCTAAGGAATAGAACATAGGACAACAACAGCAAAGCCTTTCAGTCCCAAACGAGTCGGGGTAGGCTAGAGTTGAAATCCATAAGATATCGAAACCAAATCATGGTTCTGGCAGTTGACAACTAACTTACTCGCACCCCTGTCCATGGCTAAATCTTTGGTGATATTCCAGTTCTTAAGATCACTCTTGAGAGACTCCTCCCATGTCAAGTTTGGTCTACCCCAACCTCCCTTGACATTATCAGGACGTCTTAACCATCCGCTAAAGACAGTCAAATCAAACTCAAAGCACATGAAGAACGATAACTAGGATGGAAGTCAAGTAGATTATAAAATTCCTGCTATTTTCTTTTCAAAATGTGATCAAAGGAACATTCCTCCACTTTTCCTTTGAACAAAACGATTAAACAGTGTTGCTAAAAGAAAATTTCCTATTCTTACATTTTTTTTCTCACTTTTCCTATGAACTGGGCAAGGCCTAAAGCTTGTTATATAATGGTTACATTTTGGACATTACCATGAGAAAAGTTATGTTCGAGTTACATATTCAGTATGACAGTGTTGCAGTGGAAAAAAAGAGAGAAACCAATAGATGCTTAACCATAAGTATATTAATATGGCATACCATCACGTTATCTCCAATACGAGCATTCTTGTCAATTATTGCTCTTTTGATGTGTGAATTCTTTCCAATACCAATGGGAATGCCACCTTTTTCAGCAAGGAGTTTCTTATCAGCTTCAGTCTGTTGAACAAGAAAAGAAAGGGTGAGCACGTCACTTTGCCAGAAGCATATTACACCTGTTTGATTTTACCTCATAGTAGTCCGCACCCATTAGCAATGTGTCCTCTATTATTGCCCCTTCAGATATGCAGGACCGGAGTCCAACTACTGAATGGTGTATCTTGCAGTTCTACGTGGACAGCAAAGAAAGGCAGAGGGAACATAGTAGCCGTTATTACATACAGCATCAAAAATCACTTGAGAGAAGATATAACAATCACAGCCCATAAATAAGTATAGATGGTTTTGAAATATGTCTTTAAAAGCTTAAAGTTCGTTAGCATGAAATGAAACACCTGAAGAAGGTTAGCATACCGAGAGCCAACTGAAAAAGGCTACTTACTTTAATAACACATCCTTCACCAATAACACTGTCTGTCACATCAGCATCAAGAACCTTTGAAGGAGGCAAGTGTCGAGGTTGTGTGTAAATGGGAGCAGAACGGTCATAGAAACTGCATTCAAATTGAACGTATACATTAAATCAATAGGGGACAATTATAACACTTTACATGCATGAAATTTCATTATTTTTGTCCACAACAAGGCAAAAAGTGAAAGCACACCTGAAATCGGGTATTGGCTTTTTGGTAATTCCCAAATTTGCATTATAGAATGCCTCAATTGTACCAATATCTTCCCAGTAACCATCGTATAGGTATGCTTGTACCTGTCGGCAACAATAACAAAACTCTTAAGAAGCACATATCACAACTATGAATGCCAATGGAACTGCATATCCGATAACCTATTGTATCCCCTTCCTTACGATAAACATATGACTTGACAGTTTCTCTGAAGCTAAAATGATTCAAATCATAAAGCAGAAGCAGCAAAAGGAAACTACTAACTCAATGAGCTTTGCATACCCTCATGCCAGTGCTAGTTGCACCAGGAATAACCTCACTTCCAAAGTCATTAGCTCCAGGAAATTGCTCACGGAGAAGCTGAAGCATCACATGTTTGCTAATAACATAGATACCCATGCTAGCAATATAAGGCATTTCCTTTGCCCTCGCATCGTCAAGGCCAAGTATGGTCGTATCAACCTACAAGATCAAAACAGGCAGCAACATGGTGTAAATGCATTCAACAGAAGAGCTTTTTGGTGTAATAAATGATGGTTCACAACTGTATATCTGAAATTAGTTAGAAAGGCACAGCATCAGTGTACCATTACAAGATCAAAACAGGCAGCAACGTGGTGTAAATGCATTCAACAGAAGAGATTTTGTGGTGTAATGAATGATGGTTCACAACTGTATATCTGAAATTAGTTAGAAAGGCACAGCATCAGTGTACCATCATAGCTTTCAACTGTTCTCCTTTTGGTTTCTCTGCGAATTCAATTATCCTCCCTTCTTCATCGATTTTCATAAGGCCAAATGCAGTTGCACGTTCCTCATCCATGGGCAAGGCAGCAACAGTAATATCAGCATCTGTTTCTCTGTGTGCCTGAATAAACTTTTCATAGTCCATTCGGTACAGGTGATCTCCAGCAAGAATTAGATACTCCATAACATTATGCTCCTCGAATAGCCACAAGTACTGCCTTACAGCATCTGCAGTACCCTGAGATAAGATGATAAGACAAAGTGAATACCCTGCAAAAGCTTGCATGGGATCCTAGAAACACTTTATGTTGATAAGAAAGGTTTATGATCATCAAGAAGTGAGCAGAGCTCACTTTGTTAGGGGAGTGGATCTACAGCTCAGCCACCCAGGTTCAAGTCCTCACGGACATGACTTTGGTTCTTATTATCTAGAAAAACGCTGTAGGGTACTGGTTTGACATAAACTAGCAGAAACTGCATGTAGCTGTGTGGTATAACACTCACAATCTAAAGCAAAAACTATGATGAATAGTATGTTATAACGGCAAACATATGAAAGTATGAAACATAGTTTGATCCGCTATGTTTACTTATAAATGATGATGACTGGCTAATGCTCATAAGATCAAAATCAAAGTTACATCACTAACCATTCACATATACTAATTCTAAATTCATAACTAGTGAACTTGTTCAGGACCAGATCCTGGTACACAAAACAGATTCGCATAATACAGAAACACTGTTAAAATCAATTTGAAAAAATTTCTGAGCATCTCTACTTGAGCTTAAAACTGCCTTGTGATAGCATGCTATCAAGAAAAAAATTAATAGAGAACTATTAGGGTAGTATTCAACTAATAATTCTTATAATCTATATCAAGGTTTTGTAAAAAGGAATACTGATGACGCCTTGGAACAGTTTGTTTCTTTTTTATTCTGGATCTTGAAAGGCTGGCCCTAGGATTTCCACAGAGCTTAGTGAAATTCATTCGTGGTGAAATGATACAATCATGCGTACTTATGAAGGAATTGTAGATTTTGCCTTCTTCTAAATGCTAACATGAGACAGATTATGATCATCAGTAGATGAATCTCGCATTTCAGATTAAACAAAAACACTTAAATAACAATGAATGAGATACCTGAAACCAGTCAGGGTTATCTGGGCTCTGCTGTGCAGCAAGGACTTCAACAAATCCTTCATTCTTGTAACCTCCAATGTTGCTCCCATAGGCTCGTGAGAGATGACGATTAAGAGAAGCTGAGTTGAACTGCGTGAGCACATAGATCTTTGATATGTTGCTGTTCAGACAATTACTGACAGGAATATCAATAAGCCTGTAGTTGGCACCCAGTGGCACTGCAGGCTTCGCACGCTTCTTCGTCAGGGGATACAATCTAGTCCCTGCACCACCTCCAAGAATAATTCCGAGAACACTCTGCACAAACAGCAGAAACTCATCAATTGCCTATTGCAAAGTAAATCAAACAAAGAACGAAGAAACAAGTGTTCCAGGCGGTTGGCATTGAGTTCAGCTTGTTTATCACCAAAAGAGATCATGGAACGAATGCAACATGGGGCAACAAGTTTATCCAATAAATTGGAGCTACAATATCTAGCAATCTTTTGTAGATAATGGCCGGCTGGTGAATAGTTCTGCCCCCCCCCCCTCCCTTCCTCGCCGCCGCCTGAGGCAGCCGCCAGGCAAGCCCGGGGCGCCAAGGATGGTGGCGGCGGGGCCTCGGTTGCCCTGCCTCTGCGTGGGGAACCCCAGATCTGGAGCGGCGGCTCCATTGGCAAGGCACGGCCGGCTAGCAGCTGTGTGGGCAGTGGATCTGGCGTCCCGGCGGCGCAGGCGGCGGGATCCGGTGGTCATTGGTGACCGGCGGCGGCTTTTGCGGCGGTCGGTGCGCGCGATCTGGCGCCTCCCCTCCTCCCCTGTTCGGCATGCGGGCCAGCCTGGTCGGGCCGCGCTTCCTCTTGGTTGCCGGTTCTGTACAGGAGGCGCTGCTGGTGCCGGGGATCTAGTTCGGGCGAAATCCCTAGCCGGCCATGACCGGCCGCGCCGACGGTGACGCCTGAGGGCGTCGTTCCCCTCCTTGGAGGCGTCGGTATGGACTGATCTCCTCACTTCCCATTCCCCTAGGTCTCCCGGGCGAATGCCCTAACTTTGTTGGGCGGCGGCAGCGCTCATGGCGCCGTTCCCTTCTTGAAGGCGCCGCTTTGGGAACCTTGGGGTTGGGTGGCGCTTGTGGGTGGTGGGCGACGGCGGTGGTGCGGCCCTATCCTAGCATGGATTTACGTCTGTTGCTTGGAGATGGACTCGCGTAGGTGGAGGTGTCGTCTGGCGTCGTGGTGGCGTCAATGGCGGAGGGACTGCCAAGGCTCGCGTAGGTGGAGGTTGTCATTTGGCGTCGTGGTGGCATCGATGGCGGAGTACCTGCCAAGGTTGTCACCTCAATCTGCTCTGAAGATGGACCAGTGGAAGATGGCGGCGACGACACATGTGAGTGCGTCAGACCGGTTTGAGTCCCGGACCCGGCAGATGGCTCGGTCGGGGCCTCCGGCTTTAGATGTTAGGCTTAGGTGAGAGGTCTGGGTATGTGGCCCAGCTTGCACCCCTTCATCATTTGGATAGGAGTAGCGGCAGATGTTGCCAAGATGGCGGATTCACGCATATTGTTGTTCTACTTTGTAAGGTCCTCGAGAATAATCAATAAAATGGCCGTATGCATCTCCTAGATGCAGCCCGGGGTCATCCTCCTTTTCTAAAAAAATAAAAAAAAATACCAATCAAGCTGAAACTTATGTTCAGTTCTTTTTTTTCGAATATGGGTTAATAGGACGTCAGATGTCTCAATCAGCATTGCAGCTGAGACATGATCCAAGTTCTTCCTGTTGTGCATAACTTTTTCACATCAATTAGAGTCTTCCATCAGCACAGAAGACCCCAATCTATCATCGCCTAAAACTCGTCTGGTTGTATTACTTTGTTTAGTTGTATTGATGTCAGAACCGTTTGTGAGGAAGAGAGGCAACCACCACGTGGAATAGACTCTACTACCCTTTTTAATTAAAATGAAAGGGCAAGTTTTAATCTCCACCACATCCGAAATCATAATGTTTTCTAAAGGGGTGTACTGAAGCAGAACTCAAAGAAGAAAACTGAACAAGTTAAAAAGAAAAATCCAAGAACTTGATCTGATTGCCAAGTATAGTCTTTAAGAGCCACATGCCATGGATCATGCCATCTTCTTTATGAATTTCTTATGGGGCTCACACCCACACCTATTGATTAAGTAGGACTGTTCAACAAACGTCCACAGTTGCCACATTTACTGAAATCTAGTAAAAATAAACAATTGGAGCCAATGAAAATGCCCACATGATTAGTCGCCAGGAAGCTCCTGCTATGCGCTAGCAAAGTAGAGTAGTATTTTTTTATCATCTCTAATAAATGTCCACATGAGAACACAAGGCGTGAATCACATTTGCGCATCTAAATTACCGAGGCAATAATTTCCCGCATGTATCAAATTCTCATCCGGAAAGATACGGACGCAACGGATCAGGGCGGCGAGACAAGACTAGGCGGCAAGCGCCGCATTTGCGCACCTAGGCTAGGCGAGGCGACGTACCGTGCTTGCGTCGGGGTCGAGACAGGTCTGGGAGCTCTTGGAGTCTGACACGGCACGTGGGGAGAAGAAGAAGGGCCGCCGCGGAGCCGGACGGGCGACCAACACGCGCGGGCGCTGGCGCCGTCCTCGCGGCGCGCAGAGGAGGCGGAGGGAGTCGCAGGAGGTGGACGCGGCAGCGGTCGCGGCGGAGGCTCGGTGCGGAGGGATCAGGATCTTGGAAGGGGAAGCGGCCGCGGCCATCGCCATTGACGTGGATGACGAGCTCAAGTCACGGGGCTCCCGTGGCGAGAGATCACGAGGGGGAAGGGAGAGAGAGATACGCCTGACACCGAGTGGTGCAGTGTGGCTGAGTAAATTTAACTAATCTTTTCGCAAGATCTTTCCATTTTCAGTTTTTTCCCATTTTTCTTTTGGAGAGAGAGAGCGCTGCGTGGGAGAGAGAGGGAGAGAAAGTGACTGAGAGGTGCTTGATACGTTTTAGTCTCATGATGACTAAAAGTAGTGAGACTAAAACTTGCTAGTCTCATCCATGCTTAGATCCAAATATTAAAGAGTCTAAAATCAAGTTAGTGAGCATTTATTATCCTCCAAACCCTTCAATCTAGAACTTGCATGTGTTGAGAGGCGTTAAATGAGGAGAGAGAGGACTAATCCACATTTTAGTACGGGTACCCCTGATTAAAAAAATTTAGTCTCAAAATTAGTTTTAGCCTCTCTTTTAATCAGGAGTGCTTGGAACTTTAGCCTCTTAAAGAGACTATTTTTAGTCAGACTAAAAAAAGTCCCTTGGATTCAAAAACCCTCTGAGATTGTCAGCAGGTGGCACTTTTGGAATGATCTCCTTGGGGTAGGACATGACCATAATGATTTTGGACATATCACTTGTAAACTTTTTTCTCCCCTTAATTATCTTGTCATTTGGATTTTTGTTACTTGACGGGCTGGCACATACTCTCTCCCTCCCAAAACTTCTTTCATAGATTTATATAAGATATGGATGTATCTAGTTATGTTTTAGTGTTAGATACATTTATATCTAAATAAATTAAAACAAGAATTTTAGAACAATGGTAATATTATATAAGAGGGAGCACTAAGAAAAAATAGCATTGTAGGATCAACTTTTAGTCCTTTGTCCATACAAGTGAGGTGCACACATAGCTAATAACATACTGCTTAATTCAATGCAGGCTCTTGTGGAAAATCTTCTAATTATGCTCAAAGCTGCCTTAAAGAAGTCTTTCCTAGAACTTTCCAGAAATAATATTACTGCATATGAAACTCAAAGCTAGAATAGAAAATGGAAATCATGGTTAAGATAGTCACTACTTACATCATTAGCATGTGGATTGAGATCTGCATGCTTCGATGAGCTCTTATGGCCATCAACGTTGCATTGTTCACGCTTGGAAGGTGAGGGCGAGGGGAATGTTTTAGATGCCAAAGGCACATCCATTGCCGAGGGATAAACAATGGAAGGATATAGCTATCGAGTGATGTGTGAGCAAACTGTTCTTTGATTTATAGGTGAAGGAAGTATATGCACGTATAAAAAGGCGCACATGGATATCCTTATGCGACGAAATTAGTTGTTATGTGACAATCTGTAAAGTTTTTGGCTTTCTAGGTATGCTCTTTGCTTTATTGGCAGCAAGTTTAGCAACATACAAAAAGGCACATGGATATCTTTGTGCGACGAAATTAGTTGTTATGTGACAAGCTGCAAAGTTTTTGGCTTTCTTCATATGCTCTTCGCTTTATTGGCAGCAAGTTTAGCCGCATAAAAAGCGCACATAGATATCTTTGTGCGACGAAATTAGTTGTTGTGTGACAAGTTGTAAAGTTCTTGGCGTTCGAGATATGCTCTTCGCTTTATTGGCAGCAAGTTTAGTCATACAGAAAGCACACATGGATCATTTTTTCGAGAACACACCCAAAAATGGCGTACAACTTTTATGAAAGAAAGGACAAAGATGCCCACCCCACATAGCGGCTTACAGCTCTTGAAGGAAGCATCCAGCTAGCCCACAACAGAAAACAAAAAGGCTACTCCTCGCTAATGACTACCGACATGTCGGCGTGGAAGCACGATCACCTATGGGGCATGGGTTGCCTTTGTGGTTCAGCATGGGGACGGCCACGTTGCACAAAGAGCAGAAACGGCAGGGGATAGCACAGTGATGGACTCTCTCTTTT
Source organism: Triticum urartu (assembly GCF_003073215.2). Classification (NCBI taxonomy): domain Eukaryota; kingdom Viridiplantae; phylum Streptophyta; class Magnoliopsida; order Poales; family Poaceae; genus Triticum; species Triticum urartu. The sequence goes on along the minus strand of NC_053028.1, from coordinate 372,548,613 downwards.
TACCTAGGTTCGGGCCGCTTTGCAGCGTAAAACCCTACTCCTGCTATGGTGGTGGATTGATCTGGGGGAACACGAAAGCTCGACGCGCTATGGCCCGGCAAGGTTGCCTCGGGGAGAGTGACGTGAGCGTACAAGTGTTGTGGGATCGAATATCTGAACCCCTTGCTAGGTTGCCCCGGGCCTCCTTTTATAGGTTAAGGGGTGACTACAGTGGCAAAACAGTCATTTGGGTGTGATTAGATAGCTAGTAGTGCTATCATACTAGACTCTGGCAGTTAGGACAAAGTATTAAATGCACTGCTAGGTGTCGTGCTGAGGGTGAAGCCCGGCAAGCCTGCCACACCGCTTATCTGCCTGTTCTTATCAGCTTGACACGCCTCCTGGACGGGTGTCAATAAAGCTAATCTCTTCTCTTTTATGCTGCCACGTGCCTGATACGTTCCACCAGGTTGCTTGGTTCCTTGACACCGCACTGATAAGTGACTTGGGTGCGATGAGGTGGAGCGGTGGCGTCTTGGTGAAGGTTCCTCGGAAAGGGAGCTTGGCGGGGTTTGGTCTTGGCAACCCTGCCGGGGCGAATCTGGACTTGTCCTCAGGTGCAGCCTCGACCCGGGCAGGCTCTCCTGCCCTACAAGGGAGGCCGTCCCAAGGTTGCCTTCTGCTAGTCTTGTTCTTCTTAATGCTCTCCTTGATCTCACGAAGAGCGGCTTCTCTGGCTTAACTTTATGTCATGCATTGGTGTTAGATGTATGATCATCAGCATGCCTGTGCATGAGTCTAGTTGGCAAACATGGATGTTTGTTGCACTGACAGGAGCCCCCGAGCCTGGCCCACACGTGTTGCCGAGCATCGTTGGGGTAGGCCTCAAACAATGTACAGGCCGACAACCTCACCTTGCCACGGTGGAATTCAGGTTGATGAGATCTTCTTTGCTTCTTCATTAACCTGAAATTGAATCAATTCCCGGGTTCCCCACGAGTCGTGCGACATCAAACGATGTGGGTCTACCCATGTAATGGGCCAGAGAACACCCATGTTCATGGGGAGTTGATTGAAGTGCATGCGCATGATCCCAGGGTAACTGCCATTTCACCTTACCCACCACGCCTGACGTTTCCGCCACGCGCACTGCAAGCATTGCATAGGGTTGGTGGCGGACGCGCAGGGCGCGGGAATGAGTGACATGGCAGAAAGCGTGGTGCCATGGTTTGGCGCAGAGGGGCGGCCGGCGAACCTGGACGTCGTCGGTGACACGGATAAACCGGATTGGAGGAGTGGGGTGGTTGCCTCAGGATGGTGGGGAGCCAGCCCCCTGCCACGCTCTGCTATAAAAGAGAGCGCGGGGGGAATGGAAGTGCTCACCCTCGCACCTTCTCATCCTTCTTCTCGTGTTCTTCTCCCACCATGGTCAGGGTAAGAGAACACACTCGAGCTCCGGCAGTGGCGACGAGGGCCTCCTCTCGGCACCGTATTCCCGCCCCCGCTGGGGACACAGGGGTAGGATCTAGTGCGCAAGGCGGAGCCGCAGGACATGGTCGTGGCCGGCACGACGCTCAGGGCCGAGGTGGACGCTGTGGTGCTCCAGTCACACCTCCCCCAGCCGCTCTAACTCCAATGGAAGGCCATGTTGGAGATACAACACTGGAATTCATCATCAGGCTGCGCGAGCCCCCGTGTAGCCATCTTCGGCTTCCTGGCCCCTTTGTAAGGGTGATGGAGGTCGAGCAGCCGCACGGGCTAAAGTTGCAAATGAGGGGTTGCTGCAATGGCACCATGCGGGTGGATGTCGAGTTCCCTGCACCTCATGTAATGCTTATCCAGCGTGGTTGGAAAACTTTTGCACGTGCTCATAGCCTGGCGGAAGGGCACGTCCTCCATTTTAAGTTAATGGAGGCTGATCTGCTCTCCATCAAGGTCTTTGGGCGCTCGAGTGCTCGCTTAGGGTGTTGCGTGGAAAGCTCGACTGACGACGAAAGCTCCTCCTCGAGCGACTACGACGAAGAGGACACTGACGGCGAAGACGGCGACGCCGAGCCCCCGGTCGCCAAGCATGAAGACGATGACTCGGACTCCGGCTAAGCGTTGGACGCACTGTCACCGTCAGGTAGGCGCCGGTAGCACCATCATCTACAGGTGGACCCCGGCAGAATGATCTGCCGGGGGTGTTTGGCCCGGTCGACTTTGCTTCCACCAGCTGGACCCCGGTAGGCTTCCTCGTGGACTCCGTCTTCGTCTTCCATGCTGGTGTCCCTCTTGCCGCGTTCCTCTGGTCCCGGCGGGGGTGACCAGGGCATCGCCTAGTGATGACCCACAAGTATAGGGGGTCAATCGTAGTCCTTTTGATAAGTAAGAGTGTCGAACCCAATGAGGAGTAGAAGAAAATGACAAGTGGTTTTCAGCAAGGTATTTTCCGCAAGCACTGAAAAAAGCGGTAACAGATAGTTTGATAGCAAGATGATTTGTAACGGTAACAGTAAATAAAGTGCAGCAAGGTAGCCCAATCCTTTTGTGGCAAAGGACATGCCAAAGGGGTTTCTTATAATAGGAAAAGCGTTCTTGAGGGTACACGGGAATTTCATCTAGTCACTTTCATCATGTTGGTTTGATTTGTGTTCGCTACTTCGATAATTTGATATGTGGGTGGACCGGTGCTTGGGTGTTGTTCTTACTTGAACAAACCTCCCACTTATGATTAACCCCCTCGCAAGCATCCGCAACTACGAGAAGAGTATTAAGATAAAATCTAAGCATAGCATTAAACATTTGGATCCAAATCGGTCCCTTACAAAGTAGCGCATAAACTAGGGTTTAAGCTTCTGTCACTCTAGCAACCCATCATCTAATAACTACTCCACAATGCATTCCCTTAGGCCCAAATATGGTGAAGTGCCATGTAGTCGACATTCACATGACACCACTAAGGGAATCACAACATACATATCATCAAAATATCGAACACACATATCAAGTTCACATGATTACTTGCAACATGATTTCTCACGTGACCTCAAGAACAAAAGTAACTATTCACAATTTTTCCCGGTTTTGTCACGGCAGATGCCCTCGTGAAAGGACTTAGGTGCGAGGCCATGGCTACGTTGGTTAGCTTAAAAGGGGTTGAGCGAGACGAGAGACACGACTTTACCCAGGTTCGACCCCTCATGATCAAGGTAAAATCCTACGTCCTGCTTTGTGTTATATTAATTGAGTATCGATTACAAGGGAGCGGAATTGCTTAACCTAGCTATCAATGGATTGTAACTTGAGTTTAACCCGCCGCAGGGACTCGCCTTTATATACACAGGTCAAGGCCCTGGGCTTACAAGAGTCCAGGTCGGGTCATACTCCGTTACCGACACTACTTCTAAATTGCCTTGCCTTGTTAGGCAAGTCACCATTGGGCGGCTCACACCTCCGGTTCTTGGGCCTTCGGTCGGCCCGCCTCGTAAGCCGCCTCCAGGCTTCATGTCTCGGCTTCTTGGTCCTGTTTATGCTTCATTGCTGAGTCACCAATAGCGTAACCCAGCCCCTCCTGGGCGGGTTACACCATGTGGTTATATCCCCAACATTAGGCCCAGATTTATCTGAACTGGTTCATGTCAATCTTCACTCTTTGGTTGGCGAGTCTTCTTTGGTTTTTCTAGAATTTTAACCTTAAATAGATCTTTTATAACCCTCCATATAAAAAGGATGACATCATCTTCATAAATTCAGAAAAAAAAACCTCATGACGTTACAACGGATCTTTGCATAAATCCACCATTCCAAAAATCAAGGCGCCCTTTCTATTGTGATAATTATGACACCTCCTTGATCTTCGGGCCTGCCATTTCACTCTTCCAATTTTCCCTTACAAATAGGCACGGGGGCAGCCCTTTTTCACTTTTACCCCCGGCGCCTCCGCTTCTTCTTCTTCTTCCTCACAATGACCATCGGGACCGTACCTCCGCTGCACCAGCCGAACTTCGCGAGCTGCTCCATCGAGGCCGCTGCATCAACCTGTTGTGACGAGAGTTCAGCGGCACGCATCCTCTCTCCTTCAAAACCATCGGGTACCATTCTTCTTCTTCCTCAGATCCGCATTAGGTCATCCGAGTTCATATAGTTCATCTAAATTCTTCTTGTTCTTCTGATTAGAACTAGTATTTCAATCCAAAATGAAGTAGGTGTAGTGCGGTAGCAGTTTAACCTTCACTTTGTGTCTTGCATAGATCGTTTCTTCTCCGAACCAATATACAACCTGCTAGCTTTTCCGCTGCTGCCCCCTTTTAGTTCTAGCCATTATTTTCCTTTTTTCACACAGTTGTAGATTTGTAATTATAACCATGAACTGTGAAACCTGTTTTCCCCATACTTAGCAGAATTCCACAATCTTGGATCCATAGATAGTTGACCCGCCCTTCACTTTTTGGGTGGCTTAACAATGAACTTGTAACTCTCCAAGATTTCTAGAAACTGCTTCTTTCAATTACCCCGCCAATATACTGTCGGCTTATATTTTCATAACTTAACCCGCCATATCTCATAGCCTGATAGTCACTTCAATCCATGGCTAGGACGGCTCATAATTTCTTAATGGTTCACTGTAATACGTGGTCTTTTAATCATAATTAGCTCATTATTACTTAAACACCATGTAATCACTTGGGCGGCTTACCATTGCAATTTTAACCCGCCATACCTTTATTCCTTGGTCACAGCTCCTTAACCCGGCCAATCATGATTAAAGCTCCCACTTCCTGTGACTGGGAAGCCTCCCAAGTCTCAGAGTTCATGCTCAATGAATTTATGGATATGTGATGCGGAGCATCCTACGGACATCACCATGTCAAGAGTCCGTTTGGCAAGTGACACGCGCGACATCTACTTCACACACATAAAGGTGAATCATCTCCTTTACACGTGTTCACTTGACCCCTTCGAGGATGGTATACTACTTGACATTCCTCTCGTGTGCATGCATAGGTATTACCGGAGCTTCACGGATGACGAGGAGGAGTGCAAGCGCCAAGGAACACCTACACCATCTGCAAGGGAAGCATGGAAGAGAAGACGGAAGAAACGGAGCTGCTACAAGCTACAACCATCGGACATCCGGACGCCACCGGACATCCGGTACCTGACGCATCCCAGACGGCCATAAGAATTACAGCTGACACGTGCCACAGCGGCCAGACGACCGACTCCCACCGGACGTCCGACAAGTCCCAACGCCCGAACGTTCGAGAACCTCCAGAAATCCGGTGCCGCTGCACCCGAGAAGAATCAGCGGACTTCCGATGCACGCCGGACATCCAGACCGTCCCGAGCCACCGGACGTCCAACCCCCAACCGGTTGTCCGGTACCTGCCTATGCGCAGCTGTGGGCCTTTGGCCTTGTATCCCTTCCCACTTACCCTTTCACCCACTTAGACTATAAATACCCCTACCTCCTCCTAGCTAGGGTTAGCAAAGTGATAGCTCATTTGTATGTGAGCTTTGCTCCTACCTTCCTCTACTCTTGAGAGAGAGAGACCACCACTCCCATGGAGTTCAAGACCTCCATGTGAGAAGATCCTGTGGGATATATCATCAAGACCCCTCACAGGAAGATCCGTCTAGGATACCATCAAGACCTCCTCACGGAGATGAACTTTACCTTGTATCTTTCCCTTTCTTGTTCATGTACCTTGTGGATCTTGTGTGTTTGATTGTCTAGTGTATGTGTGATTGGACTTGTTCTTGAGTGTTTCCTCTTGTGATTTCTCCCCGTTCTTCCTTGTGTTCTTCGAGGGAATCCACTCCAATTGTGAAAGATCGGCCTACACCGGGTTAGCCCCATATCATATGGTATCATGAGCCACGTTGATCACGTATTTGGAGTCCCTCCCATCGTTTTCTAGCCTTGTTTTGCTTGATTTCGTCCTAAATTTCGAAAATCGCCACAAAAAATAGCCCCATTTTTTTGTGATTTGTTGGTATGATGAATTTTTGTTGATTTTGATCCATGTATTTGCTTGGTTTTGAGTGGATCTAGCACTTCCCCAAGTTTCCCCATCTTTCATCCACGAAATCTCGTCAATTTTGACCCCCAAATCCCCAAATTCCGTCCAAAATTACGTCCCGGAGCTCAAATCCCGCGTTGACCCCGACCCATCAGACATCTGACCTTTACTAGACGATCGGAACCCCAAACCCGAGCTAAAACAGCGGATTTCCGAGCCCGACCGGACGTCCGACGACCGGACATCCGTCCATTACCGGATGTCCAATACTTGTAGATTCAGACTTCGACTGATTTTTTTTGCCCATAACTGATTCATCCGAACTTCGATTTTGATGTTCTTTAGCTTGTTTTGAAGCTCTTGACACCCCTTCCCACAAAAATACCACCAACATCATTTGACTCCATCAATTATTTGCAACTTTGGCATCTTTGCCTAGGGCTTCCACCACATCATCCCCATTACCACCACGGACTTCCGCAACCTAACCCATTGTGATCCATATACACTACAAAAAAAATACACGTCCATGATGATACGTGTTTGTCACAGTAGGTCACGTTTTCTGTCATGCATGTACATCCATGATGATTTTATGGCAGGATCAAGATAGTCATACCTGTGTTGTCGTAGAACTGTTCCATGACATTACCAAAATTATCATCACGGAAGTGTCCACTTCCATGACGATAAATCACGCATCATAGGAGTGCTTTCGTCAAGGGTGATCGACACATGGCATCGACCATAATGGTTCGCCGTTAAGCTATCATGACCGGTTTTGGATCTTATAACCCATTAACAGCCCGGACCAATGGGGATTTTCCACGTGTAAAATTCTCATTGGCCAGAGGAAACACGTGTCGACTCCTCGGTGGGCAAGATGTCGTCCGTCCATTGGACAGGAGGCGCCTATGATAGATCGACCCGTGGCACGACCCAACAGTGGACCATTTTGGTGAAAAAGGTCGGCCCAGTAAGAATTAGTAGGTCGACCCATATAAGGCCTATTTGTGTCAGGTCCATTTAAGCTCACGGCCCATACGAGATGTGCGAATTCGGCCCGTCAACGGCCCATTAACGATTTGACACCATTGCAGCCCATCGTCGGTTCGAGCCCGTTAATAGCCCGCCATATATTTGGGCTCAATATCGCCCGATGTGGTTTCGACCTATTAACGACCCATTCAAGGGATGAGCCAATTTTCAAGATGTACATCTTTCGGCCTTTTAGCGACCCATTTAAGTGTTGGGCCAATTTTCGGCCTGGTGTGTCTTTTAGCCTGTTGACGGCCCATAAGTGAGTTGGGCCATTTATAGTCGGACCTGAGTTTTGTCCTTTTAACGACCCATGCTCTTCATGGTCCAATACTAGCCCGGTTTCTCTTTCGGCCCGCTAAAGGCCCACAACACAATTGGGCCATTTACAGTACGACCTGATTTTCGGCCTCTTCGCGACCCATGCTTTTCATGGTCCAGTACGAGCCTGCTGTCTCTTTTGGCCTGCTAAAGGTCCACAGTATAGTTGGGCCATATGTAGCCCGACATAGTATCGACCTGTTAACGGCCCGTGAAATCAAATGGGCCCGCCTGTTGCCCGCTTCGATGTCGGCCTATTAACGACCCGGGGGGTAAGAGGGCCGACCATTAACTTTCGGCCTGGTAACGGCCCATTAACTTAATGGGCCCACTAAAGTTCGTACATGTCTTTAAGCCCAATTAGATAATTTGATCCCATTATTACGAGCAATTATGCACAGGATCAAAACCGATCAAGCGAAGGTACGATATACATGGAAAAACGTTGCACATCTAGCATATATTACAGGAAATTACATCCACTGGGCAATCAAAGATTGATGCCAATGCAAATAAATCAACAGAACCTAACGATCTACAGCGTCACAATCTCCAAGCTCAGCGCGGATGACACCCATAAGCATGTGGGAAAGTTCTTGTTGTTTTGCTACACTGTCTGTGAAAACATTGATCAGTTGTTGTTGCGCACGAATGTGCACCTCTGATTCCTCCACCATTTCCATCATTGCTTCAGCCATTAATTGGTTCACAAATATACATTTTTTCCGTTGCATTCAAGACAGAGGAAATTGAACAGATTCAGATGGCGATTTTGGCAGGCTTGTATAATTGATAGTGGAGAGTGTCTCGACCACTGCATCATAACATAAATTAGGAGGGGAATCGAACAGATTAATCAAGAGTTATTGCCACATTACCTAGCCTAGATTTATTGGAAAGAAACAATGGGGATGCCTTGTTGTTTCCAGAGTTTGTCTTGTTATCTTCAGCAGCCTGCACCAAATTAACACACTAGCATTGCTATCATTGGCCAGGTCAGATAATAGGAAAGCAACATTGACACAATGAACGTTTGGGCAACTAGACCACACCAGCCTACACCAAATTAACACAATATGGCACAGCTATCATCAGCCAGGTAAGGTAATACGAAAAAACATTGACACAATGAATGGATGGGCAACTAGAGCAGCACAACAATTCAGTAATGTGCATGATATGAGATAGTACACTCATGCAGCTCAGTACGCAAAACTACCATGCAGTTTTCCTTACAAAAATCAACATTGTCGCCTTTAACATTTTGCTACAACTAATTTTAGATCAGATAAATGTTGGATTCATGCCGATTAACAAAATACATGCTGATGTAAAAATATAGTGATATACAACAAGTACTTACATCAGCATTGGAGCACAGAGAATTCCCGCAAGATACTTTCCTCGAATACGATCCCAATGGAGGAAGTCTTCTTTTAGAATACCTTATTTTCTAAAAGAGAGATGGGTAAGAAACATGTAGAAAATATGACCAGAATGCTATAAAATTTCATGATGCGAGGATACGCACATGCTTCTTAGAATGGACTTGACATATTTTTGCTGGACTGGAGCGGACTAGTTCTTTGGCCACTGGAATCTGCTTATTATCAGCGGGAGTTGGGTTTCTCTATGCTGGAGCAGTATCTATGAAAACTGGAGTTGGTTTATTATCTCCTGGTATTTGGATCTTTTGCAAAGACCTGGTTTGTAACCCTTCAGATTCCAACATAGCCGTCTTCCCCTTGCATGCCTTATATAGAAAAATGGTGCTTCAATTATAAAACATGCTATAGTAGAGATGGAATAGGTACTGAAGAATAGAAAGGCATGACATATTGACATGTATTCCCTCCATCCGGAAATAAATGGATGGGTCTAGGCATATTTCAGTTCTAGATACATCCACTTTTATCCATTTCTGCGACATGTAGTCCGGACGGAGGGAGTATGATGTAAGAGCTAGGGATACGACAGGACAACAGTGTAAAAAAACACTACTTGAATGTAAAACTGTATGCTAGCGGAAGACATACAGAAAAACACTAAGGCAACATATGCGTGTATGATTGAGAAACTAAGATGGCATTGCAATAGACCACTAGAACATCACTTCAAGTAAAAAATGAACATGGTATGGTAGACAGATGAAGTACATACTGATGAATAACAATGCATAAGATATTGAGAAGCATGATGTCCAAACTAAGCAGATGGCATTGCGATAGAGTAGAATGACAGTACTTGAATTTGAAAACATGTTATCATGAATGGAATAGGTACTGAAAAACAGGAAGGCATGCCATATTTACATGCATGATCAGCAGGCTAAGCATAAGGCATTGCAACAGAGTAGATGCACTCCAGGACATTATATGCATGTTGTACCCATATCAAGGGCCAAGTTAGAGCAAGGAACTTGTGGGGTGAATAGGATTCATCATCTTTCTGCAAGTCTTGTGAAGAACTGCCTTTACATGTTCCATCGTATTGGGTATCATTGACGTCAAGTTTGTTGGCCATTACATTGCTCCGTGAGGTTCTGTAGGATCGAGAAGCTTAATCATTTCAAAAGGGGGAGAGTACTTCAAAGGGGGAGACTATTATTTGAAGCACAAGAGCAAGGTGTTCATCATCAACACACCATCTATTACCTTTTGGAGAGTGGTGTCTCCTAGATTGGTTAGGTGTCACTTGGGAGCCTCTGACAAGATTGTGGAGTTGAACCAAGGAGTTTGTACGGGCAAGGAGATCTCCTACTTCGTGAAGATCTACCCTACTGAGGAAAGTCCTTCGTGGGCGATGGCCATGGTGGGATAGACAAGGTTGCTTCTTCGCGGACCCTTCGTGGGTGGAGCCCTCCGTGGACTCGCGCAACCGTTACCCTTCGTGGGTTGAAGTCTCCATCAACGTGGATGTACATAGCACCACCTATCGGAACCACACCAAAAATCTCCGTGTCTCCAATTGTGTTTGCACACTCCAATCCCATCCCTTTACTTTCTTGCAAGTTGCATGCTTTACTTTCCGCTGCTCATATACTCTTGCCATGCTTGCTTGAAATGTATTGTGAATGTTTAAACTTGTGCTAAAACTCCACCTTACTTGAAGAAACTAAACACTGCTACTTTTCTTTGTTGAGGGTCTATTCCCCCCTCTAGACACCTCTTCCCGATCCTACAATTGGTATTAGAGCATTGGTTTCCATTGCTTTGGCATAATTGACATTGGAGGAAGATGAATGAGTCTACGTTGGGGAGTCTTAGACGTAGAGTGCCTATACTTGATGGAGAGTTCTTTCATGAGTGGAAAATTGAGATGCTTGAGATTTTTAATGAATATCACTTGAATAGGTACATTACTACTCCTTGTGCGCACCTTGTTGACCCCTTGCATCCTACCCTTGATGAGTCTATTGACATGATCCGTAATCTTAGAACTATCAATTTAATCACTAGAGGATTACCTAGAAACTTGATTGCTAACTTGCCTGCTCTTGATTGTGCTTACACCATATGTAGATTTCTTGAGGAATGATTTGCAAATTATTCCTTGCAAAACCAATGACCCTAAGTTTGGTGATTGTTTATTTGATCTTACCAACCTCATGCGTGCCAAAGGAGATGTTGGAATCATTAGCAATATCATCTCCGAAGCCATTATAATTCATAAAGATGATTATTGTGATGATCATTTATCTAATGAATCACTCTCTCTAGGAATTGATCCATCACAAGACGATGTTGAACATGGATACTATGATGAGGATGATGATAGTGACTTCGATCTTGACGAGTCTATGAGACACTTTGGTCTTATGGCAAATCTTCGCGGCTACATGGTTGGAGGAAAGGAATGGGTTCTTGATAGTGGATGTATTGATCACATGACCGGAGATAAGGACATGTTTCGTGAGCTTGCTGAAAATGACGGCCCTCAAAAGTATGTCACTTTTGGTGACAACTCAAAGGGTAAGGTGGTTGGCCTTGGTAAGGTGGCCATCTCACATGATAGCTCCATACAAAATGTTATGCCCGTTGAATCCCTTGGCTATAATTTACTTTCCGTATCTAGACTTGCTGACTTTGGTTTCAATGTCCTATTTACTGAAGTAGATTTCCAAGTGTTTCGTAGAGATAATCATAAAATGGTCTTTAACGGTTTACGTAGAGGTGACCTTTACATTGTTTATTTCACTAAAAAGTCTCAACCTAGAACTTGCTTGATTGCTAAATCTTCCAAAGGTTGGTTGTGGCATAGAAGGTTAGGTCATGTGGGCATGCGAAATCTTGATAAGTTAATTAAAGGTGATCATATCCTTGGAGTGAAAGATGTTTTATTTGACAAGGATAGATTGTGCAGTGCTTGTCAAGCAGGAAAACAAGTTGGAGGAAGTCACCCCGTGAAGAACATCATGACCACGAGAAGACCGCTCGAGCTACTTCATATGTATCTCTTTGGTCCCAATGCCTATAAAAGTCTCGGTGGTAACTCATTTGGTCTAGTCATAGTCGATGATTTTTCAAGATTTACGAGGGTGTTCTTTCTTGATGATAAATCGCAGGTCCAAAAGATCTTCAAGAACTTCGCTAGGAAGGCCCAAAATCAATTTGAAGTGAAGATCAAGAAGGTTTGCAGCGACAATGGAATGGAGTTCAAGAACACAAATGTGGATACCTTTCTTGACGAAGAAGGGATTTCACACGAGTTCTCAGCTATGTACACACCTCAACAAAATGGAGTTGTTGAGAGGAAGAACCAGACTCTTATTGAGATGGCGAGAACGATGCTTGATGAGTACAAGACGCCAAAACACTTTTGGGCGGAAGCGGTTGAGACAGCTTGTCATGCAACAAATCGCTTGTATCTTCACAAGCTACTCGGCAAGACGGCATACGAGCTTCTCATCGGTAACAAACCCCAAGTTGGATACTTTCGAGTATTCGGCTCAAAGTGCTACATTCTTGATAAGCATCATCGTTCTAAATTTGCTCCTAAATCTCATGAGGGTTTCCTACTTGGTTATGGCTCAAACTCTCACACTTACCGTGTCTACAACAATTTCACCCGAAAGTTTGAAGAGATAGTAGATGTGAAGTTTGATGAATCTAACGGCTCGCAAGTAGATCAATTGCCAATTGATGTAGGAGACAAAGACCCTTCAGAAGCAATCCAAGACTTGTCTATTAGCAAGATTCGTCCAACGGAGGTGAAGGAGAGTACCTCGTCCGTCCAAGTGGAAGCTTCTACCTCACGACAAGGTGAACCAAGAGTTGACATGGAAGCATCCACAAGTGGGACACGCAAAGATGAAGAGAACGAGGAAGTACACCAAGATGAACCCCATCAACCTCCTTCTACACCTAGACAAGATAACGACAACGTCAACAATGAAGAAGGCCAAGAAGAAAATGAGATGATGAAGAAGATGTTCCACCCCGACCCAAACAAAAGCTCTCACGAGTTAGAGCAAGAGTCACAAGAGACCATTCCGTCGAGCAAATCTTCAATGATATCCAAACTAGGAGAATTACTCACTCTAAAACTCGTTTGGCAAACTTTTGTGAACATTATTCATTCATCTCTAGCATTGAACCTATGAAGGTTGAAGAAGCATTGGAAGATCCGGATTGGATAAATTCCATGCATTAAGAGCTACACAACTTCGAGAGAAGCCAAGTGATCGAGAAGCCCGACAACAACCACAACATCATCGGTACCAAATGGGTGTTTCGCAACAAGCAAGACGAAGATGGACAAGTCGTTCGCAACAAATCACGTCTTGTCGCCCAAGGCTACACTCAAGTCGAAGGTATGGACTATGGTGAGACATATGCCCCCGTTGCTAGACTTGAGTCCATCTGCATCTTACTTGCCTATGCTAATCACCATGATATCACCTTATACCAAATGGACATTAAAAGTGCTTTTCTAAATGGTGAAATTGAGGAGGAAGTTTATGTTAAACAACCTCTCGGCTTTGTTAATCCTAAGAAACCCGACCATGTTTATAAACTTCACAAAGCTCTTTATGGTCTTAAACAAGCTCCTAGAGTGTGGTATAAATGCTTGACCAAGTTCCTTATTGAGAAAGGCTTTGAGATTGGAAAGATTGATTCTACTCTTTTTATTAAAAGGGTTAATGGTGAATTATTCGTGTGCCAAATTTATGTTGATGATATCATATTTGGTTCAACTAACCCTCATTTTAGTGAAAAGTTTGGAATGCTAATGTCGGAGAAGTTTGAGATGTCTATTATGGGTGAACTCAAGTTCTTTCCAATCTATGATGAGGAATCTCTACATCACCAAGTCTTGAGGAATCTCTACATCACCAAGTCTCTACAATATGGTGGTTGAAGACAAGGAAGCATGAAACCCTTCAACATATCCTTTGACCATTTCTATATATCAAATTTCATTTGGTACCAAATTCATGACTGTCATTTTGGATACACAAGTGCTCTTCCTTGCTAGACTAACCCATGTACGTAGATGAACTCAAACTACAAGTGGTGCTCCCAATCATTGATGAGCTACATCAACCTTGAGCATCCCACACAAGTTCAACTACACGATTAAGTTCAATACCACCACCCATGGTATGTTATTCCACCTTAGAGAAGCTTTACCCCAAGTCATGGGTCAAAGCAACTCAACAAGATGCGAATACATCAAATGCTTAAACGAAAAAAATGGTTACCCCATTTTGAGCTTAAACGATGAGTATGACCTATGATCAAGTGTTCTCACTTGACTCCTTAGTCAATATACTCTAACATAGGTGACTTTGTCGCCGACCATTTCTAGATGAAGTTTCTCCAGTTCTTGCATTTGTCTCTTGCATATTTGTTCCTCTTCATCTAGATTTCTTTCCTTTTCTCTGTTTTGTTCTGCATTCCCTGCATCCAATTCATTGCAAATCCTTCAGTTAATTCCTTGCAAATCTTTGTGAGATCTTATTTCCCTAGTGATCTGAGATGACAAATTTTCTTTCTGTGTTGAACTCGGACACACCGATTTGTCTCTTTCAGTCAAACCGAACCACCTCGGTGCCACCGAAGAAACTAACTCGGTGTTACCGATTTCAATGCTGAGAAAACACTTTGCCATTTGCATCCTGCATATTTACTCCAGCTTCACTCAATGACTCTTGTCCTCTACCAGCATCACATTCTATATTCTAGTTTGCTCTGTGACTCAAGGACCGAACCTATCTTGACTCACACTCCAGAAGATCCTTCTTGGAAATTGATGTCAAAGGGGGAGAGAGAGATCACATCAAAGCTTAATCATTTCAAAAGGGGTAGAGTACTTCAAAGGGGGAGAAATCACATCAGAGCCCCAAATGCTTGGTATTCAAGAGGAGAGAAGTCACGTGTCTTTAGAGGGGACATACATGTCGGTTTGTGCTATGTTTCTGTGTGATGTGATTTGTTTTGCTCTGATTTTCTTTTCCCTATCTTCTCCCACTATCCAATATAAGATTCAAGGGGAGAAAGACTTCCTAGGGAAGGAAATCTTCGAATTCATTGCATATCTTTACCCTTGGGGACATGTCTATATACAATAGAGTACCTAGTACTCACTCTCTACATGTCATCCCAATCTTGGTACTCTTGTGGTTTGCTGTTCTTGCTCTGTTTAGTAGATGTTTCTGTGTTATCTAACCTTGTTTACTCAGGTTCTTCTCTTCCAAAGCTTGCTCAAGACCACAAGGTAAGTGTATGCATCACACTCATGTGTATGATGATCTCTTGCTGATGTATATATTGTTTCCAAGAAGGACTCATGAACATGAAGGTACAATTCCTATATTCACATCATTTGCTCTGATGCATATAGCCAAGATACATGTAACACATTGCTTTCTCTGCCATGCTTATGCAGTCACATGCTCTTATATTTCATATCTACATGATTGCATACATGAAGGGGGAGCCTATGCATGTTACATGTCTTTCCAAAGCTTTACTTGCTAATCTTTATATCCTTATCTAAAGCTTTGATGTATGTTGCCATCAATTACCAAAAAGGGGGAGATTGAAAGCACAAGTGCTCCCTGGGTGATTTTGGTAATTAATGCCAACATATCTCTTGTTGGACTAATGTTTTTATCGAGTATATTTTAGATAAGTTCAACAAATGGAGTGGCATGGACAAGAGGATGTGGAACCCCTGCAAGATGCTAAGAACAAAGGATTGGCAAAAGCTCAAGGCTCTGCATTTTCATTTTAGTGATCCAATATCACATTGAGTCCATAGGAAAGCCAATACTATTAAAAGGGGATGAGGTGTTGCTTAATGGTTTGCTTGCTCAAAGTGCTTAGTGATATGCTCCAAAGCCCTCAACCAGTTTCTCTAAGGGTCCACGAAGAAGCAACCTTGTCTATCCCACCACGGCCATCGCCCACGAAGGACTTGCCTCACTAGGGTAGATCTTCACGAAGTAGGCGATCTCCTTGCCCATACAAACTCCTTTGGTTCAACTCCACAATCTTGTCAGAGGCTCCCAAGTGACACCTAACCAATCTAGGAGACACCACTCTCCAAAAGGTAATAGATGGTGTGTTGATGATGAACTCCTTGCTCTTGTGCTTCAAATGATAGTCTCCACAATACTCAACTCTCTCTCAAAGACTTGGATTTGGTGGAAAGATGATTTGAGTGGAAAGCGACTTGGGGAAGGCTAGAGATCAAGATTCATATGGTTGGAATGGAATATCTTGGTCTCAACACATGAGTAGGTGGTTCTCTCTCAGAAAATGTATGTTGGAAGTGTAGGCATGTTCTGATGGCTCTCCTTGCTAATGAAGGAAGGGTGGAGGGGGTATATATAGCCTCCACACAAAATCTAACCATTACACACAAATCACCAAACTCGGTGGGACCGAATCATGAAACTCGGCCAGACCGATTTAGTTCAAAATGTCAATGTTAGGATTTTCGGTGGGACCGATCTGATCAACTCGGTGGGACCGATGTGCTAGGGTTAGGGTAAAACCTCAACTCGGTTTGACTGATTACACAACCTCGGTGGGGCCGAGTTTGACTTTTGGTTTGGGACATATGTGGATATGAGAAAGTGGTTGAGGGCTTTGGAGCATATCATTAAGCACTTTGAGCAAGCAAACCATTAAGCAACACTTCATCCTCTTTTAATAGTATTAGCTTTCCTATGGACTCAATGTGATATTGGATCACTAAAATGAAAATGCAGAGTCTTGAGCTTTTGCCAATCCTTTGTTCTTAGCATCTTGCAGGGGTTCCACATCCTCTTGTCCACGCCACTCCATTTGTTGAACTTATCTGAAATATACTAGATAAAAACATTAGTCCAACAAGAGATATGTTGGCATTAATTACCAAAATCACCCAGGGAGCACTTGTGCTTTCAGGTTCTTGTGGATAAATCATTATGTGCAATTATATCTGACATGCATGGAAGACAACTAGTAGTTAGATTTATGCAATGAGTGCCCGTAGGAGACGACATAAATAGTAGGACTAGGGTTAACTAGCAGCATCAGGTCTCAAAAACTAAAGGGAGAACACAGATGAAAGCTACAGAATATGTATCATTTGTACTTGAGATTAACAAGATGGCACACAAAAGTATTAAAGAACAACATAGGTTATACTAGAAGTGGTATAATACTATAATCACCAGCCTGTGGGATATCATTGGCTGATGGACGATAACTATGGAACAACGTTACCTAAAGAACAAGTCTCTTAGCTGAACTATGGAACAACGTTAACTCCTGAAGAAGACCCATAAGAGATCAACATGAATATACAGTGAAATGTGATAATCTATTTTCCATGCTTAGATGAATAACAAAGCCATAAATGTTACACAAAAGTAAGATGAGGGTACAACCTATCTGGGCGCCATCCATAGGAGTGAGCATCATGTGCTGACTTGTCGATGGCCCTGCAGTTGTTGTCGTTGTCCATGTCAGGCACGTGCATTCGATGCAGGGAACTATTGAGTGGGGACTATAGCTTCCTTCTGGTGTATGCTTCCCTTGTTGGATCAACTGCGGTGAGTCAGAAGACGGTGTGGCTGAAGATGCAGAAAACACATAATGTTAAGAATGACACATCTCTTTGATCTGAAGAAATACCCTAAGAGATCAACAACAAGGTATGAGAGTGGTCACACGTATGTTGACTGAAGACTAAATTGGGGTCACACGATTTTATTTTATTTTCGTACTGTCCGATCTACACCGGATGGCTTGATGGCCATCTTGTGCCTCCCAGCTGACACTGTTTGGAATCTTCCCCGAAGAGCTAGTGACCACCGACAAAGCAGCCTGCCTCCGCCGTCCGTGGCCCCGACCAAAACCCGCTCCCCGCCCCACTGCACTGCCGTGGTTGCGCCGCCCCTGGGCCAATCCACAAAGACTCGGCGTCATCGAGATCCGGTGGCGGCAGTACCTTCAACCCACGCAACTCTAAGATAGCCATCTAAGCGGTGCTTCCGTGGCGAACTTCTGCCCCAGAACCCTTACGTTATACACCAGCCAACCGATAGCCTAGGAGCTACGACAGCTCGAGGGGTGCTGCTTCCCATTGGGAATCAATTGGCCCAGAATAAAAAATCAGACAACTGACGCCTAAATAAAGTGATTTGAGATGAGGGTTGATGTCTACTACACAACCTTCTTGTAGACGTTGTTGGGCCTCCAAGTGCAGAGGTTTGTAGGACAGTAGCAAATTTCCCTCAAGTGGATGACCTAAGGTTTATCAATCCGTGGGAGGCGTAGGATGAAGATGGTCTCTCTAAAGCAACCCTGCAACCAAATAGCAAAGAGTCTCTTGTGTCCCCAACACATCCAATACAATGGTAAATTGTATAGGTGCACTAGTTCGGTGAAGAGATGGTGATACAAGTGCAATATGGATAGTAGATAATGGTTTTTGTAATCTGAAAATATAAAAACAGCAAGGTAGCAAGTGGTAAAAGTGAGTACAAATGGTATTACAATGCTAGGAAACAAGGCCTAGGGCTCATACTCTCACTAGTGCAAGTTCTCTCAACAATAATAACATAATTGGACCATATAACTATCCCTCAACATGCAACAAAGAGTCACTCCAAAGTCACTAATAGCGGAGAACAAACAAAGATATTATTGTAGGGTATGAAACCACCTCAAAAGTTATCCTTTTTGATTGATATATTCAAGAGTCCATAGTAAAATAACACGAAGCTATTCTTTCCATTCAATCTATCATAGAGTTCGTACTAGAATAACACCTTAAGACACAAATCAACCAAAACCCTAATGTCACCTAGATACTCCAATGTCACCTCAAGTATCCGTGGGTATGATTATACGATATGCATCACACAATCTCAGATTCATCTATTCAACCAACACAAAAAACTTCAAAGAGTGCCCCAAAGTTTCTACCGGAGAGTCAAGACGAAAACGTGTGCCAACCCCTATGCATAAGTTCACGAGGTCACGGAACTCGCAAGTTGATCACCGAAACATACATCAAGTGGATCACATGATATCCCATTGTCACCATAGATAAGCATGTGCATGTAGCGACCTGACCTCGAATGGTCAAGTCTCTGTGCTTCAGTGCCATCCCTGGATCGGTAATGCTGACACACACAGTACTCGAAGGATTTATAACAGAGTGGCAATCACACACTTATTACATCGAATGTCTCAAGATAGAATTTATTACAATAAATATGGCTTAGGGCCATCTAATATGATAACAACAGAAGGCTTGGAAGATAAAGCGAGTCCATCAACTCCAACGGCATAGTTGAGTGCATGACAGACAACCTATCGCACCTTACTCCTCGTATGAAAAGTTTGCAGCATGATATGTTGTAGCCCGAAAATGGGCCAGCACATGGAATATGCTGGCAATGTAATACAGGAGAGTATTGAACAGATAAAAGCTATCACTATATGCATATATGGCTGGTGGAGGCTGTATGGTTAATATCTTTTGCGAAAAGCCAAATTTCCCTACAACAAAGGAATATATTTTATTTAACTATTATGGTAGTTGAACAATATTGAGAAGGTTCCTCCAACTCAACAATTAAAAGTAATTATCAACCCAAAAAATTAATTTAGAGTGATGAGATCCATATGATAATTCAAGAGCTAGATACTCAAGATGTCCATAACCGGGGACACGGCTAACCATGATTAGTTTATACACTCTGCAGAGGTTTGCGCACTTTTCCCCACAAGACTCGATCTCCGCTGCTGTATTTCTCGCACTGCATGGTGTTTGAGAAACGGATGACCGAGACACAGTCTTTCAGAAGCATTTGCTCTCTACTCCGGGCGGACCGGTACACCTACAATCCCCTACATCTGCTAGTCCACCTCTTCAGGTGCTCATGCAACCTACTCAACTATGCCAGAGCCCATAATGGCTTGTGGCTGCACACGGAAGTTTCTAGCATGAATAGTCTTATGATCCCTTTGAGCATGGGTGGCGGACTGTAGGATGATCACACGGGTACTCCGGGATATCCTAGGACAACACCGGATTCTCCAGGTGCCCACAAGCAATCCACCCAGATGTGTATTAAAGTTGCCACCTTAAGTTGAACCATTAATTAACAACTCACATCTGTCATGGATACACTCAAACCAAAACCACGTCTACGAGCATAGCATGGCAATATAAGCATAACGTAGAAGTAACTCCCAAGGGTTTGATAATAAAACAGGTAATAGGTTCTACCTCATTATCTACTTCCCAGACCCACATGTTAAGAGATCCTACTCATGCAATGTGTGAAGGTTGAAACTAATGCATAAAAACTGGGTGATAAAGGGGTATGATCAAAGTGTTACTTGCCTTGCTGACGATCTGCAAATCCTAAAGACTCGTAGTAGCACGCTTCGTACTCCGGGTGTTCTATCGCAAACAAACAATAACATACATAAGCAATCAAGCAAAGATGCACGAGTAAATCATGAATAAAAAGATGTAACCGAAAAGTTCAACTGAAGAACTCCGGTTTGCAAAAAGAATCAAACCAAACGGAGCAACGAAACTCAAACTGCAAAAGAAACAAGATCCGATTACTAATCTGGACTAAAGTCAAATTTTACAGTAGCAAAATCTTGTTCAAGTTGGTTAAACATAAAGAGGGCTTCGAGACGAAGATTTAGGCGCTTGAATCGCCTGATTCTGATAAACAAGCGAAAAGATAAACTAAAACGGAAAACAGGGCAGAAATCGCGATCGAAAATAATCCTAGGAAAACCCTGGAAAAAGAAAACTAAGGAACAGGCTAACGAACGAACGTTCACTGTCTGCGGTTAACGGGTGAAAACTGTTCGTTAAAACGAACGTACAAATAGGCGTTCGCTAAATAACTAAACCAAAAAAAAAACCGATCTAAAAGAAAATAACCGCGGGTTCTAAAAAAAACAATCGTATGGTTTTTCGGCAAAAACCGCCGGCGACGGCGGCTACCTCGGGACGGGACGGCGGCGGCTCCGACGGAAGTCCGGCGACGGCGGCAAGCAACTCCGGCGGGCAGCGAAATCGGCAGCGAGGCGGCGGGCGGCGACGGTGTCTGGTGGCGGGGCGATGGGCGGCGCGGGCGGTGGCGAAGTCCGGCGGCGACGGCGGGTTAGGGTTTCGGTGGCGGGACGGGCTGGTGGGTTGCGGGGTGGGGGCGCTGGTTATAAAGGCCGGCCGGGTGAGTCCTAGTCGGGCACGGCCCGGCTAGGTCGGTTGACTTTTTTATAAATAATTCCGCATAGAAAAACGAGGAAAAGAAATACTAAACGGACTTCAAAAATCCTGAAATAAAATTTCCCCGTCCTCTAAAAACCTACTGGACAAGGTGAACATTTATTTAGGTCTCTAATGCAATTTTGAAAAACACATATTTTTCCCAATTCAAATAAAATAGCGATAAAACCCCAAATAAAAATACGAATTGATTTTAATATTTTTCCTCCAACTTTTCATTTATTTTGGAGAAGTCATATTATCTCCTCTCATATATTTTGATGTGAAATATTTTCGGAGAGAAAATAATTAAAACCCAAAGTGATCCTTGTTTCAATATTTGATAAAACTCAAATATGAGAACGAGGGAAAATCCCCAACTCTCTCTGAGGGTCCTTGAGTTGCTTAGGATTTCGAGGATCACAAAACGAAATGCAATTTAAAATATGATATGCATGAATGACCTATGTATAGCATTCCAAATTGAAATTTGGGATGTTACAGTGCAAGACATACATCAAGTGTTCTCAAATCCTTAAAGACACAATCCGATAAGATAACTTCAAAGGGAAAACTCAATTCATCACTAAAGAGTAGAGGGAGAGAAACATCATAAGATCCAACTATAATAGCAAAGCCCGCGATACATCAAGATCGTGCCGACACAAGAACACGAGAGAGAGAGAGAGATCAAACACATAACTAATGGTACATACCCTCAGCCCCAAGGGAGAACTACTCCCTCCTCATCATGGAGAGTGCCGGCATGATGAAGATGGCCACCGGAGAGGGATTCCCGTCTAGATTGGTTTTCGGTGGCTATGGAGGCTTCTGGCGGCGGAACTCCCGATCTAGGTTATTTTCTGGAGGTTTCTGTATTTATAGGAATTTTTGGCGTCGGTCTCACGTTAAGGAGGTGCCCGAGTCGTCCACGAGGTAGGCCCACGCGTCCGGGGGGTGGGCGCGCCCCCACCCTCGTGGATGGCCCGGGACTCTTCTGGCCCAACTCTTTTACTCCAGGGTCTTCTTTTGGTCCATAAACAATCGTCAAAAATTGGCACGTCAATTGGACTCCGTTTGGTATTCCTTTTCTGTAAAACTCAAAAACAAGGAAAAAAACAGAAACTGGCACTGGGCTCTAGGTTAATAGGTTAGACCCAAAAATCATATAAAATAGCATATAAATGCATATAAAAGATCCAAGGTTGATAATATAATAGCATGGAACAATAAAAAATTATAGATACATTGGAGACGTATCAAGCATCCCCAAGCTTGATTCCTGCTCGTCCTCGAGTAGGTAAATGATAAAAATAGAATTTTTGATGTGGAATGCTACCTAACATATTTATAAATGTAATCTTCTTTATTGTGGCAAGAATATTCATATCCGAAAGATTCAAGACAAAAGTTTATTGACATAAAAGTAATAATACTTCAAGCATACTAACAAAGTAATCATGTCTTCTCAAAATAACATGGCCAAAGAAAGCTATCCCTACAAAATCATATAGTATGGCTATGCTCTATCTTCATCACACAATATATTTAAATCATGCACAACCCCGATGACAAGCCAAGCAATTGTTTCATACTTTTGATGTTCTCAAACTTTTTCAATCTTCACGCAATACATGAGCGTGAGCCATGGACATAGCACTATAGGTGGAATAGAATGGTGATTGTGGAGAAGACAAAAAAGGAGAAGATAGTCTCACATCAACTAGGCATATCAACGGGCTATGGAGATGTCCATCAATAGATATCAATGTGAGTGAGTAGGGATTGCCATGAAATGGATGCACTAGAGCTATAAGTGTATGAAAGCTAAAAAAGAAACTAAGTGGGTGTGCATCCAACTCGCTTGCTCATGAAGACCTAGGGCATTTTGAGGAAGCCCATCATTGGAATATACAAGCCAAGTTATAATGTAAGATTCCCACTATTATATGAAAGTGACAACATAGGAGACTCTCTATCATGAAGATCATGGTGCTACTTTGAATCACAAGTGTGGTAAAAGGATAGTAGCATTGCCCCTTCTCTCTTTTCTCTCATTTTTTGTTTTTTTTGTTTTTGTTTTTTTGGGCCTTTTTTATGGCCTCTTTTTTTCTCTTTTTTTTTAATTTTTCGTCCGGAGTCTCATCCCGACTTGTGGGGGAATCATAGTCTCCATCATCCTTTCCTCACTGGGAAAATGCTCTAATAATGATGATCATCACACTTTTATTTACTTACAATTCAAGAATTACAACTCGATACTTAGAACAAAATATGACTCTATATGAATGCCTCCGGTGGTGTACCGGGATGTGCAATGACTCATGAGTGACATATATGAAAGAATTATGAATGGTGGCTTTGCCACAAATATGATGTCAACTACATGATCATGCAAAGCAATATGACAATGATGAAGCGTGTCATAACAAACGGAATGGTGGAAAGTTGCATGGCAATATATATATCGGAATGGCTATGGAAATGCCATATTAGGTAGGTATGGTGGCTGTTTTGAGGAAAGTATATGGTAGGTTTATGGTACCGGCGGAAGTTGCGCGGTACTAGAGAGGCTAGCAATGGTGGAAGGGTGAGAGTGCATATAATCCATGGACTCAACATTAGTCATAAGGAACTCACATAATTATTGCAAAAATTTATTAGTTACCGAAACTACTACGCGCATGCTCCTAGGGGGATAGATTGGTAGGAAAAGACCATCGCTCGTCCCTGACCGCCACTCATAAGGAAGACAATCAATAAATAAATCATGCTCCGACTTCATCACATAACGGTTCACCGTACGTGCATGCTACGAGAATCACAAACTTCAACACAAGTATTCCTAAAATTCTCAACTACTCAACTAGCATGACTCTAATATCACCATCTTTATATATCAAAACAATCATCAAGTATCAAACTTCTCATAGTATTCAATGCACTCTAT
Organism: Triticum urartu; assembly: GCF_003073215.2. Classification (NCBI taxonomy): domain Eukaryota; kingdom Viridiplantae; phylum Streptophyta; class Magnoliopsida; order Poales; family Poaceae; genus Triticum; species Triticum urartu. The sequence continues at coordinate 372,524,577 of NC_053028.1, read as the reverse complement.
ATGAAAGTTTTTATTATATCCCTCTTGGATGCCTATCATATTAGGACTAAATTCATAACCAAAGGAAACTACCATGCTGTTCTAAAGACTCTCAAAATAATATATTTTAAGCATGATAGTTCATTTATTTCTTCAAAATAAAACCACCGCGGTGCTCTAAAAGGATATAAGTGAAGACTAGAGCAAATGACAAACTACTCCGAAAGATATAAGTGAAGATCAATGAGTAGTCAAATAATTATGTAACTATGTGAAGACTCTCTAACATTTAAGAATTTCAGATCTTGGTATTTTATTCAAACATCAAGCAAAACAAAAGAAAATTAAATGATGCTCTAAGCAAAACACATATCATGTGGTGAATAAAAATTAGCTCCAAGTAAAGTTACCGATGAACGAAGACGAAAGAGGGGATGCCTTCCGGGGCATCCCCAAGCTTAGGCTCTTGGTTGTCCTTGAATATTACCTTGGGGTGCCTTGGGAATCCCCAAGCTTAGGCTCTTGCCACTCCTTATTCCATAGTCCATCGAATCTTTACCCAAAATTTGAAAACTTCACAACACAAAACTTAACAGAAAACTCGTAAGCTCCGTTAGTATAAGAAAATAAATCACCACTTAGGTACTGTTGTGAACTCATTATAAATTCATATTGGTGTAATATATACTGTATTCCAACTCATCTATGGTTCATACCCTCCGATACTACTCACAGATTCATCAAAATAAGCAAACAACACATAGAAAACAGAATCTGTCAAAAACAGAACATTCTGTAGTAATCTGGATCAAACGTATACTTCTGGAACCCCAAAAATTCTAAAATAATTTGCTGGAAGTGAGGAATTTATCTATTAATCATCTGCAAAAATAATCAACTAAGTAGCACTCTCCAGTAAAACATAGCAGCAAATCTCGTGAACGCTAAAGTTTTTGTTTTTTACAGCAAGATCGCAAAGACTTTCCCCAAGTCTTCCCAAAGGTTCTACTTGGCACAAACACTAATTAAAACATAAAAAATCAATCATAACCGAGGCTATATAAATTATTTATTACTAAACAGGAACAAAAAGCAAGGAACAAAAATAAAATTGGGTTGCCCCCCAACAAGCGCTATCGTTTAACGCTCCTAGCTAGGCATGATGATTTCAATGATGCTCACATAAAAGATAAGAATTGAAATATAAAGAGAGCATCATGAAGAATATGACTAGCACATTCAAGTCTAACCCACTTCCTATGCATAGGGATTTTGTGAGCAAACAACTTGTAGGAACAAGAATCAACTTGCATAGGAAGGTAAAACAAGGATAACTTCAAGATTTCCAACACATAGCGAGGAAACTCGATATTATTGCAACTCCTACAAGCATATATTCCTCCCTCATAATAATATTCAGTAGCATCATGAATAAATTCAACAATATAACCATCACATAAAGCATTCTTTTCATGATCTACAAGCATAGAAAATTTACTACTCTCCACATAGGCAAAATTCTTCTCATTCGGAATAGTGGGAGTATCATAAGAAACTCGAATACTACAAATTGTTTCCACATTAAAAGAGTAATATCCGGGAAAAGGGTAATCATAATCATGACAAGTTTTAATATAATCATCACTACTTTTTATAGCATACGTGTCATCACAATAATCATCGTAAGTAGCAACTTTGTTCTCATCATAATTAATTGAAACCTCTTCCAAGATAGTGGAATCATTACTAAATAAAGTCATGACCTCTCCAAATCCACTTTCATAATTGTCAAAATAAGATTCAACATCCTCCAAAATAGTGGGATCATTACTTCCTAAAGCTGACACTCTTCCAAACCCACTTTCATCAATATAACCATCATAAATAGGAGGCATGCTATCATCATAATAAATTTGCTCATCAAAACTTGTGAGACTAAAAATATCATCTTCATCAAACGTAGCATCCCCAAGCTTGGGACAAACATTAATTGCAGCAAATACATTCTCAAACATGTCATTTTCATCTTTAATAGTATGGATAGCACCAATAGTATAACAATTATCATCATCACAATGAGTAATAGGAGCAACATTATTTGGGAGGGATACATTTTTACCTTTGCTTCTCCGTCTTTTCTTTTTCTTCTTCACATCATGTGTGGGTTTTATCCTCTTTTCGGAGCTCCTTATTAATGAGATTGGTTGAATAGGAGGCTCCTCCTCGTTACCTGATTCGTCATAAGAAATAATAGGAGGATATTGGGAAGTCTCTTCCCTTTCATTAGTATTCTCTTCATCTTCTATTTGCTTTCTTGTCTTTATTGAATTGGCAATATAAGGATTTTCAATGCAATTCATCGCATAATACATAAAAATTTCTTCTAGAATAAAATCAAGAAATCTATCAAGATTAAATTTTGGAATACCCTCAGTTATACATTTCATTTCTTCATACCCCAAAAGAAGACTAAGCTCTTTATGATGCTCAAGGGTAATCAAGTTATCACAATTTTTGGACACGATTTGATCATGAAACAAATAGCATTGGAGCTTTAAATGACCATGTTCATTGCAAAGTTCACAAGGATGGCGATAAATATTTAATCTTCCAGCACAAGCATCTAGCCTTTCTTGCAACCATTCAGTTTCTAAATACTTACGCCTCTTGCAAAATCTATCTTCCCTATTTGGTGTGTACTTGCAAACTCTATGCACTCCACAAAAATTGACATGCTTATATGAGATATTTTCATCATGACTAGTGCAATCATCATTAGTACTATGGATATTCAAAGAGTTCATACTAACAACATTGCAATCATGCTCATCATTCAAAAGATTTGGTGCCAAACATTTTAATGCATTCTTCTTCTAGCATTTTGGCACAATTATCGGAATCCTTATTTTCATGAAAGATATTCAAAAGATGAAGCATATGAGGTACGCTCAATTCCATTTTTAGTTTTATTTTATAGATCAAACTAGTGATAAAACAAGAAACAAAAAGATTCGATTGCAAGATCTAAAGATATACCTTCAAGTGCTAACCTCCCCGGCAATGGCGCCGGAAAAGAGCTTGATGTCTACTACACAACCTTCTTCTTGTAGACGTTGTTGGGCCTCCAAGTGCAGAGGTTTGTAGGACAGTAGCAAATTTCCCTGAAGTGGATGACCTAAGGTTTATCAATCCGTGGGAGGCGTAGGATGAAGATGGTCTCTCTCAAGCAACCCTGCAACCAAATAGCAAAGAGTCTTTTGTGTCCCCAACACACCCAATACAATGGTAAATTGTATAGGTGCACTAGTTCGGTGAAGAGATGGTGATACAAGTGCAATATGGATAGTAGATAATGGTTTTTGTAATCTGAAAATATAAAAACAGCAAGGTAGCAAGTGGTAAAAGTGATCACAAACGGTATTACAATGCTATGAAACAAGGCCTAGGGTTCATACTTTCACTAGTGCAAGTTCTCTCAACAATAATAACATAATTGGATCATATAACTATCCCTCAACATGCAACAAAGAGTCACTCCAAAGTCACTAATAGCGGATAACAAACGAAGAGATTATTGTAGGGTACGAAACCACCTCAAAGTTATCCTTTCTGATCGATCTATTCAAGAGTCCGTAGTAAAATAACACGAAGCTATTCTTTCCGTTCAATCTATCATAGAGTTCATACTAGAATAACACCTTAAGACACAAATCAACCAAAACCCTAATGTCACCTAGATACTCCAATGTCACCTCAAGTATCCGTGGGTATGATTATACGATATGCATCACACAATCTCAGATTCATCTATTCAACCAACACAAAGAACTTCAAAGAGTGCCCCAAAGTTTCTACCGGAGAGTTAAGACGAGAACGTGTGCCAACCCCTATGCATAAGTTCACGAGGTCATGGAACTCGCAAGTTGATCACCAAAACATACATCAAGTGGATCACATGATATCCCATTGTCACCACAGATAAGCACGTGCAAGACATACATCAAGTGTTCTCAAATCCTTAAAGAATTAATCCGATAAGATAACTTCAAAGGGAAAACTCAATTCATGACAAGAGAGTAGAGGGGGAGAAACATCATAAGATCCAACTATAATAGCAAAGCTCGCGATACATCAAGATCGTGCCAACTCAAGAACATGAGAGAGAGAGATCAAACACATAGCTACTGGTACATACCCTCAACCCCAAGGGAGAACTACTCCCTCCTCGTCATGGAGAGCGTCGGGATGATGAAGATGGCCACCGGAGAGGGATTCCCCCCTCCGGCAGGGTGTCGAAATGGGTCTAGATTGGTTTTCGGTGGCTACGGAGGTTTCTGGCGGCGGAACTCCCGATCTAGGTTATTTTCTGGAGGTTTCTGTATTTATAGGAATTTTTGGCGTCGGTCTCACGCCTAGGAGGTGCCAGAGTCGTCCACGAGGTACACCCACGCACTCGTGGGGTGGGCACGCCCCCACCCTCATGGACGACCCGGGACTCTTCTGGCCCAACTCTTTTACTCCGGGGTCTTCTTTTGGTCCATGAAAAATCATCAAAAATTGGCACGTCAATTGGACTCCTTTTGGTATTCCTTTTCTGTAAAACTCAAAAACAAGGGAAAAAACAGAAACTGGCACTGGGCTCTAGGTTAATAGGTTAGTCCAAAAAATCATATAAAATAGCATATAAATGCATATAAAACATCCAAGGTTGATAATATAATAGCATGGAACAATCAAAAATTATAGATACGTTGGAGACGTATCAAGGGTGCGACCTACCTGGCGGCCCGGTGAAGTAGGCAGCTCTAGCTGCCGAGTCGGTGAGGCCGACGCGGTTGCGGTGGCTACCGGCGGCAGGGAAGCAGAGGTGTCACGATGGTCGATGGCTATGGGGAAGCAGCGCCGGGGCTCTGGACGGATCCAAAGTTGGAGGCGCTCCGGCGCCGTGAACAACGGCGCGGGTTAATCGGCTCCGGTACGGTTCACACGGCTGTCGTCGAGGCAGCTCTGGCAGCACGGAGTAAGAGGCACACGACCCAGTGCACGATGGCAAATGGACTGCATCTCCGGGATTAGAGAGGAGGGCGGCTGTGAATTTGGTGCAGTGGGGGGTGCCATGGAGGAGGGGCTGAGGTTTCGCGGCTCGGGAGAAGGGAGCTTCCGGGGAGAAGGTGGTTTAGCGCCCACGAAGTATGAATGGGGAATTGGGAGGGGGAACCTTGTCTTACGGACGCATTTGTCTGAAATGTGTGTGTGGGTGGGAGGGGAGTTACATTTCTACCCCTGCCTTTAGGCTTCTTGGCTTGGGTCTGTGTACTGAGGGTCGGGGATAGTAGAGTAACTTTGCTTCTCCCAAATAGTGGGTGCGAGCGATTTTGGGCGAGGAGGGCGTGTTTTGAAATATAGTGGGTGCGTGCGATTTCGGGCGAGGAGGGTGTGTTTTGAAATATAGTGGGCGCGAGCGATTTCGGGCGAGGAGAGCGTGTTTTTAAATAGTGGGTGCGAGCTATTTCAGGCGAGGAGAGGGTGTTTTGCCGACCATGGTTTATGAATTATTCAGCACATGTCATTTCGGCCGGGGAGAAGGCGCGCTTGGATGAAGTTACGAACCTACCCTCGATGTACAATGGGCCAATTGATGCGTGTCCCACATAGGCCGGTAATTTCGCATCTCCCATTTATTTGCTCGGGCGAATTCCACCGAGCAGAGGGTGTTTAACGGTTCATTCAAAATTTTGGAGAACGAGCATCCACGTCTACCTTACCAAGTCGATTCGAATCAAATTTTGAAAAATTAGCTTGCCACCTCTTTTTTAGATGGAGAGATGATGCTCGGGAGTAATGTGTTTTTACATGCTAGTTGCTAATGATTTACTATGTGACAAATAGTTGACCCACTCAAATACAGGAATCAAACCCAAAATGAAATATCTCGATTCAATGAAATAGCTCGTTCACCAGGTCAAAATAGTGAACTAAATCCAAAATTGAACACCTCAATCGAGTAGCATGTTGTACATTATTATAGTACTCCATGAACATGTTGAAAGTCAAATTAATGAACTTGTTCGATATATGCATATCCCCGTTCATGTGCGGATTGAAACAACATGTTCTCCAATTTAAATATTTGAATGCAAGTTTATATCGAAACATGATTTATATCAGTCTTTGATGCATAAAACGTGACCTCCCCCTCTCCCGGACTCCTGCTCTCTCTCTCTCTCTCTCTCTCTCTCTCGCCGACAATCTTCAATTCTGTCGCACGCATCCAACACACAAACCTTGTTGGTCCCTCTCCCTCCCTCCCCCCTCTCTCTCTGTGTGTGTGTGGGGGGGGGGGGGTCTTTCTAGTTCGCATGCATATATACTCCACTTCTAGGTCTCTCTCGCACACTATGTATGATTCTCTAGTCCAAGCTAAATATCTTGGGTGCACTACTCGTACGCACACAAATTCCTTGGCTCGTTGCCCGTAACTCTCTCACGCACCACTCTGTCGTCTTGGAGCTCTTTCCTCTCTCTCTCAAACTCTCCATCTCCCTGGGTCACACATACACATGCATATCTCACTCGCACTCGATAGACCCATCTAAAACTCTGTCTCTCTCCCTCGTTCTCTCTCCATCTCACACGCACACACACAATCTCATGCCTAGCCAAGTATGATGGTCTCTCACTCAATTGTAGGCACACGCAGTCCCCCTATATGCAAATGACTAGCTAATCTTAGTCTCCATCACAAACATGTGCATGGTCTATCTCAATTTCTCTCGGGGCATCTTTATATCACACATGCATCTCCCTCGATCTCCCACCCATATAGTCCCCTCACGATCTCGATGGGATCTCTCTATTACAAACACACCCTCTCTCCCTCCCCATGCGTCCATGTTCTCCATGCGTCCCTCTCGACCTTTGTTCCTTGATGGACAGACCTCTATTGGACATGTGCTATAGGGGTGTCTCTCTCTGTTGCAAACAATCACACACTAGCTATCTTCGTGTATCTCCTCACCTCGCTTTTCTATCTCGAAGATGCATGCATGATATGTTTGCATAAGAAATGAAAACACACACTCTCTCTCTAATTTATCGCTTGTTGTCCCTTTCTCTTTCACACACATACTCTTTCTGAACACTCACTCATTCTCCTCCACATGCACTTGATCTCTCTCTCAACTTAGGCACTCTCTTTGGTCCATAGCATATAGATTTATTGAAAAGTCAAACATCACAAAGTTTGACCATGTACGTGGAGAAAAACATTTACATCTAGAATGGCAAACATATACCATTAGATTCATCATGAGATGTAGTTTCGTATGATGTATCTTTGGTATTGTAGATAGAAATAACATTTGCGTAAACCTGGTCAAAGTTTCCAAAGTTCGACTTCTAAAAAATTTACATGCACTGCATTATCGAGCAGATGGAATATCTCTTTCCCCCTCTCAGCTATCTAATGCACCACTCAGCCTTATTGGGGCTCCTCTATCTCTCTCAAACTTTATATCTCCCTAGTTCACACATACACATGTCTCGCTCGTGCTACATAGAACCATCTAACACTCTCCGCCCTTGTTCTATCTCTATGTGACACGCACTCTCCTAAGTACCATAATTCCTCACTCCATCATAGGCGCACGCACTCCCCCCTAAGTATGATTATCTCTCACTAGCCATCAGGTACACATGTATTGTCTCCTCCCATCCATACGTCTATCTCGATATCTCTCGGGGTATCTTCTATCGCGCACACACCTTGTCACTCGATCTCCCACCCATGTAGTCCCATCATGATCTCCAGGGGACCTCTCTATGACAAACATACACTCTCTCCTCCCCATGTCTGCATTTTCTCCGTATGTCTCTCTCGACCTCTCTCCCTTGTTTGTCAGACCCCTCTTGGCCATGTGCTAGGGGTCTTTCTCTCTCGGTTGAAAACAACCACACACTATCTCCTCATCTTGCTTCCGTTGCCGAAGATGCATGTGTGATATGTTTGCATAAGACACACACGCCTTTTCTCTACTTTTATCGTGTGTTGTCCATGTCTCTTTCACACACGCACACACACTTTTTTCAGTCACTCTTTCTATTTCACACACACTCTCTCCATTTAGGTACCCTCTCACGTCCATAAGCATATGGATGTTTTGAAAAGTCAAACCTCAGAAAAGTTAGACCAGGTATATGTGGAGAAAAACATTTACATCTGGAACGATCATTAGATTCATCACAACATGTACTTACTTCATACTATCATTTATCTTTGGTATTGTAGATATAAGTAATTTATTTATAAACTTGGTCAAAGTTTCAAAAGTTCGACTTTAAAAAAATGTTGGCACTACATTATCGAACAAAGGGAGTAGCTCTTTCTCTCTCTCTGCTATCTCTCACGGACCTCCCCTCTCACTCGAACTCTCTATACCGACGGATTATACGCTCACTGTGTCAGCGTATAGCTCCGTATATTGTTTAGTTGACCGGTCAACCATCCACATGCTGCCTTGTTAGCTCGTGTTCTCTATCTTCGTGTGCTGGACCATGTGGCACTGGTTGAAAATAAGTAAACTAGAGGCCCATCTGACACACGGTGAAGTAAACAAAGTTGAAACCACTTGGGGTAGCACCCCGCACGCTAGTAAGTTGAGGGCACACTTCTTCCGCGTGAAGTACGCACTCCCGCACAATTCACCACTGTGCGGCGGCATGCACAGAAGGACGCACTCGCGCACACCTAGCAGGCCAGCACACAACGCACACACCAGCACACGTGTACACCGACGTCGCCGCCGGTTGAGATGGACGGCGAGGTAGCCAACAAGCGGAGGCGGCTCGAGCCAAAACCACATCTGGCGAGCCTGGACTTCATCAGCAGCCTCCTCGACGACATGCCGCTCGTCATCATTGGCCTCCTCCCCACTAAATCTGCCGTGCGGACTGCCCTGCTCTCCCGGCGGTGGCGCCCCCTCTGGAGCCGCGTCCCCCACAACATCAGCGTCGACAGCTGCCTCTGCAACGGGGATTGCAAATGCATGGTTGCAGTCTCCAAGATCCTTTCATCGCACCCTGGGCCAGCCAGACGCCTTGACATCCGCATGTTCAGTACCAACTGCAAGGTCCAAGCCAAGTTCAACGAGTGGTTCTTATCCCCCGCCCTAGATCAGGTTGAGGAGCTCAGATTTAAAGCTAGACGATGTCGCTATCTGCCGCCGTCCGCGCTTCGCCTCACGCCAACGCTGCGCCGCGCCAGCTTCAGCTCTTGCTATCTTCCCCAGATTAATGCCGCGCCCACCCTTGTTCTCCCTCAACTCAAGCAGCATGACCTCTTCGATGTTGTCATCTCAAAGAAGGCTATGGAGCACCTGCTCCGCAACTGTACTGCGCTCAAGTACCTTCGTCTTGAGCAGATCCACGGGTTCATTAGCCTCCACATCGCCTCGACGAATCTCCGATGGATTTATGTGTCTTGCTGGCCCCGCAATAAGACATCAACTGGGAAGAGATCACTCCAGCTGTTCCACATTATGGTCATTGAGAATGCTCCTTTCCTTAAGAGATTGCTTGTATCTGATCTAGAAGGTCCAACAAAAATCAGGGTCATTGATACGTCTCCAACGTATCTATAATTTTTGATTGTTCCATGCTATTATATTATCTGTTTTGGATGTTTAATGGGATTTAATATACCTATTTATATTATTTTTGGGACTAATCTACTAACCAAAGGCCTAGTGCAAATTGCTGTTTTTTTGCCTATTTCAGTGTTTCGCAGAAAAGGAAGATCAAACAGAATCCAAACGGAATGAAACCTTCGGGAGAGTTATTTTTGGAACAAACGTGATCCAGGAGGCTTGGAGTGGATGTCAAGAAAGAAGCGAGGAGGCCACGAGGCAGGAGGGCGCGCCCAGGGGGGAAGGCGCGCCCCCACCCTCGTGGCCCCCTCGCAGCTCCATCGTTGTACTTCTTCCTCCTATATATACCCATATACCCTGAAAACATCCTGGAGCAACACAGAACCCTATTTCCACCACCGCAACCTTCTGTACCTGTGAGAACCCATCTTGGGGCCTTTTCCGGCGCTCTGCCGGAGGGGGAATCGATCACGGAGGGCTTCTACATCAACACCATAGCCTCTCCGATGATGTGTGATTACTTTACCACAGACCTTCGGGTCCATAGTTATTAGCTAGATGGCTTCTTCTCTCTCTTTGGATCTCAATACAAAGTTGTCCTCGATTCTCTTGGAGATCTATTCGATGTAATTCTTTTTGCGGTGTGTTTGTCGAGATCCGATGAATTGTGGGTTTATGATTAAGATTATCTATGAACAATATTTGATTCTTCTCTGAATTCTTTTATGCATGATTTAATATCTTTGCAAGTCTCTTCGAATTATCAGTTTGGTTTGGCCTACTAGATTGATCTTTCTTGCAATGGGAGAAGTGCTTAGCTTTGGCTTCAATCTTGCGGTGTCCTTTCCCAGTGATAGCAGGGGCAGCACGACACATATTGTATTGTTGCCATCGAGGATAAAAAGATGGGGTTTATATCATATTGCTTGAGTTTATCCCTCTACATCATGTCATCTTGCCTAATGCGTTACTCTGTTCTTATGAACTTAATACTCTAGATGCATGTTGGATAGCGGTCGATGTGTGGAGTAGTAGTAGTAGATGCAGAATCGTTTCGGTCTACTTGTCGCAGACGTGATGCCTATATACATGATCATGCCTAGATATTCTCATAACTATGCGCTTTTCTATCAATTGCTCGACAGTAATTTGTTCACCCACCGTAGAATTTGTTATCTTGAGAGAAGCCACTAGTGAAACCTATGCCCCTCGGGTCTATTCTCCATTATATTATTCTCCCGTCAACAAGCTATTTCTATCACCGTTTATTTGCAATCTTTATTTTCCAATCTATACCATAAAAATACCAAAAATATTTATCTTATCATCTCTATCAGATCTCACTTTCGTAAGTGACCGTGAAGGGATTGACAACCCCTTTATCGCGTTGGTTGTGAGGTTCTTGTTTGTTTGTGCAGGTACTAGGGACTTGTGTGTTACCTCCTACTGGATTGATACCTTGGTTCTCAAAACTGAGGGAAATACTTATGCTACGGTGTTGCATCACCCTTTCCTCTTCAAGGGAAAACCAACACAAGCTCAAGAGGTAGCAAGAAGGATTTCTGGAGCCGTTGCTGGGGAGTTTTACACCAAGTTAAGTCAAGATTTGATGTCCCGTCAACAAGCCATTTCTGGCGCCGTTGCCGGGGAGATCTACGCACAAGTCAAGACATACCAAGTACCCATCACAAACTCTTATCCCTTGCATTACATTATTTTCCATTTGCCTCTCGTTTTCCTCTCCCCCACTTCACCCTTGCCATTTTATTCGCCCTCTTTTCCATTCGCCCTCTTTTCCATTCGCCTCTTTTTGCTTGCTTCTTGTGTGCTTGTGTGTTGGATTGTTTGTCATGATGGCTCAAGATAATACTAAATTGTGTGACTTTTCCAATACCAACAATAATGATTTTATTAGCACTCCGATGGATCCTCTTACCGGTGCTGAATCTTGTGAAATCAATACTGCTTTGCTGAATCTTGTCATGAAAGATCCATTTTCTGGCCTTCCTAGTGAAGATGCCACTAGCCATCTAAACAACTTTGTTGATTTGTGTGATATGCAAAAGAAGAAAGATGTGGATAATGATATTGTTAAATTGAAGCTATTTCCGTTTTCGCTTAGAGATCGTGCTAAAACTTGGTTTTCGTCTTTGCCTAAAAATAGTAATGATTCATGGAATAAGTGCAAAGATACTTTTATCTCTAAGTATTTTCCTCCCGCTAAGAGCATCTCCCTTAGAAACGATATTATGAATTTTAAACAACTTGATCATGAGCATGTTGCACAAGCTTGGGAGAGGATGAAATTAATGATACGTAATTGCCCTACTCATGGATTAAATTATGGATGATCATACAAATTTTTTTATGCTGGATTGAATTTTGCTTCTAGAAATATTTTAGATTCGGCCGCGGGAGGCACTTTTATGGAAATCACTTTAGGAGAAGCTACTAAACTCCTAGATAATATTATGGTTAATTATTCTCAATGGCACACCGAAAGATCTACTAGTAAAAAGGTTCCTGCTATAGAAGAAATTAATGTTTTGAGTGGAAAGATGTATGAACTTATGAAATTGTTTGCTAATAAGAGTGTTTCCTCTGATCCTAATGATATGCCTTTGTCTACTTTTATCGAGAATAATAATGAATCTATGGATGTGAATATTGTTGGTAGGAACAATTTTGGTAACAACGCGTATAGAGGGAACTTTAATCCTAGGCCATTTCCTAGTAATTCCTCTAATAATTATGGTAATTCCTACAACAACTCTTATGGAAATTTTAATAAGGTGCCCTCTGATTTTGAGACTAGTGTTAAAAGATTTATGATTTCGCAAAAGAATTTCAATGCTTTGCTTGAAGAAAAACTGCCTAAGATTGATGAGTTGGCTAGGAACGTGGATAGAATTTCTCTTGATGTTGATTCTTTGAAACTTAGATCTATTCCACCTAAGCATGATATCAATGAGTCTCTCAAAGCCATGAAAATTTCCATTCTTGAGTGCAAAGAAAGAACTGCTAGGACGTGTGCTAAGAAAGATTGCTTTATAAAAGCGTGTTCTTCTAGTTTTAGTGATAATAAGGATGAAGATCTAAAAGTGATTGATGTGTCTCCTATTAAATCTTTGTTTTGCAATATTAATCTTGATAATGATGGGACTGGAGATGAGTCAACTTTAGTTAAAAGGCGTCCCAATGATTCTGAGTTTTTAGATCTTGATGCAAAAATTAATAAAAGTGGGATTAAAGAGGTCAAAACTTTACATAGCAATGAACCCACGATTTTTTATTTCAAGGGATTTAATTATGATAATTGCTCTTTGATAGATTGTATTTGCTTGTTGCAATCCGTGCTAAATTCTCATCATGCTTATGATGAAAATAAAGCTTTTACCAAACACACCATTGATGCTTTAATGCAATCTTATGAAGAAAAACTTGAAATAGAAGTTTCTATCCCTAGAAAACTTTATGATGAGTGGGAACCTACTATTAAAATTAAAATTAAAGATCATGAATGCTATGCTTTATGTGATTTGGGTGCTAGTGTTTCCACGATTCCAAAAACTTTGTGTGATGTGTTAGGTTTCCGTGAATTTGATGATTGTTGTTTAAATTTGCATCTTGCGGAATCCATGTAACACCCCGGATGTTATTTACCTAATATGTAATCCAACTCTTCCCGTTTCTGGCGTTAAGTTATTTTATTTTCTCGGGTTCGGGTTTTTGTCTCCGTGTGTTGTTGTAGTTGTCATGCATCTCATATCATTTCATCATGTGCATTGCATTTGCATACGTGTTCGTCTCATGCATCCGAGCATTTTCCCCGTTGTCCGTTTTGCATTCCGGCGCTCCGTTCTCCTCCGATGGTCATTTCTACCTTTCTTTCGTGTGTGGGGATTAAACATTTCCGGATTGGACCGAGACTTGCCAAGCGGCCTTGGTTTACTACCGGTAGACCACCTGTCAAGTTTCGTACCATTTGGACTTCGTTTGATGCTCCAACGGTTAACCGAGGGACCGAAAAGGCCTCGTGAGTGTTGCAGCCCAACACCCTTCCAATTTGGCCCAAAACTCACCAAAACCTTCTCCATCATCTAGAGCGTTCGATCACGATCACGTGGCCGAAAACCGCACCTCATTTGGACACTCCTAGCTCCCTCTAAGCCTATAAATACCTCCCCCATTCGAAATCACGGGTGAAACCCTAGTCGCCTCCCACCTCTCGCCGCCGGACGCGTCCGACCCAGCCGCCGCCGCCACGTGTCCGCCTCCTATTCGCCGTGCCGCCGCCCCACTTCGTCGACGCCGCCGGCCCGGGAGGCCCGGATCGGGCCCCCGAGGCCCACTTCGCCACCGCCGCCGCCCGGTGCCTCTTCCTCCCGAGGCCCGCTGCCTCTCCGCCGTGCCGCCGCGCGCAGGCGCCGGTCTTCGTCACCGGCGAGCTCCACCACACCGGCCTCGCCCGCTCCGGCCATTGCCAGGCGCCGGTGACCCGCGCCGTGGACGCCACCGCCACCACCGTCCTCGCCCGGGGCCGGCGAGGCCTTCCCCTCCACCGGCGAGCTCCAGCAGCCGCTTCCCCGACGGACTCCGGCGAGGCCCCCGATGAACCTCGATCCACGCGCCGGATCCAGATCTGGAAATTAGGGTTGACCTAGTTTTTTCCCTAAGTCTGCAGATTATATTGCCATGTTCATCGCATCGTAACTTTGCATCCGTAGATCCGTTTTGGGCATATAGCATATCAAAATGTTCGCCTCAGAGAGCACATCATTTCATCTCATTGCATCATTTTCATTTGAGTTCATCTTGATGTCCGAAATGCTGTTGGAAGAGTGCTATTTGAGATAATTGTCAGATCTGCTGCTCCAAATAGCTATTTGTCATTTTTGCCATGATTATTGTGTTCATGATATGCCCCTGAGCTCTACATGTGCTTTGTTATATGCTTTGCCATCTTTCCAGAGGTGCTATCCATGTATTTTTGTGATGTGTGTGGTGACTAGCACAAGCTTGCAAAGTGGTGCATTCGTTAATGCTGATTTCAGGGACTTAGCAATTCCACTAAGTCCTTGATCTATTTTTATCAATATGCCATATGTTCATGTTGTTTTCTAGTGATCCGTGCCTCTTTTGAGGATGATCAGTAAGGGTGATTTGTTAATCTTGTAGTGCTCTATCCATCCATGTCTTTGTTTGAATTTATGGAGCACCCTAGCTTGAGCAATCGAGCTCTACTTTTGCTATTTCGTGAATCTGGGCAGATTGTCTACTTGTTAGCGATTTTGTCGAGGATGTTGTAGTTGATCCGTGCACGCTATGTTATTGTTCTTGCCATGTCTAGCTTGTATAATGTGTTTTCTTGATGGGTGCATGCTTAGATTGTCATGCCTTGCTCTGTAGTGAGTTCATCGAGCTCGTAAACATGCCTATTTGATATCTGATTTGCATGCTCCAGTTTTTCTCTAAGTCTGTGATCTGTTTAAAAATTTTGCCATGTTCACATGCTTGCAATTGTATTTTCTGATCCCGTTTGGCTCAAGGTCACTAAGGGATTTTTCTTAAGCTCTTTGAGTAGCTCCATTCCATGCCTGGCTTTACCATGTTTAGTTCCTGTAGCATATATTTTTCTTGCTTCAAAGTGTGCTACCTGATCTACAATTCCAGACAAGTGTTAATTTCACTAAGTCTGAAATCTGTTTATCAATTGCATTTTTGCCATGCTTGTTTGAACCTGTTAATGAATGAATTGGCCGTAGCTCAGTGTTCATCTTTTATTAAGCTTCATGAATGGATCCCTGCCATGAATTTTTTTGCCATGTTTGGGTGCTGTAGCATGTTTAGCGTGTTGCATTTAGATGGCTACTTGTTGTATATCGCAGACCGGTGCCATATTTGAATTGGGTGCCATTTCCGAACCGTGTCTCCGATTCCGGCGTTCTTTATATCGTTTTCAAGCGAAATCATCTCACCTTTCCAGTGGCACACTTGGATTACCAAGTTGAGGCCAGGTTCATTCATTCCTTGTCAAATCTTGCATATGCATCACATATCGCATCCCGCATAGCATACCATGTTTGCATCATGTTGTTTGAGCTTTGCACGTGGTTGATTGTGTCCTTTTGCTTGTTTGTCTTGTTTGGGTAGAGCCGGGAGATGAGTTCGCTTTTTTACCATTTGCCACCTAGCCTCTTTTTCCCTTGGGTTTCCGGAGCCCAAGGGTCATCTTATTAAAAAAACCCGGACCAGTGCTCCTCTGAGTGTTGGTCCACCTCGTCAGCCGCCGGTGGGCACCAGGGGCAACTCTGGGCTGGCCTACCAGAAGTTTGGACAATCTGAGTATGCCCTGAGAACGAGATATGTGCAGCTCCTATCAGGATTTGTTGGCACATTCGGGCGGTGTTGCTGGATTTGTTTTAACTTGTCGAAGTGTCTTGTAGAACCGAGATACCGAGTCTGATCGGAATGTCTCGGGAGAAGGTATATCCTTCGTTGACCGTGAGAGCTTGTCATGGGCTAAGTTGGGACTCCCCTGCAGGGATTTGAACTTTCGAAAGCCGTGCCCGCGGTTATGGGCAGATGGGAATTTGTTAATGTCCGGTTGTAGATAACTTGAACCTTAACTTAATTAAAATGAATCAACTGTGTGTGTTACCGTGATGGTCTCTTCTTGGCGGAGTCCGGGAAGTGAACACGGTGTTGGAGTAATGTTTGCCGCAGGTTGTTCTCTAGTTATTCGATCGCGCTTTGCCTTCTCTTCTCGCTCTCATTTGCGAATAGGTTAGCCACCATATATGCTAGTCGCTTGCTGCAGCTCCACTTATTACCTTGCCTTACCTATAAGCTTAAATAGACTTGATCGCGAGGGTGCGAGATTGCTGAGTTCCTGTGGCTCACAGTTTACTTCCAAACCAGATGCAGGGCCTGATGACTCCGTTCCAGATGACGCGCTTGAGCTCAAGTGGGAGTTCGACGAGGACTCACGCCGTTACTATGTGTCTTTCCCTGATGATCAGTAGTGGTGCCCAGTTGGGGCGATCGGGACCGTGTCGCATGTTGGGTTGATCTTTTATTTTGGCACCGTAGTCGGGCCATGAGTGATTGGATGATGTAATGCTATTTATGTACTTTGTTTGACGTGGTGAGTGTAAGCCAACTATGTTCCGTCCCCTTTTATTATTTATATTACATGGGATGTTGTGAAGATTGCCTAACTTGCGACATTGCTTTCAATGCGGTTATGCCTCTAAGTCGTGCTTCGACACGTAGGAGATATAGCCGCATCGAGGGCATTACAAGTTGGTAATCAGAGCCTTCCCCGACCTTAGGAGCCCCCACTGCTTGATCGTTTTTAGCAGCCGTTGTTGAGTCTAGAAAAATGTTTTGAGTCATTTAGGAATTATATATCGGAGAGTTTAGGAATTCTTTTACTCCCCAGTCTCCTCATCGCTCTGGTAAGGCTTCCTGACGTAGAGTTTTGACTCTTCTCTTCTCAAATTTCACTAATTTTTTTAGGATCACGCGGGTATCTTGGAATCGTTCCAATGGATTTGTGATGAGAACATTGTTCTTGGTGCCTCCTGTCATTTAGGGGTTGTGGCAGTGTCCCGGGGAGTTGAGCTCCGAGGTGTTGTCGTCACAATTTTATCGTTGCAGTTCTGGAATACCTGAGTTTAGTACGCCGACATCGAAAATCTCTTTTATGCAGTTGTTGGTGAGATAACCTAGATGCCACCCAGTACTGGGGCAGGAGTTCGGGAGTATTGCCATAACTTGTATAACTGATGCTTTTCGAAGGTTGAGGTAGATGGTTTCCGAAGTTTTTCTTGGTTATGTGTTGAAGGATGGATACAGCTGGATGTAGGATTTGCTAGATTTGGGTGAGATATTATGCTTCCCCTGTATCCCCAACACCTGATTGCATAACCGGAAAGGTTCGGGAGTTTCATAGGTGGGAATTCTTGTAGCTCTAGCTCTTCTTCCACGGATATTTGGTTCGAGATTGGGATTTCTTACCGAGTATTCGTTCTTGATCCGTACCTTATTGATTTATTCCTCTACCTAAATTCTAAGTGGCTTCTCAATTTATGGATATGTGACCATTTCAAGTGGAATACATTCGTTCATTTTGTTCGGATGTGAAGACGATTTATTGCAATTTCATTCCATTGGATTCAGCTTCAATATTTGTCTATCAATGTGCTAATGGATGTCAAGCTCTTCAGGATGGCTCCTCCAACGCACACGACTCCGAATCCTGATCCGCCACCACCTCCTCCTCCTCCGGAGGCATGGCAAGCTGTGATGGCCACAACCAATGTAAACACGCAGTTGATCATGCAAATTCTTCAAGAGCGCAATCAAGCGAACCAAGGCAACCAAGGCAACAATCAGAATCACTTTGCTACACTCAACCAGTTCCTTGCTAACCAGCCAAAGACCTTCAGCAATTGTGTTGAGGCAACTAATGCTGACGATTGGCTCGTGGACTTATGCAAGCATTTCGAGTGCAGTAACGTCAGGCCTGAGGACTTTGCCAAGTTCGCTTCCTTCCAACTCAAAGACCAAGCTGCAGAATGGTTCCAGCAGTACAAAGATTCCAGAGGAGGCCGTGTGATTACCTGGGATGAATTCCGTCAAGACTTCAAAGCTCATCATATTCCTCAGAGCGTGGTTGAAAGCAAGCGTGAGGAATTCCGCAACCTGAAGCAAGGCTCTTTGTCTGTCTATGACTACAACAAGTTGTTTCAGAAGCTCGCCCGCTTTGCTAAGCAGGACGTCCCTGATGAGAAGAGCATGATATACCAGTTCAGGGGTGGTCTCAGAGAAGAAATCCAGCTAGCTCTTGTTCTCTTGGAGCCCTTGAGGTACGATGAGTTCTACAACATGGCATTGAAGCAAGAGGCTGCTCAACTGAGGTGTGATGCTTCCAAGAAGCGAGTCAGAGATGCTACTCCTTCTTCCTCTACTCAAGTGGCCAAGCAGCAGAAGTATTGGCTTCCTCCTCCTCTGTTCCGTCAGCCGTATCAGAAGAGCAAAGGTGGCAGTGGATCTTCCCACCCACCCAACCCTGGCTTTCAGAACAAGACTTCGTCTCAAGCTCCAAGATCGAGTGCTCCGTATCACCGTCCGCTTTCAGAGGTCACGTGCAACAAGTGCCAACAGAAGGGTCACTATGCCAACAAGTGCTTCAACCAGAGGCATCTCCCTCCTCCTCCTCCTCCTGTGAGATCGGCAAGTACAGCTGTGGTCAAGCATAACCCCAAGCACGCCAAGGTCAATTTGATGAATGCAGCTCAGGCAGAGGACTCATCAGATGTCATCATGGGTAACCTTCCTATTAACGATGTTCCTGAAAAAGTTCTTTTTGACACTGGAGCATCGCATTGTTTCATCTTGAAACCTTTTGCATCTAAGCATGAGTTGACTTCCCAAGTTATGCATAAACCGTTAGCAGTTGTCTCTCCGGGTAAATGTTTGCTCGCTAACCACGAGATTCCGGATATTTCTATCATGATGGGTGATTTCAAGTTTCTGGCTTCTCCAATGGTCCTTGGTAACTCGGATATTGATCTTATTCTTGGGATGGATTGGCTTTCTAAGCACAAGGCTCAGCTTGATTGTGCAGCCAGGCAGACTCAATTGACTCATTCGTCTGAGGATGTTATTGTCTTTGCCGCTCGGGATAATACCATCCGTCTGTTTTCTCTCAATGAGAATGGTGAACTAGATGCCATCTCTCAAATTCCAATCGTTTGCGAATATCAAGATGTCTTTCTAGAAGAGCTTCCAGGAATGCCTCCGCACCGGCCAGTTGAATTCGTCATCGATCTTGAGCCTGGCACAGAACCAGTGTGCAAACGTCCTTATAAGCTCGGACCTGAAGAGTTGAAGGAGATGAAGAAGCAACTCGATATTCAAGAGAGAATGGGTCTCATCCGACCTAGTTCTTCTCCGTGGGGTTGTGGAGTTCTTTTTGTGAAGAAGAAGGGTGGAACGGACCGACTTTGTGTTGACTACCGTCCATTGAACAAGAAGACTATCAAGAACAAATACCCACTTCCCAACATCAACGAGCTGTTCGAACAACTCAAAGGTGCCCAAGTATTCTCCAAGCTTGATCTCCGCATGGGTTATCACCAGATTCAAATCCGTGAGCAAGATATTCCCAAGACGGCTTTCAGAACAAGCTATGGTTCATATGAATACACTGTCATGTCTTTTGGCCTCGTCAACGCTCCTCCGACTTTCTCTCGCATGATGAACTTCATCTTCAACGCCTACACCAATGATTTCGTTTTGGTCTATCTCGACGACATTCTGGTCTTTTCGAAGAACAAGGAAGATCATGCCAAACACTTGCGTTTGGTACTCGATAAGCTCAGGGAACATCAGTTCTACGCCAAGTTCTCAAAGTGCGAATTTTGGCTCGATGAGGTTCTTTACCTTGGGCATATCATCTCTGCCAAGGGCATTGCGGTGAATCCTGAGAAGGTGTCTGCAATTGTGAATTGGGAACCACCTCAGAACATGAAGCAACTCCGTAGCTTCCTCGGTCTCGCAAGCTATTGTCGAAGGTTCATTGAGAACTTTTCAAAGATCGCGAAGCCTCTCTAAAATCTTCTCCAGAAGCACGTCAAGTACGTTTGGTCTCCGAAATGTGACATCGCTTTCAACACTTTGAAAGAGAAATTGGTCACTGCTCCAGTTCTGACTCCTCCTGATGAATCCAAACCGTTCGAGGTCTTCTGCGATGCCTCTCTTCAAGGTCTCGGTGCAGTGTTGATGCAAGAGAAGAAAGTTGTGGCTTATACCTCTCGCCAGTTGAAGCCCAACGAGAAGAACTACCCCACTCATGACCTCGAGTTGGCGGCAGTTGTGCATGCTCTTTTGACTTGGAGACATCTCTTATTGGGAAGAAAAGTGGACATCTTCACTGACCACAAGAGTCTCAAGTACATCTTCACTCAGCCTAATCTCAACCTCAGGCAGACTCGATGGGTCGAAATGATTCAAGAGTATAATCCGAGTATCGAGTATACTCCAGGCAAGGCCAATGTGATTGCTGACGCATTGAGCAGGAAGGCTTATTGCAACAGTCTGATTCTCAAGCCTTATCAACCCGAGCTTTGTGAAGCTTTCGGCGAACTCAATCTGCAAGTTGTTCCTCAAGGTTTCCTCGCCAACCTTCAAGTCTCTTCTACCTTGGAAGACCAGATTCGCCAAGCTTAGCTTCTTGATGCTATGGTGAAGAAGGTGAAGATTGGGATTGCCAAGAGCCAACCCAAGTACAAGTGCTACCTCCTTGATGACAAGGATACTCTCTTCTTAGAGGATCGTATTGTCGTGCCCAAAGGTGATCTTCGTAAGGTTATCATGAACGACGCTCACAATTCACTCCTTTCCATCCACCCTGGGAGAACGAAGATGTATCAGGACCTCAAGCAGGCTTATTGGTGGACTCGAATGAAGTGCAAGATTGCTCAGTTCGTGAATGAGTGTGATGTCTGCAGAAGAGTGAAGGCAAAACACCAAAGGCCAGCTGGTCTCCTCCAACCTCTTGCCATTCCAGAATGGAAGTTTGACCACATTGAGATGGACTTCGTGACTGGGTTTCCAAAGTACAAGCGTGGCAATGATGCTATATTCGTTGTCATCGACAAACTCACTAAAGTGGCTCACTTTCTGCCTATCAAAGAGTCTATCACTGCAGCTCAATTGGCGGAGCTGTATACCTCTCGGATTGTCTCGCTGCATGGTATTCCACAGGTGATCTCTTCAGACCGTGGCAGCATCTTTACCTCCAAGTTTTGGGATTCTTTTCAGAAGGCCATGGGCACCAACATCCGCTTTAGCACAACTTTCCATCCTCAAACTAGCGGTCAAGTCGAGCGTGTCAACCAGATTCTTGAAGATATGCTCAGGGCTTGTGTGATCTCCTTCGGCATGAAGTGGGAGGATTGTCTTCCATATGCTGAATTCTCCTACAACAACAGTTTTCAAGCAAGTTCGGGCAAGGCCCAATTTGAAATCCTGTATGGCAGGAAGTGCCGTACCCCTCTCAACTAGTCTGAAACCAGTGAACGTCAACTTCTGGGAAATGACTTAATCACAGAGGTAGAGGAGATGTGCAAAGTCATTCGAGATAACCTCAAAGCAGCGCAATCATGCCAGAAGAGCTACTATGATAGTAAGCACCGTGATTTGTCTTTCGAGATCAGAGATCATGTTTACCTCCGCGTCTCTCCAATGAAAGGTACTCGTCGCTTCGGTATCAAAGGGAAGCTTGCCCCTAGATACGTGGGACCTTTCAAGATCGTCAGCAAGAGAGGCGATCTCGCCTATCAACTCGAGCTTCCTTCAAACTTTGCAAATGTGCATGACGTGTTCCATGTCTCTCAGCTCCGCAAGTGCTTCAAAACTCCTGAACGCACCGTCAACTTCGAAGACATTGAGCTCCAAGAAGATCTCTCTTATCGTGAGCACCCAGTTGCTATTCTTGAAGAGACTGAACGCAAGACTCGCAATAAGTCAATCAAATTCCTCAAAGTCAAGTGGTCACACCATTCCGACCGTGAAGCCACCTGGGAACGCGAGGATCACCTCCATTTTGAGTACCCGGCGTTCTTTCAGTCCTAGATCTCGGGACGAGATCCTTTCGTAGTGGTGGAGTGTTGTAACACCCCGGATGTTATTTACCTAATATGTAATCCAACTCTTGCCGTTTCCGGCGTTAAGTTATTTTATTTTCTCGGGTTCGGGTTTTTGTCTCCGTGTGTTGTTGTAGTTTTCATGCATCTCATATCATTTCATCATGTGCATTGCATTTGCATACGTGTTCATCTCATGCATCCGAGCATTTTCCCCGTTGTCCGTTTTGCATTCCGGCGCTCCGTTCTCCTCCGGTGGTCATTTCTACCTTTCTTTCATGTGTGGGGATTAAACATTTTCGGATTGGACCGAGACTTGCCAAGCGGCCTTGGTTTACTACCGGTAGACCGCCTGTCAAGTTTCGTACCATTTGGACTTCGTTTGATGCTCCAACGGTTAACCGAGGGACCGAAAAGGCCTCGTGAGTGTTGTAGCCCAACACCCTTCCAATTTGGCCCAAAACCCACCAAACCTTCTTCATCATCTAGAGCGTTCGATCACGATCGCGTGGCCGAAAATCGCACCTCATTTGGACACTCCTAGCTCCCTCTAAGCCTATAAATACCTCCCCCATTCGAAATCACCGGTGAAACCCTAGTCGCCTCCCACCTCTCGCCGCCGGACGCGTCCACTCGGGCCGGACACGTCCGACCCAGCCGCCGCCGCCACGTGTCCACCTCCTATTCGCCGCGCCGCCGCCCCATTTCGTCGCCGTCGCCGGCCCGGGAGGCCCGGATCAGGCCCCCGAGGCCCACTTCGCCACCGCCGCCGCCCGGTGCCTCTTCCTCCCGAGGCCCGCCGCCTCTCCGCTGCGCGCAGGCACCGGTCTTTGTCGCCGGCGAGCTCCACCACACCGGCCCCGCCCGCTCTGGCCGTCGCCAGGCGCCGGTGACCCGTGCCGCAGACGCCACCGCCACCACCGTCCTCGCCCGGGGCCGGCGAGCCCTTCCCCTCCACCGGCGAGCTCCGGCAGCCGCTTCCTCGATGGACTCCGGCGAGGCCCCCGGTGAACCTCGATCCACGTGCCGGATCCAGATCTGGAAATTAGGGTTGACCCAATTTTTTTCCCTAAGTCTGCAGATTATATTGCCATGTTCATCGCATCGTAACTTTGCATCCGTAGATCCGTTTTAGGCATATAGCATATCAAAATGTTCTCCTCAGAAGCACATCATTTCATCTCATTGCATCATTTTCATTTGAGTTCATCTTGATATCCAAAATTCTGTTGGAAGAGTGCTATTTGAGATAATTGTCAGATCTGCTGCTCCAAATAGCTATTTGTCATTTTTGCCATGATTATTGTGTTCATGATATGCCCGTGAGCTCTACATGTGTTTTGTTATATGCTTTGCCATCTTTCCAGAGGTGCTATCCATGTATTTTTGTGATGTGTGTGGTGACTAGCACAAGCTTGCAAAGTGGTGCATTCGTTAATGCTGATTTCACGGACTTAGCAATTCCACTAAGTCCTTGATCTGTTTTTATCAATATGCCGTATGTTCATGTTGTTTTCTAGTGATCCGTGCCTCTTTTGAGGATGATCAGTAAGGGTGATTTGTTAATCTTGTAGTGCTCTATCCATCCATGTCTTTGTTTGAATTTATGGAGCACCCTAGCTTGAGCAATCGAGCTCTACTTTTGCTATTTCGTGAATCTGGGCAGATTGTCTACTTGTTAGCGATTTTGTCGAGGATGTTGTAGTTGATCCGTGCACGCTATGTTATTGTTCTTGCCATGACTAGCTTATATAATGTGTTTTCTTGATGGGTGCATGCTTAGATTGTCATGCCTTGCTCTGTAGTGAGTGCATCGAGCTCGTAAACATGCCTATTTGATATCTGATTTGCATGCTCCAGTTTTTCTCTAAGTCTGTGATCTGTTTAAATTTTTTGCCATGTTCACATGCTTGCAATTGTATTTTCTGATCCCTTTTGGCTCAAGGTCACTAAGGGACTTTTGTTAAGCTCTTTGAGTAGCTCCATTCCATGCCTGGCTTTGCCATGTTCAGTTCCTGTAGCATATAGTTTTCTTGCTTCAAAGTGTGCTACCTGATCTGCAATTCCAGACAAGTGTTAATTTCACTAAGTCTGAAATCTGTTTATCAATTGCATTTTTGCCATGCTTGTTTGAACCTGTTAATGAATGAATTGGCCATAGCTCAGTGTTCATCTTTTGTTAAGCTTCATGAATGGATCCCTGCCATGAATTTTTTTGCCATGTTTGGGTGCTGTAGCATGTTTAGCGTGTTGCATTTAGATGGCTACTTGCTGTATATCGCAGACCGGTGCCATATTTGAATTGGGTGCCATTTCCGAACCGTGTCTCCGATTCCGGCGTTCTTTATATCGTTTTCAAGCGAAATCATCTCACCTTTCCAGTGGCACACTTGGATTACCAAGTTGAGGCCAGGTTCATTCATTCCTTGTCAAATCTTGCATATGCATCACATATCGCATCCCGCATAGCATACCATGTTTGCATCATGTTGTTTGAGCTTTGCACGTGGTTGATTGTGTCCTTTTGCTTGTTTGTCTTGTTTGGGTAGAGCCGGGAGATGAGTTCGCTAACGAGGAGCCCGTTGAGTTTGCTTTCGAGGATCCAGTCAACTCTGACAACTTTGCAGGCAAGATGATCATACCCTCGAAATCACTTCTATCTTTGCTTTGCTAGATGCTCGCTCTTTTGCTATGCCTATGCTACGATGCCTACCACTTGCTTCATGCCTCCCAAATTGCCATGTCAAACCTCTAACCCACCATGTCCTAGCAAACCGTTGATTGGCTATGTTACCGCTTTGCTCAGCCCCTCTTATAGCGTTGCTAGTTGCAGGTGAAGATCGGAGACCGTTCCTTGTTGGAACATTATTTTCTTGTTGGGATATCATTATATTATCTTGTTATCTTAATGCATCTATATACTTGGTAAAGGGTGGAAGGTTCGGCCTTTTGCCTAGTGTTTTGTTCCACTCTTGCCGCCCTAGTTTCCGTCATATCGGTGTTATGTTCCCGGATTTTGCGTTCCTTACGCGGTTGGGTGATAATGGGAACCCCTTGACAGTTCGCCTTGAATAAAGCTTTTCCAGCAATGCCCAACCTTGGTTTTACCATTTGCCACCTAGCCTCTTTTTCCCTTGGGTTTCCGGAGCCCAAGGGTCATCTTATTAAAACCCCCCGGACCAGTGCTCCTCTGAGTGTTGGTCCACCTCGTCAGCCGCCGGTGGGCACCAGGGGCAACTCCGGGCTGGCCTACCGGAAGTTTGGACAATCTGAGTATGCCCTGAGAACGAGATATGTGCAGCTCCTATCAGGATTTGTTGGCACATTCGGGCGGTGTTGCTGGATTTGTTTTAACTTGTCGAAGTGTCTTGTAGAACCGAGATACCGAGTCTGATCGGAATGTCTCGGGAGAAGGTATATCCTTCATTGACCGTGAGAGCTTGTCATGGGCTAAGTTGGGACTCCCCTGCAGGGATTTGAACTTTCGAAAGCCGTGCCCGCGGTTATGGGCAGATGGGAATTTGTTAATGTTCGGTTGTAGATAACTTGAACCTTAACTTAATTAAAATGAATCAACTGTGTGTGTTACCGTGATGGTCTCTTCTTGGCGGAGTCCGGGAAGTGAACACGGTGTTGGAGTAATGTTTGCCGCAGGTTGTTCTCTAGTTATTCGATCGCGCTTTGCCTTCTCTTCTCGCTCTCATTTGCGAATAGGTTAGCCACCATATATGCTAGTCGCTTGCTGCAGCTCCACTTATTACCTTACCTTGCCTTACCTATAAGCTTAAATAGACTTGATCGCGAGGGTGCGAGATTGCTGAGTCCCTGTGGCTCACAGTTTACTTCCAAACCAGATGCAGGGCCTGATGACTCCGTTCCAGATGACGCGCTTGAGCTCAAGTGGGAGTTCGACGAGGACTCACGCCGTTACTATGTGTCTTTCCCTGATGATCAGTAGTGGTGCCCAGTTGGGGCGATCGGGACCGTGTCGCATGTTGGGTTGATCTTTTATTTTGGCACCGTAGTCGGGCCATGAGTGATTGGATGATGTAATGCTATTTATGTACTTTGTTTGACGTGGCGAGTGTAAGCCAACTATGTTCCTTCCCCTTTTATTATTTATATTACATGGGATGTTGTGAAGATTGCCTAACTTGTGACATTGCTTTCAATGCGGTTATGCCTCTAAGTCGTGCTTCGACACGTAGGAGATATATCCGCATCGAGGGCGTTACAATCCACTATTAAGAAACCTATGGGAAGGATTAATGATGTTCTTATTGTTGCAAATAGGAATTATGTGCCCATAGATTTCATTGTTCTTGATATATATTGCAATCCTACATGTCCTATTATTCTTGGTAGACCTTTCCTTAGAACGATTGATGCAATTATTGGTATGAAAGAAGGAAATATTATATTCTAATTTCCATTAAGGAAAGGCATGGAACACTTTCCTAGGAAGAAAATTAAATTACCTTATGAATCTATTATGAGAGCCACTTATGGGTTGCATACCAAAGATAACAATACCTAGATCTATTCTTGTTTTTATGCCTAGCTAGGGGCGTTAAACAATAGCGCTTGTTGGGAGGCAACCCAATTTTATTTTTTGTTTCTTGTTTTTTGTTCCTGTTTAGTAACCAATAATTCATCTATCTTCTGTTTATATGTGGTTTTATGTTTTTAATTAGTGTTTGTGCCAAGTAGAACCTTTGGGAAGACTTGGGTGAAGTCTTTGCGATCTTGCTGTAAAAAAACAGAAACTTTAGCGCTCACGAGATTTGCTGCCATTTTTTACTGGAGAGTGCGATTAGGTAGATTATTTTTTAAGATGATTAATAGACAAATTCCTCATGTCCACCAATTTATTTCAGAATTTTTGGGGTTACATAAGTATTCGAAACCTACATAGTACTACAGACTGTTATGTTTTTGGCAGATTCTGTTTTTCGTGTGTTGTTTGCTTATTTTGATGAATCTATGGCTAGTATCGGGGGGTATGAACCATAGAGAAGTTGGAATACAGTAGGTTTAACACCAATATAAATAAATAATGAGTTCATTACAGTACCTTGAAGTGGTGGTTTGTTTTCTTATACTAACGGAGCTCATGAGATTTTCTATTGAGTTTTGTGTTGTGAAGTTTCAAGTTTTGGGTAAAGATTTGATGGATTTTGGAATAAGGAGTGACAAGAGCCTAATCTTGGGGATGACCAAGGCACCCCAAGGTAAAATTAAAGGACAACCAAAAGCCTAAGCTTGGGTATGCCCCGGAAGGCATCCCGTCTTTCGTCTTCGTCCATCGGTAAATTTACTTGATGCTATATTTTTATTCACCACATGATATGTGTTTTGCTTGGAGGGTCTTGCACGATTTGAGTCTTTGCCTTTTAGTTTACCAAAATCATCCTTGCTGTACACACCTTTTGTAGAGACACACATGAATCGGAATTCATTAGAATACTCTATGTGCTTCACTTATATCTTTGAGCTAGAATTTTTTTCTCTAGTGCTTCACTTATATCTTTAAGAGCACGATGGTGGTTTTATTTTATAGAAATTATTGATCTCTCATGCTTCACTTATATTATTTTGAGAGTCTTTTAGAACATCATGGTATTTTGCTTTGGCTATAAAATTAGTCCTAATATGATAGGCATCCAAGATGGGTATAATAAAAACTTTCATAAAAAGTGCATTGAATATTATGAGAAGTTTGATACTCGATGATTGTTTTGAGATATGAAGATGGTGATATTAGAGTCATGCTAGTTGATTAGTTGTGAATTTGAGAAATACTTGTTCTAAAGTTTGTGATTCCCGTAGCATGCACGTATGGTGAACGGTTATGTGATGAAGTCGGAGCATGATTTATTTATTGATTGTCTTCCTTATGAGTGGCGGTCGGGGACGAGCGATGGTCTTTTCCTATCAATCTACCCCCCCTACGTAGTACTTTGTTTCGATAACTAATAGATTTTTGTAATAAGTATGTGAGTTCTTTATGACTAATGTTGAGTCCATGGATTATACGCACTCTCACCCTTCCACCATTGCTAGCCTCTCTAGTACCGCACAAATTTCGCAGGTACCATAAACCCACCATATACCTTCCTCAAAACAGCCACCATACCTACCTATTATGGCATTGCCATAGCCATTCCGAGATATATTGCCATGCAACTTACCACCGTTCCATTTGTTATGACACGTTTCATCATTGTCATATTGCTTTGCATGATCATGTAGTTGGCATCGTATTTGTGGCAAAGCCACCTTTATAATTCTTTCATACATGTCACTCTTGAGTCATTGCACATCCCGGTACACCGTTGGAGGCATTCACATAGAGTATTATTTTGTTCTAAGTATCGAGTTGTAATTTTTGAGTTGTAAGTAAATAAAAGTGTGATGATCATCATTATTAGAGCATTATCCCATGTGAGGAAAGGATGATGGAGACTATGATTCCCCCACAAGTCGGGATGAGACTCCAGACGAAAAATTAGGCCATAAAAAAAGAGAAAAAGGCACAAATAAAAAAATAAAAATGAGAGAAAAAGAGAGAAGGGACAATGTTACTATCCTTTTACCACACTTGTGCTTCAAAGTAGCACCATGATCTTCATGATAGAGAGTTTCCTATGTTGTCACTTTCATATACTAGTGGGAATTTTACATTATAGAACTTGGCTTGTATATTCCAATGATGGGCTTCCTCAAAATGCCCTAGGTCTTTGTGAGCAAGCAAGTTGGATTCACACCCACTTAGTTTCTTTTGTTGAGCTTTCATACACTTATAGCTCTAGTGAATCCGTTGCATGGCAATCCCTACTCACTCACATTGATATCTATTGATGGGCATCTCCATAGCCCATTGATACGCCTAGTTGATGTGAGACTATCTTCTCCTTTTTGTCTTCTCCACAACCACCATTCTATTCCACCTATAGTGCTATATCCATGGCTCATGCTCATGTATTGCGTGAAGATTGAAAAAGTTTGAGAACTTCAAAAGTATGAAATAATTGCTTGGCTTGTTATCGGGGTTGTGCATGATTTAAATACTTTGTGTGATGAAGATAGAGCATAGCCGGACTATATGATTTTGTAGGGATAACTTTATTTGGCCGTGTTATTTTGAGAAGACATGATTGCTTTGTTAGTATGCTTGAAGTATTATTATTTTTATGCCAATATTAAACTTTTGTCTTGAATCTTTCGGATCTGAAAATTCATGCCACAATAAAGAAAATTACATTGAGAATTATGCTAGGTAGCATTCCACATCAAAAATTCTGTTTTTATCATTTACCTACTCGAGGACGAGCAGGAATTAAGCTTGGGGATGCTTGATACGTCTCTAATGTATCTATAATTTTTGATTGTTCCATGCTATTATATTATCTGTTTTGGATGTTTAATGGGCTTTAATATACCTTTTTATATTATTTTTGGGACTAACCTACTAACCAAAGGCCCAGTGCAAATTGCTGTTTTTTGCCTATTTCAGTGTTTCGCAGAAAAGGAATATCAAATGGAATCCAAACGGAATGAAACCTTCAAGAGAGTTATTTTTGGAACAAACGTGATCCAGGAGACTTGGAGTGGACGTCAAGAAAGAAGCGAGGAGGACACGAGGCAGGAGGGCGCGCCCCCACCCTCATGGGCCCCTCGTAGCTCCACCGACGTACTTCTTCCTCCTATATATACCCATATACCCCGAAAACATCCAGGAGCACCACGAAACCCTATTTCCACCGCGCAACCTTCTGTACCCGTGAGATCCCATCTTGGGGCCTTTTCCGGCGCTCTGCCGAAGGGGGAATCGATCACAGAGGGCTTCTACATCAACACCATAGCCTCTCCGATGATGTGTAAGTTGTCTGAATTGTGGGTTTATGATCAAGATTATCTATGAACAATATTTGATTCTTCTTTGAATTATTTTATGCATGATTTAATATCTTTGCAAGTCTCTCCGAATTATCATTTTGGTTTGGCCTACTAGATTGATCTTTCTTGCAATGGGAGAAGTGCTTAGCTTTGGGTTCAGTCTTGCGATGTCCTTTCCCAATGACAGCAGGGGCAGCGAGGCACGTATTGTATTGTTGCCATCGAGGATAAAAAGATGGGGTTTATATCATATTGCTTGAGTTTATCCCTCTACATCATGTCATCTTGCCTAATGTGTTACTCTGTTCTTATGAACTTAATACTCTAGATGCATGCTGGATAGCAGTCAATGTGTGGAGTAACAGTAGTAGATGTAGAATCGTTTCGGTCTACTTGTCGCGGACGTGATGCCTATATACATGATCATGCCTAGATATTCTCATAACTACGCGCTTTTCTATCAATTGCTCGACAGTAATTTGTTCACCCACCATAGAATTTGCTATCTTGAGAGAAGCCACTAGTGAAACCTATGGCCCCCGGGTCTATTCTCCATTATATTATTCTCCCGTCAACAAGCTATCTCTATCGCCGTTTATTTGCAATCTTTATTTTCCAATCTATACCATAAAAATACCAAAAATATTTATCTTATCATCTATATTAGATCTCCACTTTCGTAAGTGACCATGAAGGGATTGACAACCCCTTTATCGTGTTGGTTGCGAGGTTCTTATTTGTTTGTGTAGGTACTAGGGACTTGCGTGTTACCTCCTACTGGATTGATACCTTGGTTCTCAAAACTGAGGGAAATAATTACGCTAATGTGCTGCATCACGCTTTCCTCTTCAAGGGAAACCAACGCAAGCTCAAGAGGTAGCAGTCATTGACGCGCCGAAATTGACAGTGTTGGTGTACTCGTCTGCCAAATTCTCCGAACTCTTTATTGGATCCGTAATCGTTCAGGTACATCACTCATCTTCTTTCACGTCTTCTTGAAATTCAAATTTTTAAATTTCTTCTTGATGTATTTATGACCATCTTCCAGAAAATGTTTCCCACAAGCTTGACCCAGTCTATGCGTACAGTGAAGATCTTGGCAATAAAATCTATCGGCCCCAATCTGGATCAATTTGTTGGATTCCTTACATGCTTTCCGTGCACGGAGAAGCTACTCATCGAGGTGAAACTTCTTTCCTATTAGTAAACGGTAATCACAACATAGCTCAATTTTTTCGTAATTTTCCCAAATTATGATGACAAGTGTAGTGTTGAAAACTGCTTCTACGCACTGCACCGAAAGAAATATTTTTAGTATTTTTTCTCATGTAATCACCTACATCATTTTGTTGTTGTACTACTATAGTAGCCTAGGCTAGTCATAGTGGAAAGTAACTTAGACTAGTAACTCTATTGTCACCCTAAGAGCAAGTACTACCTCCGTCCTGGTTTACTCTTCCTATTTTGTAGTATCAAAATTTGACCATAGATTTAACTGAAAAAATGTTAATGCATGTCACTAAAAATTATATCGTTGGATTCGTATTTGAACATAATTTCAAATGGTATAATTTTTGGTGACATGCATTGGCATTTTCTTAGGTAAATCTATGGGCAAAATTTTACACTAAATACGAGGTAGTACAAAAGTGGGCTATAACGGCCCTCCACTATGTAGACCAAAACACGTGCCAAATTCACTTGCGATGCATTTGGCATCGATGCCCCTCCATTGCTCACCTGGTGCCCCAATCTGGATGGAAATCTGGATCACCTACTTTGCTCCGGTGCCAAAATTAACTCACGCAATGAAAAAAACACTTGCGTGGGAGAGAGAGAGGACCGAGGCAATAAAAAACACTTGTTTGGGGGAGTGAGAGGCTGGTGTAGTTGGTTTGATTGATTTGTTTATACATGTGGTTCTGTGTGCACAGCGGTGCCAACTCTCTCACATCGCGAGAGCGGTGGCAAAATCTTTTGATTTGACATCGATGCGTATTATGTGGCATACTTTTGAGAAATATGGCATCGACCACACAGTGGAAGGCAACAAATGCCGAAGCTCTTCACGTGCTCATAGGTAAATAAGAGGAAAGAGAAAGAGAGAGAGAGAGTGAAAAAATATCACTAGCCAGCCAACCCTATCGTATGAGCAAATGATATTGGTACCTCTTGATGACACGACAATCTTATACAACCAGTTGCTCTAATATGTTCTCTTCTTTTGCAGATAAAAAAAGACCCGAAAGTGAAAAATGTGCTGCACTATAACAATCTCATCGAATGCCTTGATCTCCATCTTAGAGAAATTGATTTGCTCGACTACCGAGGTAGCACATCTGAGATTAAATTGGCCAGGTTCTTTGTTCTAGAGGCAAGTGTGCTCAAGGTAATGAGGTTTGGCGTTCTTTGGCGCAACAATGAATGGCGTGCTGATCGCCGCAAGCGTCTAAGCCTAAATGAAAAAGTCTTTGTCGGTGTCAAAACCGGCGGATCTCGGGTAGGCGGTCCCGAACTATGCGTCTAAGGTCGATGGTAACAGGAGGCAGGGGACACGATGTTTTACCCAGGTTCGGGCCCTCTTGATGGAGGTAATACCCTACGTCCTGCTTGATTGATCTTGATGAGTATGAGGATTACAAGAGTTGATCTACCACGAGATCGTTGTGGCTAAGCCCTAGAGGTCTAGCCTGTCTGATTGTGATTGCCTCTATGGACTAAACCCTCCAGTTTATATAGACACCGGAGGGGCCTAGGGTTGTACAGAGTCGGTTTACAAAGGAAGGAATCTACATATTCGAACGCCAAGCTTGCCATCCACGCAAATGAGAGTCCCATCCGGACACGGGAAGAAGTCTTCTGTCTTGTATCTTCATAGCCCGTTAGTCTGGCCCATGTTACATAGTCCAGACGTCCGAGGACCCCTTAATCCAGGACTCCCTTAGTAACCCCTGAACCAGTCTTCAATGACAATGTGTCTGGCGCGCAGATTGTCTTTGGCATTGCAAGGCGGGTTTCTCCTCCGAATAATCCAAAACAGCCTTCGAACACAGAAAACGTGTCCGGCTCTGCAAAATGAGTACCACACATACACGCAGAGAATATGATATTTCATGAGTCCAATCTACTGACAACTTTTCTAGCGAGACATCACGTCGCTGCTCGGTCATTATTTCTAACCGTTTTTAGCCTTTCAAGATGCGATTTTATTGGCACGTCTTGTCGAAGCAGAGATCGTGTCCCCTTATTGCGCTATTCTCATCAATATGGGCGTGGGTAATCCAACCGCGCCGTCTGCATGGCCCTTAGGGAACAGGCGAGTTTTAAGGCGAGTGGGGAGGCACTTGATATTCGTAGCCTTTATAAAGGGATAAGGATTTCACCTTTTCATCCACACCTTCTTTCTCTCTGCCCATCCATTCTTGAGCTCCAGCACCCATGCTTCCATCCTTTCCACCTTGAAAAAGCACTCCAGCCATGTCCGGATCTGGAGCGCAGGGTAAGTGGATGGTTTCCTCCATCATGGAGAAGGACATCACCAAGCTCCGGGAGGCTGGGTACTTAGCCAAGGAAATCGTCCACCGGCTTCCAACAAAAGGGGCAGATCATCCCCACCCCAAAGCCCCATGAGAGGGTGGTATTCATCCCCCACTTCGTACGCGGATTGGGATTCCCTCTCCATCCATTCGTCCGCGGACTCATGTTCTACTACGGGCTGGATTTCCATGATCTGGCCCCCAATTCCTTCCTCAACATCTCGGCATTCATTGTCGTGTGCGAGGCCTTCCTCCGCATCCCACCCCACTTCGGATTGTGGTTAAATATCTTCAATGTGAAGCCGAAGGTGGTGGGCGGTCAACACGCAGAGTGCGGAGGCGCCATGGTGAGCAAGATGCCCAACGTCTCATGGCCCAAAGGTACCTTTGTGGAAACCGTCAAAGGGTGGCAACAACAATGGTTCTATGTCACAGAGCCTTGCGATGCCGCCTGGGCCACGACTCCCGAATTCCAGTCCGGCGCCCCGATGCGGCTCACCTCATGGCTAGAGAAGGGCCTGGACTGGTCTTCATCGGACGAGCAAACAATGCTTCAGACGTGCATCAGGAGCATGGTAGATAAGAACATCAAGCTTGTCAATGTGATCCAGGTGATGCTTGTTCGCCGGATCCTTTCGTGCCAACGCCGAGTGTCGGTGTCAAAACCAGCGGATCTCGGGTAGGGGGTCCCGAACTGTGCGTCTAGGACCCCTAGATTATAGGCAAGTCCAAACGGACATGGAGAGGACGCTTGATATTCACCCTCTTTATAAAGGGGACAAGGCTTTTATTTTTCCCTCCCGTGCTCAATCAAATCCTTCCCCCACCTCAAGCTCAAACGCCCGAAGTTCAGGTCAGGCGCCCCGAACCTCCAGTCATGTCCGGATCTAGCCTTCAAGGCCGATGGATGCCTTCCACCGTCACGGAAGAAGACATCAAGAAGTTGAGGGAGGCCAGATATCTGACCGCCGAGATTTTGCATCGGCTGCCTCCCTGAGGGCAGGCTGTCCCCACCCTCGAATCTAACGAGAACGTCGTGTTCGTTCCCCACTTCCTCCGAGGCCTAGGCCTTGCCCTGGATCCTTTCGTTAGGGGTCTGATGTTTTACTATGGGCTAGATTTTCATGATCTAGCTCCGGACTCCTTTCTTCATATCACGACATTTATTATCGTGTGCGAGGCCTTCCTCCGGGTTACCCCTCACTTTGGCCTATGGCTCAAGACCTTTGAAGTGAAGCCGAAGCTGGTCGAGGGGCAACATGCAGCGTGTGGAGGTGCCGCAATACGCAAGATGACAGGAGCTCCGTGGCCCAAAGGTTCCATCCCAGAGGTGTCTGAATTGTGGCAACAGGAGTGGTTCTACATCACGGCTCCTAGAAGTGCCAAGTGGGCGGCCCCCCTGTTTTCTGCTCGGGCCCCCCACCACAACTGATGTCATGGATTAGCAGAGGTCTGAGCTGGGGGCCAGCCAAGGATGTGCCTATACTGCAAGGACGCATTCGAGATCTCTTCAATGGATATTTCAGTTTGGTTGCGGTGATACAGGTCATGCTGGTTCGTCAAGTCCAGCCTTACAAACGCCGGCCTCTTCGCCTGTGGGAGTTCAACCCCGAGGGACCGCGTGCCATTCAAAATTTTCTCGGCCTGACGCACGAGGAGATGTACAAGTCATTCTTTGGACCTCAGACGGAGTGTCCGGAAATCACCGACGACGTGGGCCTGAGTAGTAACCGCACCGCCGAACAGGTAAGGCATCTTCTGGCCGAACATACTTTCTCTACTTTGTTACGAAGTTATTTCTGAGAGTTCGCTTTTTGACCAGGACTGGCTAACAAGGGCGAAGTTGATTTGGTGTTCGCCCCCCTCCCTGAGGGTTTGGAAAATCCGGTATTGGAAAAGATGCTCCAGACCGCACCTTGCCCGGAGCCCTTGAAGGAAGATACCATGGAGGATAATGCGGGCGGACGCGGGCCCCCAACGCTGCCCATCCTAGCCGAGGGAGTGAGCGTCTCCATGAGGGAAGGCGACCAGAAGAGGAAAAGGACTGCGCCCGGGGATTCGGAAGCCGAAGCTTCCAAATGGGAGAAGAAGTCTCCCACGGAGGGTCCTACCTCAAGGGGCGCTGTTGCCACACAAAGTCCGCAGGGGGATCAATTCTCCCACGAGTCGTAAGTGACCCGAAATACCTTTAATAGTACAGATATGCCATTTTTCGTCTGGGAAAATAACCACCGCATATATTTTGCAGTTTGGGCCTTAGCCCCTCTCAAATGAGCTCATCTTCGGGGGATCTTCTTCCAGAGATTATGGAGAGCGAAACGCCTCCTCCGGACTCCTCCGCTCCAGAAGCGGGCGACCCTGAAGTGTCATCGCGGAGGGCCTCTCCGCGCCCGGTGAGGCCAGAGGATAATCCCACTGACCCCCGAAGCTCCCAATGTCCGGCTCCCGAAGAGAGCAGACAAAAGAGTCCGGCACCGTGTAGTGTGCGATCGGATGTTCTGAGGGAGTTGGTGGGGCGAGCGGCCATCTCAGATGAACACCGTGTGCTGATGAACACGGTGACGGAGAGAATATCGTCCGCCGAAAGCGGATTGCATGAAGCTTTTATGAGTCTACTGACAGGCTTTGAGGTACGTAAAAGAATGTATGATAACCCTGCGTATGTTAGGTGTGCCATGTGTAGATAGTAGCCCTTGAGACTCTAGTTGTCGTCGAAAACGACGACGAACAGAGGATCATATTCCCAGGAAATAACCATACCGCCTTTATGTGCAGGTGATGGAAGCTCCGGTGGCTAGCCGAACTAGCGAGTTTGCCCATTTAGAACAACAGTTGGATGCGGCAGACGCCGACATCGAGCTTGTTAACAAAAGGCTTGACGAGGCATAGGGTAAGTACCAATATCTGGTAAACGCCACATAGGAAGAGCAGCATGATGCCAGTATCTTAAATATGTTGTGACTGCAGATGGAGCTGCCACTGTTGAAGCCTTGCAGGCAGAACTTGCCCGAGCCAAGGAACAAGCGAGGTTAGGTAATGCGGCTGCTCTGAAGGCGGCCGAAGAGTTGCAAGCCTAGAAGGCCGCGCATGGCGAGACCCAAGACAAGATGGCCAAGATGGCTGTGGAATTAAAAGCCGCCGCCGACCGGTGTCGGGTTCTTGAAAAGGAAAACCAAGCGAAGGCATCGAACCTTGAGAAGGCTGCTGCGACGAAAAAGGATCTCCGCTCTGCTATGAGGGCGAAGAAGGAGGAGCTGCGAGAAGCCGGGGATGTTGTAGCTGGGAAATCCTTTATGTTGCGGAATAAATTCGGAGATCCATGGTATGCTCCTCTGGATCGGTTGTGGAGTTCGGAGGATGCGTATATGGATTTGGCGGCGAGCGTTGCCGATGCGGCCAAGTACTTCCAGGGTCAGACAGACCGTGGAGTAGACCAGCTGTTTTGGAGACAATTCCATTCTCCCGAGTGTCCACTTTCATTGACTGACCAATTAGCCGAATGGGCCGAACTAAACAGGTTGTCCAGACTCTCTATGAGGTCTGTTGTGGATCAGCTGTGGCCGGGAAGGTCAAAACCGAACAGCTATTTCAACTTGGTGCAGCAGGTCCTTGATGTGGTGCCGCGCATTAATGCGATGAAGAGGTCGGCGTGCATAGAGGGCGCATGGATGGCATTTGCCCGTGTTAAAGCATACTGGGCGGAGATGGATGCTACCACTGTTGCAGCGCGGGATTCGGCCATAGGTCGAAGGGCTGCTGAGCACTACTTTGAAGAAGTTCTTGAGGGTGCTCGTTTGATAGAGACCCAGTGCTCAAAAAATATTATGTTTGAGTGATATGTAATCTCATTGTAAGAGAAATGCTTTTATAAATTTTTATAAGGCTATTTTTATACTTTTGCCTGAAAGTAATATGATGCCTCCTGGGCGGCCGTTTATGTATACATGTGTATAACTTGAAAGATTGCAGTCGTCGGCTTCAACCCTCATGCATATAATGCGGAGGTGCTCGCAAAAACACGCGTTCACACTTAACCCAACGTCTTGGTCCTATTAAGGAGGTGATAACGGAGCGAGCGAGGCAACCGGACTATAATGCTTTAGCACTTTCACTTAGCCATAGGAGTTTGACAGTGGGGCTACTAGATAGCCCCTAGTGGCTCCGCACTCCCCCGGTTCCGGGGTGCGTACATGCCTGGCGGAAAACGGCCCTTCGTTAAGGCGGAGGAATTCTAACATTCCCACAGGTCATCGAGTGGTTGACCAGTCTCACGCTATATCATGACAGTCAGTTTTCAGCTTTCTCTACTAAGGTGCTCGTCTGGATGAACCAGGGCACAATCGTAGTAGTTCTCCTGGTGCTACCTTAGTCAGTAAAGCGGAATGTAAGGCACCAAAACACAGGAGCCGGGCAAACCCAACATTTGACCAAAGACAATGATTCGGAGCTGATGCATATAGGGCCAAACTCGCGACGCCGAACACTCCCTAAGGTATTCGGTCTTTGTGGTATAAACCGGGCCTAAATAATGGCCTTTGTAAGAAGCCCCTTGTGTCCAGGTACGTGCATTGTTCTGGCGTGGCCACATGCCAAGATGTCAGCATCCTTCTCAACGGTGGATATGTATCAACAAGAGACAGTAAAAAAGGTTTACGCAGGGTCTTAATCTAAAAAGAATCCTTGGAGCGGGTCCCTGCTGCACGTCTGCGCCTGTGTCTCCGTTGTGCCGTATCCTGGACGGGTGTAGCACGATGATCATCTGTAAAAGAGAGGAAGTTAAGTGAAAACGTTGTCGTGCAAAAAAGATAGTTTTTAAAGAAACCATGTGTAATTCAAGATGATAAGAAATTGCCACTTGTCTGCGCGCGTTGAGCCCCTTGTATTGACAAATAGGGGTGTGACCACTTATTTCCGTATAAATAGCGGCGCCGGGCTTGATTAGTTGTATCTGAGGTCTTGACGACCTATTGGATGCTTTCGTTTGTCCGGGCGCCTTTAGTGTGCGGCGGCCAAGGCAGCCTCACTCTCTTCGGCGCGCAGAGATCGCCTGATATTTCCGTGCACTGTAATGATGCCACGTGGACCGGGCATCTTGAGTGTGAGGGAGGCGTAGTGCGGTATTGCATTAAAGCGAGCGAAAGCTTCGCGTCCGAGCAGTGCTTGATAGCCACTTTGGAACGAAGCGATGTGGAAAGTTAAATGCTCGCGACGGAAGTTATCGGGGGAGCCGAATATAACTTGTAGTAAGAGGGAGCCCGTCGAGCCCCTAAGGCCTTGGCCGTTACTCCTTTGAAAGGTTAGTATTGCTATGGCGAATTTGTGTTGGGTCTAACCCATCCTGCGGATTGGATCCTGATATATTAGGGTTTAGGCTACTGCGCCGTCCATCAAAAGACCTTGTGAAGGATATCGCCAATTACTGGGTCTAATACCAGGGCAAGCCATCCTGCGTGTCGGATACTTGCTGAAGTAATCGCGATGTCGAAAGTGATCGGTTGAGATGACACCAGTGGCCAGGACTTCGTAGTGATAGGCACTTGGTATACTTCTAGGAGTGCCATATTGTTTTTTTTCCTTAATTTATGTTGTAACACGTTCTATTTTTGACTTCTGGTGGAAATTTCTTTTGTTCCGCCGTGTCTGCTTGGGAGGCTCGTCCTCGTCTTCACTTGGTGTATCCTCCCCCTTATGTACGGCGTTGAGCTTGCCGGACTGCTTGAAGACCCATACAAGGCTGACTCCGCGGGTTCGGAGCTAGTGTCTGGAGAAGAGTCTGGCTTCATGACGGTTGCCAGTGACACTGCTTCCTCCGGCTCTCACATACTGGGCTTAGTAGCCGCAGATAGTCCAACAGGGTTAGCATTTCCCGTCTTTGGACCTGGCGACTCGCTCCGGATCTAAGGCCAGAGCAGAGGTTGGGTTCGTGAATCCCTGGAAGATCAAGTCTCCTCGGGTATCAGTGACATAATCCAGGTTCCCAAAACTAATCTGGTGACTTGGGGTGTAGCTGTCGATCTGCTCTAGATGGCCAAGCGAGTTGGCCCACAGTGTGAAGCCACCGAATACGAAAATCTGGCCGGGGAGAAAAACCTCCCCCAAGGCAGCATTGTTGTAGATGATTGATGGAGCCATCGAACCTTCTGGTGACGACACAACGGAACTCTCAATGAAAGCACCAATGTCGGTGTCAAAACCGGCGGATCTCGGGTAGGGGGTCCCGAACTGTGCGTCTAAGGTCGATGGTTACATGAGGCAGGGGACATGATGTTTTACCTAGGTTCGGGCCCTCTTGATGGAGGTAATACCCTATGTCTTGCTTGATTGATCTTCATGAGTATGAGGATTACAAGAGTTGATCTACCACGAGATCGTTGTGGCTAAGCCCTAGAGGTCTAGCCTGTCTAATTGTGATTGCCTCTACGGACTAAACCCTCCGTTTTATATAGACACCGAAGGGGCCTAGGGTTGTACAGAGTTAGTTTACAAAGGAAGGAATCTACATATTCGAATGCCAAGCTTGCCATCCACGCAAAGGAGAGTCCCATCCGGACACGGGAAGAAGTATTCTATCTTGTATCTTCGTAGCCCATTAGTCCGGCCCATGTTACATAGTCAGGACGTCTGAGGACCCCTTAATCCAGGACTCTCTCAGTCTCCGCAGAAGCTGAATTTGTTTTTGAAACATCAAGTGCCCAGAGACTCGAAAATTTATTTGCCCATTAGTGACTTGTAAGGTCGGTGGATTTTAGTTTGTACGATAATGTTGCATCCACCTAAAGTAACGAAAGTTCTTACGTAAACTTCCTAGTAATTCCCTCTTCGTAGGTGCACCATTACTCCTAACATTTGTAATATCAGTTTAAAACTTGTAATATTGCCGTGTCATATTCCCGCGTTTTCAAAATCCTACGAATCAAAGAGGCCCTGAGTTGGTGATGATGTTGTGTCTACCATCTTTCACCAATAGCCGTCGGATCTAGATCAACTTCTCGAGTTTTGCAAAAAGATGCCCGCACTTTTTCCCTATTTACAAACAACTCCTTTTCTCTCACAATTAGCCTCATCTCCTCCCCACCACATCTAGAAGGCCATGGAAAAATTTGGCGCGATGGCCGCTACCGGCGCCGTCCACCCCCAATCTTGGTGTTCCGTGCAATGCACAGGCATCTATGCACAGGAAATTATGGTTAACACGGCTAGTTGTAAGAAGGCTAGCAACCATGATGATAGTGACTGCAGACGGTGAGGCTGACTATGGTATGCCAAACACAGCGCCTATACTCAGGTGTCACCTCCGGCGCAGGGTCTTGTCACTTCACTGTGAGGAGCATCACGTAATAATTTGACCAACGGGTAGTACAGTACTACTACATTGGTAGTACTACTACTAGTACTAGCACCACCGTCTGGATTTAGTAGTACTACCACGTCCATATGGATTTAGTATTTGACTAGCAATATCTAGTAATGCATGTCACAAAAATGTACTACTCCCTCTGTAAATGAATACATGGTGTATTGTTTTATTCCTTCCGGTAGATGGCTCAAATCTTAAGTCTCATCAATCAGACTACTATTGTACTCATCGAGCGCTCGCCTTTGTAAGTTACCAAAAAAAATTGCAATCAAAGACTACTATTGTACTCCCTCTGTATTGGTGCATTAGTAACGTTACGAAAACCAAATAGTAATCCCAAAACTTTTAGGTGCGGTGCATTAACTACCCACCTCGTTCCCTGTTTTTTGCCATGAAAAAAGAAATCACTCAATACGAGACGTGGGGTGCGTATGCATCC
This sequence comes from Triticum urartu, assembly GCF_003073215.2. Taxonomy (NCBI): domain Eukaryota; kingdom Viridiplantae; phylum Streptophyta; class Magnoliopsida; order Poales; family Poaceae; genus Triticum; species Triticum urartu. Next base: position 372,483,067 of record NC_053028.1, on the reverse strand, counting down.
AATGACTTGAGACTACTCCCTCTGTCTAGGTGTATAAGTCATCTTAGAGCAAGTGAAAAAGAGGAGTGTGCTCTCATGCAAGATCCTAGCTATATGCGGATTCCTAGGACGATGTATAATAAATGTGAAGAAAGAGAGAGAGAGAAGATGAGAAAAAGTAGTACTCTTATAGCCAGCCTTATAGCTAACCTTATTGTATGAGTGGTTGCAAGTGATGGCTCTATATGACATGGCAACATCATATAGCCAGCAGCTGGCTATACCATGCTCTTAGATCATGGTTAATAGTACAGCCAGTTGATGGTTATATGACATTGCCATGTCATCTATAGCCAACCTTGTAGCCTTCAAGTATAATAGTAAGATACAAAGATGTGCTACTTCATTAATACATGGCCCACCTCCCACTCTCACATAGTGCCTAGGAGCATGTGCTGCAGCTGGCTCTTATTCTGTAGCCGGCTCCTCTTCTCTCTCCTCTTCTCTTCCCTCCATGTTAGCAGAAAAATTATATTTTAATCCTTACAACCTGCTTACATAAGCTTATTATACTTGCTCTTAGGTTGTGCACCGTGACCAAGACGAAGGGGAAAGCGCGAGAACTTAATGTCTTTTTGCTAATTAATAGGATTACATGCAATGAACTAACCACTGCATGTCATGTTTGGTAGTCTCAAGTCATTGAAAGCATGCACGACCCCCATCTCTCATTGGTTGACATGTCACGAAATAAGAAATGAGGAGGGAGTTAATGTACTATGCCTAAGTGTTTTGGGATTATTTGGTTTTCGTAAGGTGACTTACACAACATTTCTAGTTACATGCATTACCATTTTATTAGTTAAATCAAAGGTCAAAACTTGGCGCAAAATGCAAAGGGGACCAATAAACCAGTAAACATCAAAGTTCTCTCATTTGGCCCCAACTAGAGGTCCGGTGAGATGACTATACTACACCAGCACGGAGGGGGACGCAGCTTCATTGACTTACTGCACCTGTGTTTGGGTCAATGACTCGTGGGCCCAACAGGTGGCTGGCCCACATGTCATACAACCACAGGTAGGTGCAGTAGAGGGCCGAGGAGTAGATGGCCAACACATACGTGAATGCAACACAGTCTGCACTTCTCATATAAAGGCTCCCCACCAGTCCAATCTACGAAATCCTACGCACCGACGCACCCTAACCAAGGGCAAGGGTGATCACTCCAATCGCAAGATCAGTTGACTAGAAGCTAGACCCATGGAGGCGATGAGCGCGAGCATCAGCTAGCTGTGCCAGATGGTCCACGACGCCAGCCTGAGGCCCGGCACTGAGGAACGTCTCCAGGTCATGCTTGAGGCCGCCAGGGCGAGAGGCCGCTTGGACGACAACTTCGTCTCCTTATTCGATGAGGTCCTCGTCGGCTTCCTCGACAAGTTCACCATCGTCAAGAAGCTCGCGGGCGACCTTGACGTACGCCTCCAGCCCACGCGCCCAAGCTCTGCGATGCCCTCCACCCTCAACGGCCTTTATGGTGACACCTCTTCGACGCACTAGTGGCCCTGCGACTGCCCGCTGTTGCGCCGGAGAATGTCCACCTCGAGGTCGCGCTCGCCGCACAGTGCCTGGCACAGAAATACACCATCGACATAATCACCCACGTTTACGCACAAATCGTCCACAAGGACTACTATGTGTCAGAGGAGGACAATAGGTCGCTGGCCTTCTTAACCCGCAGGGCAACCTTGGATGGCATTGTTCAGAAGCACGTTGAGCTCGCCGCCAACGCCGCTGCTCCTCACACGTCGGTTGGTGACCCGGTGCACTAGGGCGCGAGGATGTCGTTGATGGATCTGTATGTATCTTTATCTTTCCATCAAATCCATGTAGTAGTATATGGTACTACTAGTAATTATCTTACCTTTCACATCAACTTCATAATTTTCGTACGTACTCCATGCATGAACCGCGCCAGAACCAAACTTCTCACTACTCTAGGGAAAATCGTTATTTCTATCTATCGGTCGCGCCATTGAGCAGAACCAAATTTTACAAGTTACAAGTTCAAAAGGAAAAGCCTGCTGTGTTCGTGTCGCAACCCTAAATGGTTGGTCTGGCATGCCGCTCAAGGGGGAATGCGTGCTGTGTTGCATTTTCACATACAAGTGGGACCGTAGTTGAGCAAACCAACTATCGGTAAATCCCCACCCCGCCCACCACGCGATGGCTGAGAAAACAGGAGGGAGAAGAGATGGCTGTAGCACAGATACTATTAGAAAAAGGGTCAAATGTGAGACACATTAGTCCCGGTTTGAATTTGAGCCGGCACTAATGTGTCCATTAGTGCCGGTTCCAACGGCTAGGCGGGAGGAGATCTTTAGTACCGGTTCATAGCGAACCTATAGTACCGGTTTGTGCCATGAACCGGTACTATAAAGGCAGTGGCTGGCTGTTGTCAGGCTGGGGCCCGGCCAGGCCCTTTAGTACCGGTTCGTGGCATGAACCGGTAGTAAAGAGGTTGTGGCAGGCTGTTTTTAGTCCCACCTCACTCCCCTAGCAGGATTTTTACCACCTTAAATATGTTGCTTCTCAAACTATCACAAGCACTTGGTTTTCATTGAACTCTATGCGTAGAATTTGTGGTCGCAATATGAGTCTTCACCGGTTTTTAAACCGTTGAGGACTCATATTGACAATTCAGATTGTACACAAAAAGATCATTGATAATCAATGTATTTTTGATGTATATTTTTACATGTTTACGCCCTCACTCTCTCCACTCACACTCACACTCACTCGATCTCCCCCTCAATCCCCCCGCACCGATCCTCCCCCGCCGGTTGCCCCAGCTAAATGACCGTGAAATTTAAAATCACTACAAAATGAACTCTGAAAATGTTGAAACTTGGCATGGTATCATCATTTTACCCACATAGCATGTGCAAAAGAGTAGAGAAGGTTACGGCAAAAACTGGACGCACTTCGTGTACAAATTGGACAATCTCTTTCGGAGTATCAGGGTTTCGGACGAGAACTCATCTTTTACATGGGCACTTCATTTTTTTAAACTTATTTGAACTCCAGACTTTTTTGCATTCCGTATGCACCATTCAAAGTGAAGCCATCAATTTTCAACACGTTCTGACATCATTTGCTATTTTTCAGTCATTTACCGATTTGTTTAGAGAGCTAAATGATAGTGAAATTGAAAATCACTACAAAATGAACTCTGGAAATGTTGAAGCTTGGCATGGTATCATAATTTCACCCACATAGCATGTGCAAAAGAGTAGAGAGGGTTATGGCAAAAACTGGATGCACATCGTGTACAAACTGGACAATCTCTTTCGGAGTATCAGGGTTTCGGATGAGAACTCGTCTGTTACACGGGCACTTCATTTTTTTTAAACTTATTTGAACTCCAGACTTTTTTGCGTTCCGTATGCACCATTCAAAGCGAAGTCATCAATTTTCAACACGTTCTAACATCATTTGCTATTTTTCAGTCATTTACTGATTTGTTTAGAGCTAAATGACCCTGAAATTGAAAAGCACTACAAATGAACTCTGAAAAGGTTGAAACTTGGCATGGTATCATCATTTCACCCACATAGCATGTGCAAAAGAGTAGAGAGGGTTACGGCATAAACTGGACGTAGTTCGTGTACAAACTGGACAATCTATTTTGGAGTATCAGGGTTTCGGACGAGAACTCATCTGTTACACGGGCACTTCATTTTTTTAAACTTATTTGAACTCCAAACTTTTTTTGCATTTTGTATGCACCATTCAAAGTGAAGTCATCAATTTTCAACATGTTCTGACATCATTTGCTATTTTTCAGTCATTTACCGATTTGTTTAGAGAGCTAAATGACCGTGAAATTGAAAATCACTACAAAATGAACTCTGAAAATGTTGAAACTGGGCATGGTATCATCATTTCACCCACCTAGCATGTGCAAAAGAGTAGAGAGGGTTATGGCAAAAACTGGATGCACTTTGTGTAGAAACTAGACAATCTCTTTCGGAGTATCAGTGTTTCGGACGAGAACTCATCTGTTACACCGGCTATTCAAAATTTTAATAACTTATTACAACTCCGGACTTTTTTGCGTTCATTATGCACCATTCAAAGCCATGTCATCAACTTTCAACCCTTTCTGACATAATTTGATATTTTTGATGCATTTACTGATTTGTTTTGAGCTAAATGACCCTGAAATTGAAAAGCACTACAAATGAACTCTGAAAAGGTTGAAACTTGGCATGGTATCATCATTTCACCCACATGGCATGTGCAAAAAAGTAGAGATGGTTACGGCAAGAACTGGATGCACTTTGTGTACAAACTGGGCACTCTCTTTCGAACTATTAGGGTTTCGGACAAAAACTCTCTTTCGAACTACTCAGAAATAAATAGAAGAAAATAAATAAAGCAGAAAAGAAAAAAACTATATAAAAAACTACTAAGAAATAAATAAAAGAAAATAAATAAAGCAGAAAAGAAAAAAACTATATAAAAAAACTACTCAGAAACAAATAGAAGAAAATAAATAAAGCACAAAAGAAAAAAACTATATAAAAAACTACTCAGAAATAAATAGAAGAAAATAAATAAATCAGAAAAGAAAAAACTATATAAAAAAACTACTCAGAAAAAATAGAAAAAAAAATAAAGCAGAAGAAAAACTATATGAAAAATTGTTGGGGCGTTGTCCAGTGGGCCTGCTAGGCCTTGGGCATGTAAATTCAGGCTCACAAGGGCCAGCAAGCTCACAGAACAACACGCCATAGTTAGGCCCAAAAGCCTGGTTTACAGAGGAGTTCGATAGAGCGGCCACGGCTGGGTTTATAAACCAGTGCGGCTGCCCTTCGCCCGGTAAGGTGGGACTAAACTTTGCACACCGCAGCGCACCCCTTTAGTACCAGTTGGAGCCACGAACCGATACTAAAGGGGGCCGCTTCCCGCCGCTTGACCTGGCCAAATTGGCCTTTAGTACCGGTTGGTGGCTCCAGCCGGTACTAAAGGCCCCTCCTATATATATAGCACTTACGAAAAATTCAGTTTCATCTCCCCAGTTCTTCTTCAACTGCTTCGCGCGACATAGCCGCCGCCGTCGTGCCATCGCCCATCGCGCGCTGTGTCTTGCCCTCGCCGCCCCCGCCGCGCGCCGTCGCCCCCCCCCCCATCGTCGCCGTCTCGCGCCACCGCCCCGTACATCACCGTCTCACGCCGCCGCCCCGTACGTCGCCGTCTCGCACCGTCGCCCCCGGCCCGCCGCCGTCTCGCGCCGCCCCCCGTACACCGCCGCCCCCAGCTCGTACACACACATACACACACATAACACACACATAGAGAGAGAGACACACACAATTTTTTAATTATTTTCTGTTTTCTGTTGTTTAGATTAATGCATGTCAAATTGTTAATTAGATGATCAAATTAGATGAATTACGTAGATAAGATTGTTAGAATGTTAATGTTAGATGAATTAGATAGAAAAGTTAAATATTAATGTCAATTGTTAGATGAATTAGCTAGATATTAATTAGGTATATGAGATTATTTGAACTAGTTGAATTAATATAACGAGTTTATTTTTAGTAAATGCTTAGTTGAACTAGCTAGTTGAATTAGAACTAGTTTATTTTTAGTAAGAAAATTTAGGTATATGAGATTTGATGATCTAATTAAAATATTACTATATATAGCTACTTTATATATTTTAGTAAGAAAATTAATAGAACTAGTTTATTTTTAATAAAAATCTTAGTTAAATTAATAGAACTAGTTTATTTTTAGTAAGAAAATTTAGGTATCTGAGATTTGATGATCTAATTAAAATATTACTATATAAAACTAGCTACTTTATTTTAGTAAGAAAATTAATAGAACTAGTTTATTTTTAGTAAATGCTTAGTTGAATTAATAGAACTAGTTGAATTAATAGAAGTAGTTGAATTAGTTGAATTAATAGAACTAGTAAGTGTTTAATGTTTCACCTATATGAACATAGGAAATGTCATCTGACGACGAAAAAGATTTCATTATGTGCGAATACTGTGAAGACCAACGCGGCCTGTGCGACAGAAATTTCCTTGTTGATGATAGGTGCTTCAGCATCAAGCTGGATGAGACCTTCGAAGTGGATACAGTAAGTCACAATGACAAGTCTTTTTTTCGTAATTAAGCATGACTTATGCTTCATTTGCTTTGACTTATAATTTTAAAATTTCACTATTCTACTAGCGCAACCCTTGACATGCAAGAATTTTTGTCTTGGATAAGATAGGTTTCAGTGCTATGGAAACTATGGAGGTAAAGAGAGTTTACCTGAAGACCAAGCATGGTTATACTTTCAACATCAAATTATACAATGCAGACACATACACCTATTTTGAATGCAAAACTTGGCAAGCACTATGCAAGGCTTATGCATTTGAGCCCGGTATGGTTATCACCTTTGATATTCGTCTGGAAGATGATATTGAAGGTAACAGAGACATCTGGGTCGATGTGCAGACGCCTCCAATTCTACCAATATGTGAGTTTCTCAACCATATTTATGTCTTTGATATGGTTTATTCAAAAGTAGTTGACAACTAATTTCTATTGACAGCTTATTTCCATTCAAGCAAACATGTCCGACACTTGGTAGACATGACCGTCCATTGTCCCGGGGCTGAACTAAACTGCGAGGAGATAAGTCATTATGTTTCATGGCTTGAGGATCTTGATGCTGTCAAGAGAAATTATTTTCCTGAATTTGAAAATCTTAGTACTCAAAACGTGCGACCAATAGTGATCATATTGAACTACAGTCACATCTATTTAGGAAAGATGGTAAGATTTTTACTATTTGTCCTCAGTGCATCTTTTGCATACATTATTTTTCAAGCTAAACTTCATTGCTAAGTAATGTTACTATACGATGTTCTTAAACAGGGAGTCCCGATGACAGTTGTGCCTCAGTGGATCGGTACTAAAGGTCGCATGTCAATGGTTAGCTTACGGCCAAGATATCCTACAATGCACATGAGTGAATTAAGGATTTCTAATAGCGAGGAATGCTTAATAGTGAAAGATTGGAGCAAAATTGTTAACGATCGCATAGAAGTACTAGGGGGCAGCAAACCGAAGTGCATCCCATGATTAGGAGACAGTTTCATCTGCATGCTCCAATATGATGAATCAGGAGAGCTATACATGTTCTATGCTATTTTACCTGAGAGAGAGAGCAGCAGGAGTGATTATTAGCTAGTTCATGCTATTAATTAGTACTTGTTCTCTCATTTCTGTGTTCTTCGTCCTGAACTTAATTAATCTCAAAGAGTGATTTGCTTTTGTGGTGTTATGAACGCTTATAATATCATGACCATGTTGAACTTGATGATATCTTTGCTTCTGGTACAAGTGAATGTTTCTTCTTTAAGCTAGTGTTGGTGGTGATTAGATAGCGGTAATGACTATGATGATTAAATAGTGGTAATGACTATGATGATTTTTAGCTAGCTAGTATACTGTTGTTGGTGATGATATATATGATGCAAGAGTTTTTATATTAATATGATGATGATGAGTTATTATATCATTTATGAAAGAAACCGCAGATTAGTTTCAACTGGATGGATCCTAGCTAAGTGATCAAGTATATGCCATATCCATATTACCTTGATCACCTAATTAAGTGATCAAGTAATATGGATGTGGCATATACTTGATCACTTAGCTAGGATCCACATCCATCCAGTCGAAACTAATCTGCGGTACTTTCACCTAATGATTTAACAACTCATTATAATGTAAAACAATCACTAAAATTAAATTGAAAACACAAAATTAAAGGAAAAATAAAAAATTAAACCAAACCCCCCCAAATATTTAGTACCGGTTGGTGTTACCAACCGGTACTAATGGTCTACCCGCACCCGTGCCCGTCTCATGCCACGTGGTGGCACTTTAGCGCCGGTTCATGCCGAACCGGCACAAAAGACCCTTATGAACCGGCGCTAAAGCCCGATTTTGCACTAGTGGGACTCCAAGAAAATTGGTGTCAGATGGGACTTGTGTGGGTGGTGTGTGCCATACTGCTAGACGTGAATGCTAGTTATGGCCCATGCCACCCCACTATATCGAGCCTATATTGAGGTGCTGGTTACATAGAACAAATTTCCTGGAGTCCGTGCTCAGCCCTCCTCTATCTCTCTTCTCAGCCAGCCAGCAAATGTGCGGAGCCCATCGTCTGTTTGCTCACATGCGATCCCACATGCCAGTGAAAACGCAAGAGGACCCACTGAACCTACACATCTTTCACCTCGACATGCTGGTGATGAAAAACAAATCCGATAAAGATCTTCGGTGGCTACTTTTGGAGTTACTCAAGAGTAGTAAGATTCTATTTACAGTTTAACCCAAGATGCACATCACGTGGCTTCAACTACCATTCCATTTTCTTGCATGACACGACCTGGATGCTGGATGTCCTATGTGTCGGCAAAAGGAGGAAGAACTTGACCAAATCTTCTCCACATTTAGACCCGAGGAGTAGGAAACACGACAAGCCCTGTGCCTACATCATACTATGTACAAACCCACCTCACGCAGTCATGCTATCACCATATTTCTCGGCCTCAGTGCGACACCTAGCTCTAGTTGATCTAACTAGAACTAACTATTGGTTGGCTCTATGTGATGTGGAAACTTCATACTACTACGGATGCTGGCTATACTACTACGACACTAACACTCCAAGAAGTGAGTCGAAAACCATTTATAAATTGAGTTTATGACATGCAAATGTAACATTCATTACATACAACAAGTCATCAGCACACAACGACAACGAGGATACATGTTGGATTATAGATTAGTTCCAACAAAACATTCTAGTAAATACTGAAGTTTTCATCACACAACAAATAACAAGCAATGAAATGAACTTCAGCTCAGCCAATCCTCGGTGTTGGAAACGCTTGCTTTGAACCAAAAGAGTTTCTCTCGGAAGGGCCAACTACTGTCAATCTTGAGACCAACGCAGGACTGATCATCCAGGCTGAAGCGGCCTATTTCATGACCCGTATTGTGATAGCCACGGTAGGGAAGCATAGCAATGTCCGAGGTATAGATACAATTGCTTCTCATAAATGGTAGTAATGTTGTGTCAACAACAGCTGGATCGCCTTTCACCATGATTGGATAGTTTTGTCCAAGGAAGAGCGAATTTCCTCCAAGAGTATCAATACTAAACCAAGGAGAAGGTGTTGGCACTAGCACAATAGTATCCATCCCGAATACCCTGCAACGGATGTTGGAATAAGTCCGGAGAGTGCGACCATGGGAGACAACACTTGCTTCCTTATTCACATCAACGGTGCCCTGTATACAGACAAGAAGAGGTGATCCATCGGAATAAGTTGCCAGGCACCACTGAGTATATGGGTCCTCATGCTCGTGATCATCATCATTGTCATCAAGCCCTTGGTTATCTGGGAAGGGCCAGCTACTGTCAAACTTGAGACCGACGCATGACTGATCATCCAGGCTGAAGCGGCCTATTTCAATACCCATATTGTGATAGCCACGGTAGGGAAGCATAGCAATGTCTGAGCTATAGATACAATTGCTTCTAATAAATGGTAGTAATGTTGTCTCAGCAACATTTGGATCGCCTTTCACCATCATTGGATAGTTTTGTCCAAGGAAGAGTGAGTTTTGTCGAAGACTATCAATACCGAACCAGGCAGAAGGTGTTGGCACTAGCACACTAGTATCCTTCCCGAATACCCTGCAACAAATGTCAGAATAGGTCCAGAGAGTGCAACCATGCGAGACAACACCTACTTCCTTAGTAACATCAACAGTGCCCTGTATACAGACAAGAAGAGGTGATCCATCGGAATAAGTTGCCAGGCGCCACTTAGTATATGGGTCCTGCTCGTCCTCATGCTCGTGATCATCACCATCGTCATCTCCCCCTTGGTTATAATTTTTTTTCAAGTATAGGTGGTGGAATGTTCACAGGACCTTGGAAACACAAGAAGGTTAATTAGTAAAGGGAAACTAGCTAACTCGCATGCATGTGGATGAAACAATTATAATTACGGTGGAAGACAAACGTACCGAAAGCATAAGGATTCCATGCAAAAATAGTGCCACTAGTGGTGGCAGCAAACACAAGACCCTCGTATTGAATTGCATCACAGTACTCATCCTTGTATAGAAACTGATTTTTGAGCAATATGAATCTAGTCGAACTATGAAGGAAGGCAACAAGCTTGTCGAAGATAGCAACAACTACATATTCCATTAAATCCCAAGAGCGGTCGGGAACTTGACAAATTGCTATCTTCTATAGACGACAGTCACCATGACCATAGTTGAACGTATGGTCATAACCAGTGTGCTCAACCTTTGGGCAGTCTAAGATTTTTGGAAGTGGAACCCGATGAGGAGTGTACACATTCACAAGTTCCCACTCCCAGTTGGACCCAATATAAACAACCCAATCTCCATTTGCGCCTGTCCAAGCCTTACCCTCAAGCGATGGCATCTTAACATCACACGTATCATTATCAAGCAACAACAACTTGCACAAGGCGAGGCCTCCGTCGTCCGCGCGCCAGTGAGCAGGGTCACGGTGGAGAAGGTAGGGGAGATCAAACTGCTCCTGGACCCTCGGGTTCGTTGTAATGATGTTATTAGTTGAGTCGAGAATGGTCTTGAACGAACCTGCCATGCTAGCCGAGGTGATGACGTCGCACCGATCAATGAGTTCCTCCACCACGTCATCATCCAGATCGGGGCAAGAATTATGGGGTCGTTTCCGGCATGTTCCATCCATGGAGAAGACGGTCGAACAATGGCAGAAGGAAGGGTGTAGGCAAATGGAGGAGGGTGGAAGAGCGTGCGACAGTAGTACCTAATCGAGAGGGAAAGGCGCAGAGTCGGTGGACAGTTGCCACGGTACACGAAGAGGCGCCCCTCGTCCTACATAGATGTCCGTTCGGAAATTGTACAAAAGGACTCGCCGTCGTCTCGCTGACATGTTGAAACAGGACCACATGTCAGCGAAGAGGCTAGTGAGGAGCGGACGGTTGCCACAGAGGTCACACACTGACGACAAGGCCGTCATGTCAGACCTAGTGGCCACGCGGGATGGCTTCCGTCCCCCACACAAGCGAAGCCACTTCATACCTCCACACGGTTGGTCTGCCACACCGCTATGCCAAGTCCAACGCGTGCAGCTCGGACATGCACTCGCTCAGCCCCCTTTCCCTCGATGCCCTGGAGCTACCCAACCACGACTACGTGTTTTGCGCACCTAAAGACCGGATTTGGAGCGGATCCGGTCGAGCTTGAGCTCGCCCGGCTGTGGGAGGCCGCACCGAGCCATGGACTGGCCGGGCATCGGACCAGAAGGCCCCAGCAAGGCCGCAAGGACACATGCAGGTACTAACTCCTTGTCTAGCTGCTCGGATCTACACCGTCGGCGGTCCGCCGACAGATACATGAATGGCGGTTGGCCGGGCTCGGTGTTGAACCAAAAGCTTGTCGGCGCACCGTTGCCACTCATTATGTGCGACGACTGCCCAAAGAAGGACTTGAGCCGCATGACTACAACGCTCGAACATCCCGGATGGGTGTTCATCAAGTGCTCAATCGATGGGGTATGTGCTACTTTAGCTTTGGTTGTGCTCTAGGATTAGACTAGTTGTGCTAACTTAAAATTTTATTGTGTAGAATGGATGCAAGTTTTGGTATTGGGAAGAAGAGTACATCGATATATTGATAGAGCACAATTTAGTAGATGTTCTAGCACTTTTAGCAAGCATAGAGGCTAGAGATGAGACTAGTGCACTTGTTGATAGAATAGAGGCTAGACATGAGACTAGATGCGAGGAAGCAACGTCTACTTCTTTACACTCAAAGAAGAAAGAAGCACGCAAGATCCAGCCTCCGCAGATCAACAATGAATGCATCGAGAAGGCACTAATCCAACTTACAGGAGCAATTATGGATGTTGGATATCTTCTAAAATGTATTCTTGTGGTTCTTGTTTTCTTTGTTCTTGCTTTTCTAGTAAAATTTTGGTGATGTATTTCGATGTACCAAAAATCAATGATGAAAAACGATATGTGTTTTCAAAGAAAAATGTACGCGGCCGGGATGCGCCCGCGCGTTGGGCGCACGGCCATTGCATCCGAGAAATGGCCCGGACACGACCCCATTGCCCTACCTGAACTGACATAATCCGGGCAAAATGGAGGTCCATTTGGGGTTGTGCGTTGGAGTTCGCCTTACAAGTGGGACCGCAGTTGAGGAAACCGACTACCGACAAACCCCCACCTCGCCCGCCGCGTGATGGCTAAGTTAGAGAAACAAGGAGGTTGAAGAGATAGATGTAGCACGGACTCCAAGAAATATGGTGTCAGATGGAAGTCGTGCTGGTGGTGTGTGCCGTACTCCTGGACGTGAATGCTTGTTCTGGCCCATGCCACCCTAGTATATATCGAGGATTCGAGGTGCTGGTTACATACACCAAGCACATTAACATATGGCCCACCTCACACTGTGGCCAAATTTCCTGGAGTCTATGCTAGGTTAAAAAGTGTTCTTTGTGAGGGTGGGTGGCTGGTCTCAAGTTTAAAACTTGTTGCGTATACGTAGACGTAGAGATAGTGCAGCAGTTTTGCAAGTTTGAACCCAAACATCAGAATGCAATTTCTACGTGACTCATCCGAGGACCTAGGATGGTGGGATTCGCAGCTACACTAAAAACACCCGCCCGACACGCAAAGCATGTGAAGCTAGTACAAATAGTAGTACTATTGTTGATTGGACTCATCCGATAACTTGTTGCAATGCATGTGCAATTATGTATTCGGAAAATATATATATGCCTCGTTGCAGCACCCACTCAGAGAAGCGACTCGAAAGCCATTCATAAATTTAGTAAGTTTATCATAGGCATATCATTTTATTACATACAACAGGTCATGAACCCACAACTACAACGAGGATGCATTACAAATACTAAAGTTTTCATCACACAACAAATAACAAGCAATGAAATGAACTTCAGCTCAACCAATCCTCGGTGTTGGAAACACTTGCTTTGAACCAGAAGTGATTCTCTGGGAAGGGGTAGCTACTGTCAATCTCGAGACCAACGCAGGACTGATCATCCAGGCTGAAGTGGCCTCTGTCAGGACGCATATTGTGATAGCCACAGTAGGGAACCATAGAAATGTCTGAGGTATAGATATAGTTGCTTCTCATAAATGGTAGTAACGTTGTGTCAACAGCAGTTGGATCACCTTTCACCATCATTGGATAGTTTTGTCCAAGGAAGAGTGAGTTTCCTCCAAGAGTATCAATACTAAACCAGGGAGAAGGTGTTGGCACTAGCATAGTAGTATCCATCCCGAATACCCTGCAACGGATGTTGGAATAGGTCCGGAGAGTGCAACCTTGGGAGACAACACCTGCTTCCTTAGTAACATCAGCAGTGCCCTGTATACAGACAAGAAGAGGTGATCCATCGGAATAAGTTGCCAGGCGCCACTGAGTATATGGGTCCTCATGCTCGTGATCATCATCATTGCCATCTCCCCCTTGGTTATAATTTTTTTCAAATATAGGTGGTGGAATGTTCACAGAACCTTGGAAAGACAAGAAGGTTAATTAGTAAAGGGAAACTAGCTAACCCGCATGCATGTGGATGAAACAATTATAATTACGATGGAAGACAAACGTACCGAAAGCATAAGGATTCCATGCAAAAACAGTGCCACGAGTGGTGGCAGCAAACACAAGACCCTCATATTGAATTGCATCACAGTACTCATCCGTGTATAGAAATTAATTTTTGAGCAATATCCATCAAGTCGAACTATGAAGGACGGCAACAAGCTTGTCGAAGATAGCGACAACGCAACCATTCCTATAACCTCAAGAGCAGTCGGGAACTCGACAAATTGCTATCTTCTGTAGACGACAGTCACCATGATCGTAGTTGAACGTACGTAGAATACAGGTGTGCTCAACCTCTAGGCAGTCTGAGATTTTTGGAAGTGGAACCCAGTGACGAGTGTACACATTCACAAGTTCCAACTCACAGTTGTACCCAATATAAACAACCCAATCTCCATTTGCGCCTGCCCAAGCCTTACCCTCAAGCGATGGCATGTTAACATCACACGTATCATTATCAAGCAGCATCAACTTGCACAAGGCGAGGCCTCCGTCATCCGCACGCCAGTCAGCAGCGTCACGGCGAAGAAGATAGGGGAGATCAAACCGCTCCTGGATCCTTGGGTTCCTTGTAATGATGTTATTAGTTGAGTCAAGAATGGTCTTGAACGAACCTGCCATGCTAGCCGAGGTGATGAAGTCACACCGATCAATGAGTTCCTCCACCACGTCATCATTCAGATCGGGGAAAGAATAACGGGGTCGTTTTCGACCTGTTCCCTCCATGGAGAAGACGATCGAACAATGGCAGAAGGAAGGGTGAAGGCAAATGGAGGAGGGATGAAGAGCATGCGATAGCAGTTCCAAATCGAGAGGGAAAGGCGAAGAGTCGGTGGACGGTTGCCACGGTACACAAAGATGCGCCCCCGGCCTACATAGATGTTTGTTCGAAAATTGTACAAAAGGACTCACCGTCATCTCATTGACATGTTGAAACGGGACCACATGCCACTGAAACATGGTGTGTAATTTCTCGTGCAAAATGCGATCTGTCCATGTTGGCCCGAGGTGCCGCATTAGTTTTCGACCATTTTTTAATGGCGTGCCATTCAGTTTTGAAGCATGACTAACTGGTACTGTATGCAGAGAAAATATAAACTACTCTACCACTACTCCACCTCTAGTACTAGTAGTATAAAGAAGATATATAGGCTGGAGCTTTAGCGCTTTCTTGCTAAGGGCTGCCCACTTGCTTCTCACACTATCACCCTGTCTCCAGATCTAAAAAATACGGCCTCTCTCTCCCTCCTCACCGGTGGTCACAGATCCGCCAGGGAAGAAAAGGACGTGCAGCATTGACACACTCGTCGTCGGCGAGCGAGGTCACGCACTGACGATAAGGCTGCCTTCTCAGACCTAGCGCCCGCGCGGGATGGCCTCCGCCCCAAGCTCGCTACCGTAGTGTGTCCGGAGGACGACGACCATGAGCGAAGCCACTTCCCGCCGACCCTCGGGTATGCTACCCATTTTCGAACCGTACCTTGTTGTAGGATCGAAAGTATGTCTAGAGGGGGGGTGATTAGACTACTTGACCAAATAAAAACTTAACCTTTTCCCAATTTTAGTTCTTGGCAGATTTTAGCTATTTTAGGACAACTCAAGCAATCATCACATAATTTAAGCAAGCATGCAAAGAGTATATAGGCAGCGGAAAGTAAAGCATGCAACTTGCAACATGTAAAAGGAAGGGTTTGGAGAATTCAAACGCAATTGGAGACACGGATGTTTTTCCCGTGGTTCGGATAGGTGGTGCTATCCTACATCCACGTTGATGGAGACTTCAACCCACGAAGGGTAACGGTTGCGCGAGTCCACACAGGGCTCCACCCAAGGGTAACGGTTGCGCGAGTCCACACAGGGCTCCACCCACGAAGGGTCCACGAAGAAGCAACCACCCACAAAGGGTCCACGAAGAAGCAACCTTGTCTATCCCACCATGGCCATCGCCCACACAGGACTTGCCTCACTAGCGGTAGATCTTCACGAAGTAGGCGATCTCCTTGCCCTTACAAACTCCTTGGTTCAACTCCACAATCTTGTCCGGAGGCTCCCAAGTGACACCTAGCCAATCTAGGAGACACCACTCTCCAAGAAGTAACAAATGGTGTGTAGGTAATGAACTCCTTGCTCTTGTGCTTCAAATGATAGTCTCCCCAACACTCAACTCTCTCTCACGGGATTTGGATTTGGTGGAAAGAAGGTTTGAGTGGAAAGCAACTTGGGAAGGCTAGAGATCAAGATTCATATGGTAGGAATGGAATGTCTTGGTCTCAACACATGAGTAGGTGGTTCTCTCTCAGAACATATGAGTTGGAATGGTGTGTGTGTTCTGATGGCTCTCTCATCGAATGAGAAGGAGGTGGAGGGGTATATATAGCCTCCACACAAAATCCAACCGTTACACAGTTTCCCAATCTCGGTGGGACCGAATCAATAAGCTCGGTCGGACCGAAAATGTAAACCTAGTGACCGTTAGTGATTTTCAGTGGGACTGACATGCAACTCGGTAGGACCGATATGGTTAGGGTTTGGGCATAACGTAATCTCGGTGAGACCGATTACACAAACTCGGTGAGACCGATTTTGGTAATTAGCTAACCAGAGAGTTGGTCAGGCAAACTCGGTGGGACCGATTTGCTCTTTCGGTGAGACTGAGTGGAACTCGGTGAGACCGAAAAGTTACAAAGGGGAAACACTGAGTTTACATTGCAATCTCGGTGGGACCGATTCGCTCTTTCGGTAAGACCGAAAAGTTACGAAAGGGAAACAGAGAGTTTGCAACCCCATCTCGGTGAGACCGAGATCCTTATCGGTAGAACCGAATTGCTAGGGTTTGGCAGTGGCTAATGACAAGTGAAACTCGGTGGCGCCGGATAGGAAGAATCGGTAGGACCGAGTTTGGCTTAGGGTTTAGGTCATATGTGGATATGGGAAAGTATTTGAGGGTTTTGGAGCATATCACTAAGCACATGAAGCAAGAGGCTCATTAAGCAACACCTCATCCCTCCTTAATAGTATTGGCTTTTCCTAAAGACTCAATGTGATCTTGGATCACTAAAATATAAAATGAAGAGTCTTGAGCTTTTGAGCTTGAGCCAATCCTTTGTCCTTAGCATTTTGAGGGTTCCACTTTCACATCCATGCCATGCCAATCATTGAGCTTTCCTGAAATAATCATCTTGGAATAGCATTAGCTCAATGAGCTATATGTTGTTATGAATTACCAAAACCACCTAGGTATAGTTGCACTTTCACTTGTTCTATTGCCCCATCTGCCACATCACTGCATGTGGATCTTTTTCCACTCCACCATCTTCCCAATTTGCTATCCTCTGCTCTGCTGGTCACGCAGACGAAAACCTTAACTTGCACTATTAAAGGAAACCCTACTTCTTGACTAATCCATGTCTGGGTTGAATAAGGAAAGGAAGGGAGACTATACTGTCCAAGAGACTAGGCATCAAACCCACATCTAGGTTGAAAAGGGGAAAATCAGTAGATAAGGAACGAGTCCTGTGTCTCTTGGTTGAAGAAGGGTAGAAAGGCATGACAACGCAATAGAGAATGACTAGGTCGATCAGTTTGTTGTCCTCAGATAGGAAAAAGGTGGCTAAAGAGAACAAAAATGTGACGTAATCCACATATGCTGCCTGGATATTTGTTGCTATGGGCAACCATACCTCCCTCTCCACTCAATGCGCCCGTGGAGGTACATCGTACTGGTGCGCCCACTGTCCGAATGGGCCTCCCATGCTCTTATTGCCACTTTTTTGCTGTTAGTATAACGCCAGCGGTCAAGTCAAGCAATGCTACTGCTAAAGTGATGCCACATTTAACTAATGACGCACTCAGTCTAATGCCACCGATAAATTTAAGCAATGGCATTTAATGTCACTGGATTATTTTAAGGTTAGCTGTTGATTGTGGATGTATTAAAGATTTTTCAGCTAAGGCATTCTAATGCTATTGCACAACCAGTATACCAACGATGAATCTTGTTACTACCTTCAGATTTTTGCACTGTTAATGCTTATAGATTACATACCTCACTTTCATGAGATAAGTCATTTTTTTGTACAGTGTCAAGAGGAAAGGTCAAGAGTGGGCACCTCCTCCTCCAGCTGTTCTCTTGATTCGTTCGATCAAGTTTTTATGTTTGATCGATTATCAAGATTGGGATAGCAATTTTTTGGCCCCCTCGAGTTCGAAATGATATTTACCTTGAAGGTACATGCTTTGCAATTTTTTATACTGTCATTAGTTAATAATGCTAGTTACCTTAATACTTTTGTATTTGGTTTAATGTTCTTGCATAGCTAGTATACCAATGTCGAAACTTGTTACCTTTACATTTTGTATTGTTAATTCTTATAGAAATCTTCTAGTGCTAGAGCTTATGGAAATCTGTTCAGTAAAACCATTGTACTGTAACATGTAATAAAATAACTACTCTACTGTTGCACTAGCCACTGGATTAGTGTATATTTGTACTATTCGAATGGTGTTGCATTAGCGTATGGACATATATAAAGTGTGGCAAGCTTTCCCAGATATGTGCTCAAGAAAACTACTACCTGTTTTTCTAAATACTAGACGTTTGGGTACTTTAAATTGAACTGTGAAAATGTCTTACATTAAGGAATAGATGGTGTAGAGTTCACTCAAATTAGAGCATCTCCAATAGCTTGTCTATATGGATGTCTATACCCATTTTCCACGACGTGAGCCCAAAACAGGCGTCCAACAGCTTGTCTATATGGTCGTCCAAATATACACATCCTCTAAATCAACCTCGACAATGTCCACGCCTAGACATTGTGAAGGCGTCGTCTAAACTCAGATGCAGTCATGATTTCTTCCTCTCCCCAGCGACAGCCCACCTTTCATGGTCCCTGTATAAAGGCGTTTTGATGCAAAACTGGACGTGTTTATAAGGGAATCTTTTTAGACTATTGTCTATATGAATATATAGACATCCAAATATACACATGCTATTGGAGATGCTCTTATCCCGGTAAAGCTAGTCACACCTTTGTTAAAATTAATGTTCATTATGTTATCGGAGGAGGTCTGTATGTTTGTCTCTAATGCCTGTCGACTACATACTTGACATCATGATGTAATGTTAAGTCATTTCCGTTTGTACAGTGTCATTGAATTGTCAAGGCGGTGATGGCATTTTTTTAGTTGAACTACACAAAATATGCTTAAAAGAAGAGGAAAGGTCAGGAATGGTTCATTTTTCAGAAAAAACTATGTATGCCTTCCTGACATCAGCCGCTGTTGCCTTATTTATTCCTTCAAATAGGTGGTTAGAAACAGTCTTGCTACCTTTTCCCATTAAGAAATTGGAATGCTTATATTTGTGAGTCTATGCTTCAACTAGTACCACTTTTTTAGTAATCACACATTCAATATCTATGCAAACAGGGATGCTCGATTTTAGTGGAACTGCACAAAAAGTCCAAATGGTTCAACATGAGCATGTTTTCTTCCAAACCTTTATATCCAATTGGTGGCACTATGAGCTGTTCATTACGAAGGTACATGGTTTGTTACTATCTTGGTACTCTTTTTGTACTGTCATTAGATAGTAATACTAGTGGTTTGCATGTGAATTTATTGGCAGGGTGGACCTACATTGGAGGTGCAGGACATGATTCAATGACTGCATGCTCAATTTCGGTTGTATCGATTTCACCTCTTCCATCACTACGAACATGGATATCCTTGGTCTGATGAAGAATAGGAGCTATATTTCTGCGCTGAACCAGCAAATTAATTCAGTATGAAATTGTCCAGGGCAAAACATGACTGTATCAAATTGTCCAGTGCAAAACATGATAGATGCTAAGCGGAAGAGACATGTTTAAATCGAAAATACAAGGTGGGGTATATGTTTACTAGCTGCTTGATATTTGTGCAGACAGAGATGTCTGCCTGTTGCTATTTGGCAAACAAACAAAGTGACCACAATTTTGGTTGAACTACACAAGAGAATAGTATAGTCACTGCATGCAGTGCCATTTGAAAATAGACAGAGAAAGATTGGATAGTCACTTCATGGACTGTAGAAAAGTAGTACTATACTATTTATTGGCCAACACTAGGTGCTTCATTGCTTTGGTCTGATTATACAATGGGCATCATTTTGCCTAAGTTAAAGTTTGTATTTCGAAAATAGTCTCGCCATGTGATCGAGAGAAGACCAAATCATATTGCAGTGGATGTTCCTCCATCATCTGTGGTTCATTCTCATGGTTCTAACTGTTGGTGAAACCACTTACGTTTGCAAGAGGAATTGTAGACTTCACAAACAAATTTTTCTTTCACTCTGTACTGAATGTTGGCCAAGAGAAGCATCCATGTTAGTAGGAAGAACATATGTTTTTCTAGATCTTTGCTTTTGGAGCTACATATTTGTATATGATCTATGAATCATTGAGATGCATTAACATGTTGATCTTATGTATGGGAATCGTACTAGTTGGTTTTGAATTTGGGCTACTAATGTGAACATATTACAATGCCAGGCCTGTGAGTCTCGTGTGAACATTTCGAACGGATCGGCTCTTACTGTTGTGCACAGCATGATCCTTATTTCTGTGTTCTCAGTGTTTACAAGTTACTAACAGTTCCTTATTTCTGTTCGCTCAATGTTTACAAGTTACTGATCGATCACTAGCTAGCCTACTAATGCGCTCCTGGCAGTTTTAGTTGCAACGCAAGACCCGAAGTGGCCGTTTTTTTAATAAAAATGCCCACCTCTGAAGAAACTGACAAGCTGCTCTGAAGAAAATGCCATGCGAATATGAAGAAGCTGCCAGCAAAAATATTCGCAAATGCCTTATCTCCCAGCGAACGTTCATCAGCTAATGCGATCCTACACGTACACCATCCGACCTACATGTACACTATCCGACCTACTCGATCCTACACGGATAAATAGCGGATCACGCACATACTACCTCCTTTCCGGTTTGCAGGGCTCAATTCAAAAAACGACCTTCTCGATCCTACACGAATAAATAGCAGATCACACACGTACTACCTCATTTCCGGTTTGCAGGGCTTAATTCAAAAATCTCACCAACCAAGGTAGATGATGAGTGGTGGAATCATTTTTGACAAGGAGGGAGTACCTCATCTGGATGATTCGAGTGCACTCGTTTCACCGTCATGCCGGCGTGCAATCCAGCACGGACAGAACACACCACTAATGGGACGGGACGGCACAATCATAATTCCAATTTTTCTAGTTTTCCATGGCAAGCTGGCACGTTAAACCATGCCTGCTTACGCATTCAATTCCGGTGACCGTGATGACCATCGCGTTTCCCACGACATGCTGGTTCGCCTACCTTCTGCCTATAATTACTGTTTCCCGGCCTTCTCCGGTGGCACCATCACCCAACTCGGCCTATCCTCATAAGCCCCCACCGGCCCAACATCGCTGGCCACTTATCCTCATTCTCGCCACATCTGCCATGCCCCCGCCCGTCCGCGATAGGCGATGTCGGAGGTGGTCACAACCAGAACTATTGTTCGGTTTTTCACCGGAAGGCAGACAGAGGGAGGAGGCATTCTATCCGTCTTTAGATGGCAATGCGGAGTATGAGGAGTTGTTGGAGCGCAACCGCTTGGCGGAGGAGCAGCGTATCACCAATTTGCGCCGCCAGTGGGACATGTAGCAGCAGCGCACCGACGCTCTGAGTCACGAGAAGAGCACCCGCAACTGGGTCGACTACGTGGAGGCCGGCGCCAATAGCCCTGGAGGCTGTCGGGCATGCACGCGTTCGCGACGCCGAATTTTACTACCAACTCGTCAAGTGGGTTTCCCGCTTAGAAGCCGAAGCTTCGGTGAACCACGCCGGCATGGAAAGGGCCAATGCACGCGAGCAACATGCCCTATCGCACCTCTGGCAAGTCCGAGGCAAGGCGGAGGACGCCGGTGCTGGCGTTTAGCGTGTACCGCAAATGGCGGCCGACATCGTCTAGTTAGCTAAGAGTACGTTAGTACTTGTACACTACTAGAGTATTAGTGGGATTAGATAGTTAACTTGGCTATGATGGTTGTCAACGTGGAAGTTCAGTACTCTATATCTGGATCAGACCTTTTACTTTGCTCTGAATGTAACTTTTCGTTTGAATGTATGGAATGGGATGTTATTTTTTTAAATGGGTTGTATTTGTCCGCCACGGGTTTAGAGGCTGACTTGTGGGCCTACCAGGTTGACGCGTACACAATCTGGAGATGATTGTACGTGGAGAGGATGACAATAGGGACCCACTAAGGTCATGGCAGTGCGCAAGCAAGTGCCTCCTTATTTCAAGCCAATAAAAATGGTTCCTCCTAATGGATTTCTCACATCTAGGTCCCATGCCATTGTCAACGTAGTCAATAAACGAGAGAATTACACAACGAGCGGCTGACACCAGGGACCTAGCAGCTTGCACAATTATTTTGTTTTGGGTTAGTTTGATAAATGCCACTCCAAATCTGGTGATTCCGAGAAATGCCACTGCAATTTCCAAACTTTGAAAAATGCCATTTCTAGTGGCATTTTTCGAAGTCTGGAGTGGCGTTTTCAAAGTTTGCAAAATTGCAGTGGCATTTTTCAAAGTCTGCAAAAATTGCAATGGCATTTTTCAAAGTTTGGAAATTGCAGTGGCATTTTTATGAATCACCATAATTGGAGTGGCATTTATCTAATTTATTTTTGAGACGGAAGCAGGGTGTCAACTGGGCTGTGCGGGGCACTCTGGCTTGTCTAGACAACCTTTTCTTTTATGTTTACCACAGACCATCCTAGTAGTTTTTGTTCTGTCTGAAAATGCCTAGCCCTGTTTTTTGTGATTTGTCAAGCGAGTCACTTTGTCAGGTCTGTTGGGCTGCAAAATCTTTCAAGACAAGGAGAGCTTCATTCGGCTGGCCGAGAAAATGGCCTATCAGTAATGAGAAATGGCCTGTACATTTTTAAAACACATCAAACCGACAATTAGTTTCAATTTTTTTCATTTCCAGATTTTAAATTGCATTGATTTTTATTTGTGGACAATTTGTTGGATTTTATATTGATATACATTTATTTTTAAAATCAGTTTGAATGTGACTCAAATTTTCGGGATTAAAAACAGTTCGGACCACACCGAAATATGCAAAATTTCATATAATTTTTTAACCGTGGCCACAATATGGGCTGTAATGCTAACAAAAAGAATATGGGCTCCAACAAACTTAAGAATTAGCAAATGGGCTGTAAATTATTAGAAAGAATGGCAGATGTGTTGTATGTTGTTTTCCACAGATTTGAGGCTTTTCTAAAAAAAGGTTGACGCACAAGCAGTGACTGTTGGATGTCCATCCAACGGCCGTCGTGCTTCTTCAATCTCTACTCTTCCCGCTCCAGCTGCTCAAACAAGCGCCGGCGGGACAGCCTGCTCCCTCCTCCCGCGGCCGGCTGTGCTGCCGCGCAGGCCTCACCGCCCCACCGTACTCCCATCACTGGCCTAGCCATCCCTCTACTCACCCATACCAGTTGTTATTCTCCGGCGACGGCAGACGAACCAATAAACCCTCGTACTCCCCTCCGCGCGGGAAACAACTGTCGAGTCTTCCCTGGCTCTGTGTCGTTCCCTTCCTAGGCCTCGCTGCCGTCCACCGCCCTGGTGCTCTTGGCACGGCATGGTCAACATGGTCAACGAACGACATGCATCTGAAGTGGACTGTACATGGAGAGGCTGACAGCTGGGTCCATGGCCGCACGCAAGAAAATGCCTCCTTATTACACGCAAAATAATGATTCCTCCACCTGACAGCTGGGACCCACCGGAAGGGCCACTTTATTTCGCGAAAAAATGTTCCCCCCGCTGACAGGTCGGACCCACCAGCTATATCTTCGCACGCATGGAAGTGCCTCGTTATTACGTACACAAAAATGAATACTCCCCCTGCTAGCTGGGACCCACCATAGTGGGAGGCTGGCTTGTGGGCCTACTAAGATGACGGGGATGGAGGGCTTTGTCAACTTAGTCAATATGAACAATTCTAGCTCCAGTGACCATACGATGTCCATCTAACGATCGTAGTGCTTCTTCAACCTCTGGTCTTCTTGCTCCAGCCGCCCAAACAAGCGTCGACCGTGCCGCCTGCTCCTGCCTCCCCTATCTGGTTGTGCTGCCACCGCTGGCCATGCCATCCCTCTATACTCACCCACACTTCCTGTTATTCTTCAGCGACGACAGCCTCACACCGCAGCCGAAGCAGTCAACCCACGTACTCCCCTCCACGTGGGCATCCACTGCCGCGTCTTCCCCGCCTCCGCGTCGTCCCCTTCCTAGGCCTCGCCGTCGTCGACCGCCCTGGTGCTCTCGGTGCGCCGTGGTCAACAAGGTCAACGAGCGACATCCATCGGACGTGGACTGTACGTGGAGAGGCTGATAGCTGGGTCCATGGCTGTACACAAGGAAATGCCTCCTTATTACACGCAAAATACACCTGACATAGGGCCTCTGTATTTCATGAAAAAACATTCCCGCCACTGACAGCTCGGACCCACCAGCTATATCTTCGCATGCAAGGAAGTGCTTCCTTATTACGCACAAAAAAATGAATACTCCCCTGCTAGCTGGGACCCACCATATGGGAGGCTGGCTTGTGGGCCTACTAAGTTGACGCGGACGGAGGGTTTTGTCAACTTAGTCAATATGAACGATTCTAGCTCCAGTGACCATACGGTGTCCATCCAATGACCATAGTGCTTCTTCAACCTCTGGTCTTCTTGCTCCAGCCGCCCAAAGCAGCGCCGGTCGTGCCGCCCGCTCCTGCCTCCCATGGCCGGCTGTGCTGCCGCGGAGGCCTCACCGCCCCCTACTACTCCCACCGCTGGCTAGGCCATCCCTCTACTCACCCACACCCCCTGTTATTCTGCGGCGACAACAGCCTCACACCGCAGCTGAACCAGTGAACCCCCATACTCCTCTCCGCGTGGGCTTCCACCGTCGCGTCTTCCCCAGCTCCGCGTCGTGCCCTTCCTAGGCCTCGCTGTCATCCACTGCCCTGGTGCTCTCGGCGTGGCGTGGTTAACGGTCAAGGAACGACTTCCATCGCAAGAGTACTATACGTGGAGAGGCTGACAGCTGGGTCCATGGAAGCAGCAAGGAAGTGCCTCCTTATTACACGCAAAATAATTATTCCTCCACCTGACAGCAGGGACCCACCGGACGGGCCACCGTATTCGCAAAAAAAAGTTCCCGCTGACTGCTGGGACCCACCAGCTACATCTTCGCACGAAAGGAAGTGCCTGACAGTCAAGACCCACCTGGTCGAAGCGTTCGTAGCGTTGTCATTCTGGTCGCGAACATGAACGTACATACGATCGGTCTGTCTGCAGGCTGCAGCGATGAACCATGGCCATGTAAGGAAGGGCACGTGTCGTAATAGAGGCGCACACGTGTCATAGTAGAGGCGCACACATAGCATGTACACGTACGTACAACGGCCAGGGTGCAAGAAAGTAAATACGGCCATGTACGTACATAGGGGTGGGGTCTCGAATGGCTACTCGCGCATACGTACGGCCGGGGATCGTGTACATGGCTTGGTCAAAACGGAGAAACTGCTTCATCGTCGTGTTCATGGGGAGGCAACGTAATGCGTCGTGTTCATCGGGAGGCAACAGAACGCGTGCTGTTCATCGGGAGCCAACCGGCTTGGACAGAACAACCGATGGAAACGAGGCCTAGCGTACCACGGAACGTAGGAAATGGCCTTGTGTTCGACCGGCCATGGTTGAAACAGGATCCTGTTCATCGGGAGGGGTCTGGCGTACTGCAAAATGGAGGAAACAGACTTCTCTTGGCCCTCCTACGGTCGAAATGGGGTCTTGTTGATCAGGAGGGGTGTGGCGTACCGCAAAACGGAGGAAACGGACTTGTGTTGGAGCGCTAAGGTCCTGTTCATCGGAAGGGGTCTGGCGTACTGCAAAATGGGACTCCATGGGATACTATTCATCTCCACCGTCGACTGCCTCCATGGGCTATTGTTCATCCACCATCGACCTCCTCCAGCCTCCACCTGCGACTGTTCATCCACGACGTCTCCCCTCCTGCCTCCACCAGCCACTGTTCATCCACGGGCTCATGTTCATCCAGCCTCCACCGCTCCTCCACCGGCTACTATTCAACCAGCCCTCTCCACGGGGTCCTGTTCAACCACCCCTCCACGGGATACTGTTCATCCAGCCCTCCATCGGCTACTGTTCAACCAACCCTCCACGGGGTCGTCCTGTTCATCCAGCCCTCCACGAGGTCCTGTTCATCCAGCCCCCAACTGGCTCGATCGATCGGGGTGATGTTCGTCCAGCGACAACGGCCTCTACTACCACGGGGTCCTTTTCATCCAACGTCCCACCAGGATCTGTTCCTCCAACCCCCCCAACAACGCTCATTGTTCATCCAGGGAAGGAGGCAGCATGGTTCGATCGACTTCAGTTAGCAACAATAGCAAAGGAATCACTTGGGTTTAGTTAATAGCAAGGGATCGATCGATTGCTTGGGTTTAGTAATGCGTAGCCTGCAGTGCAATCGCTCGGGTTCAGTTAGAGCCCAACGCCTCACACACACGCGTGTATGTACGAGACAAACGTGCATCGCTCAGCACCCGACCACCCACCGTAACCGGGAACTCCCCCAATATTTTCCTCGCCCTCGCTTCTACCATGGTTTTTTCCGTCATGGACGGCCCAAAGAATGTCATGCAGCTGCGTCTCCGGCCTGCCCAGGACGAAAAGCCCATTTTCTGTCATGATTTTTTGGCATAGAAGTAGGAGCCCACCACATATATGATGATACCAGATTTTGTCACAATTATCATCATAGAAGTGTCATAAGCATGACATTTTTTTTTCATTTGGCCCAAAATGTCACAGATGTGTTTTTTGTAGTGATAACATTAGTGGTTGTTTGAGTAGTGATTCAAGTCTCCTAAGGTGTTTCGGCTACTTAGGGACGGTTGCTTCTTCATCAACCACTTCCACCACCCCAACATAACCAAATTTTGTTTGAGCTTGTTTGAGTTGTGTGTTGTGTCTGCTAAGGTGTTTCGGCTACTTAGGGACGGTGACCTCAACTTCGACATCGTGTATAGTACACCACCATAACCTCCGCTTCCGCATTGCCTACTCGCATAACCGATCATTCCACCACCGCATCTCGCTACCACCATTTGACATTTGAATTTTGAGTTCACGGTTTTTCCGTTTCCTAAGGTGTTTCAGCTACTTAGGAATGGTTCGACATCGAGAACATCGTCCCTCATCATCGCCACGAGGTCGCCATCGACTTTGACCACTTAACCATCATCCATCCATTGCTTCCACATGACAAACCATTGACAGTAACCTCTACGACACCATTGTATATTCCCCTTGCAATTGCATTGATAACCCCTAGCCCATTTTGCGTTACTTGCCTATCGAGACTAGCCATTTGAGTATTGCCGGCAACGTTACTTGTGCGCATTAGTGATCATTGATCTACACCTTCCATTGCATACATACCACATCATCTTGGTATCATATCATCTCTTGTGTCACAAGATTGTTCCCATATACACAATTGCTATCTTGGTTTGTGCATTTCGCATTGCAGCCAAATCAAAAAAGAATAAGCTTTAAGCAAAGAAAAAGAGAAAAACAAAGAAGCTTGTAAGCAAGAGCCATAGCATCGTATCATAGTGCATTAAAATATATCATATGGTATAATACTTGATCATCTTTGATCATCGTGTGAGAAACACCGGGAACCATACATATATAGCATACTTGGGGTAGAAAGTTGATACATTTTGCATCTTATAGGTTGTGCACAAGTGTCGTATCCGCCTATTGAGCAATCGTGCTCGCGTCTCTCTTGAGTTATGCAACATGAGCGTTTTCCGTGGATTCCACATTTTGTGCTCATTCCTTGGTTGCACAACCCCATTTATCTATCAGTGTGTGTGTTTCCGTGTGGCATTCATTGCTATTGGTCTACTTGTTTCACATGCGAATTTGTGAATCTCTTTAAACATTATTGACTCTTGCTAACATTTTACATCAAATTTTTGTGCCACTATTCTCACCGAGCTACTCCATAAGCTTTAGTTGGTAGGTGTGAGTGAACAAGTCCGGTACCAATTCCACTATTCTTTCATTTCACATTGTGTGAAACGGGATACATCCTCAACTTTGGGAAAAGGTAACTTGGTATTGTTTATCTCATTTCCTACTCACCTCTACTCGAGTCTTGTGATGGATAGGCAAGGCATTTCACCTTCGGTCTACAACAGAATGACGAGCTCAATGCCATGAAAAACTCCACCGACGCCAAGATGCATGCTCAAATGGAGGAGATCAAAGCCCTCATCAAGGCCTACAAGTGGTCTTCCTCATCTTCGAGAAGATGCTCAAATGCACATGCTTCCAAGCTACCATCTCCGGCAAGATAACATCGGCATCAACACCACCACCGACAAGGACGTGAAGGTCAAGAGCTCCACACCAAAAACCGCTTGACGCCTTCACCATCTCCCTTGGCATCTTCGCCAAGCGACTTCAAGCCATCTTTGCCTTCAGATATTCGGCATCTTCACCAATAAGAACCTCAAGACTATGCTCAAGAGAAGCTCCCCAAGCTCAAGCCCACGACTTCCACGAGCTACTATGACCTCGACACTGACCACGAGATTCCTTTCTTTGGGACTCTAGAACCCGAGGAGTATCTCGAGTGGGAGCGCTTAATGGATGACTACCTCAAGCTACATCAAGTTCCATACGAAGAGCAAGTGAAGTGCGCCACAAGAAACTTCCACGACTACACGTAGACATGGTGGCTTCACACACCTTCGGAGAGCTACGCCATGAGTTGTCCCAAGAAGAAGAGAGCTATGCGGCGAGAGTTTGTTCCTCCAACCTACATGGAATAACTTCTACGCCAATTGGAGAACACCATCCAAGGATCCAAGTCCATCGACTAGTACTTCAAGGAGATGAAGAATGCCTTGCGACGAGCCGGCATGGATGACCCCATTTCAATGAAGTTCCACCTCATGATGGGATTGCACAACGACATCTCCAAGACGATCTTCCTCGAGAACTACAAGTCCCTCGACGACAACTACATTGGTGCTCTCAAGTCGGAATAAGAACTCATGAAGGCCAAGGCTTCTCCACCCCAAGCACACTTCATGATGACCAAGCTCCAAGACGGCGAGCATGAGGCTAGTACCCGACGATGTCCAAGCCCGAAGAGCTCCAAGACGATGCTCCCAAGTTCGACTTCATCGCCATCCCTCTTTGAGGCATTGATGATGATGAGTCTACTTCGACTCTTTTTCAAGATGGTGCGGCGACGAGGACGACTACGGAGACCCTCAAGGAACAAGCTTTGGAGGCGTGCGACATGGTGACGAGCATGGAGGATGCTTCCATCTTAGGAGGCGAGAGTGATGGTGTACCATCTTCGGCCTTCATCCACGGCGACGGCGACGAGATGGTTGAGCATGGGATTTTCCCTTCGACCACGGCGATGTATGATGACTTGAGTGACTTGTACCACCATATTGAGAGTGAGAGTGACTTCACCACTAGCCCCATATATGATGTGCTGCCACAATTCCCATGTGAGGAGAGCCACACCCCCACCACTTGAGGGAGATGAGTGACTCCACCATATGTGAGTTTGAGTGCACCTACTTTGAGGGAGTGAGTGAACCACCACATAGAGAGAGTGAGGTAGTTGATAGGGCATGTGAGGCCATTATGATTTCTAATGACTTAACCTCTACCTCTATTGTGTCTTCTCATTTGGTGCTAGGTCCCATATATGATGACGCGCCGATCATCGATGACTTCGTCCTCCCTTTGGACAAGACGATGGCCATGGTGGAATATGATGCACCCCAACATGGTTCCATCAAGATGAAGATGAGCACCATTTGGTCTTTGCCACCTCACCTACACCACATGAGTGGAATGAAAAAAGTAACATAGGTGACGGTGATGGTCTAGTCCCACTAGTGGACATTCTTGACTATGATTGCTTGCATGATGTTGATCAACCTACTACCATGCTCCATGCTAGTGCGATTTCCTCACGCGATGATTTATTGCCCATTTATGATGAGTATGATGATTCTCATGTGGAGTCTATTAGTTGTGATGCCATGTTACATAGGATTTCTTGTGATAGTTCTTTAGGTCACATCATGTTTGACAACCCTCTTGACTTGTCATATGCTATGCATGAGATCAATCATATGTCATATTTGCAATATCTTCATAGTAACTATGCATATGTCATTAAAATAAACCCAATTTGCACATATGGCATAGATGAAAAGCCCATGGTTATTGGCATTTGTTTTTCTTGTGATGATATTGATATGCTTCCTTTGCATCAGTTATCTCATATGCCATGCCATGACCACCTAGCTTTGGATATGCATTGTTTTGTATGTTGTCCATTTTCTCCATGTGATGTTTACAATATTGCCTATGAGGAGACCCCACAGTTTCCTCATACATTTTAGGAGATTTTGATCAATCCCATCCATTGCATGATCCCAACACTTGTATGCACCATATGCTTCCCATGAATAAACATGCTATTGTTGTGCCACATAATTGCACGCTCAATTTGTGTCCCCGTCGTGTTATACACAATAACTATTCTTTCATGATGGATGACATGTTCTTACACCATGCATCAAATTTCTTTGAGCGATGCTTATCTTGTGCTAACTCACACATGCACATACACATCATGATGGATGATGTGTACATTTACCACGCACACAATTTCTCTGGTTTGTGTCTCTTTTGTGTAGGTACCCATGAATACTTGTCCACCTCGCAATCCCACGAGTTGAAAAAACGAGCTCTAGAGAGGAACGATGACTTGTGATCCCATGGATTGTCTTTCCCACCACTCTCTTTGCGCAAAGACTTTGCACATTTCTACTACATGGCCCTCACTTGGCTATGGGTTATTGTCCATTACATATTGATAGAGGCGAGGGTGTCCCGATCTTTCAATGAGATGATAACAATCGATTTGGTGGAGACGACTTTGACAATCCTACTACAAACGTGCACGACATTGCGCCTTAGCAACCGCTAAACCAATCTCCTGAGGTTACCTACGATGCCGGAAGCACGATCAGCCTGACCACGAAGGTCTATTCCTGCAAGCAATCGAAGAACAAGCAAGAATATGATAATGCAATCTGAATAATGCGAATATAGATGAAGTATTGATAAAGGTGGGGATCCGAAAGCGATCTTGGTCTGGTCGTTGGACACAAACGAAGTACACGAAGTTGCAATGGCTAACTTTTAAGTAAACAAATCCCAAGTCTAAACGATGCCTTAAGGGCTATATTTATAGGGAAAAGAGAGGGGATTTTGTCCACCCTTGGCAAGGTGGGACTAAAACACCTCCTAAGTCCTTTCCCCTACAATATGGACTCTAAAAATAGAATACATGGGCCTAGCCCAAAATAAGGTTGCGCCACACCAATAATAAGCTATGGACGAAATTTATGAAAGGTCAACTTGTATATTTCGTCCATCTTCTTGTATGTCATCTTGGTGGCTTCAAAGTCCGAAATCTCCACTTGAACCTTCGTTCTTGTTCTCTTCGCATGCACCTTCTTCTCTGTGCTTGACCATGCTCCAATGTTCAACCTTCTTGTCCGTGTTAGGCCCTTCAATTGCAAGAAACACAAACGTATCTAAGTTAGGCAACATCATATTCTCATGAACACTAGAAACATTACCAAGAAATGAAAGTACCTGATAATTTAATTGGCATATCTGAGCTCTAGCAACTGTTCTAAGAGGTAAAACAGGAGGGGATATGGGTGTAACTGTGGTGGCCATGTCCTCATCATCCTCCCCTTCTTTAAAACAAATCCTTCCTCGGCGTTGCTTAATCCGAAATCTGGCTAACAAAAGAGACAAGGTGTAGACGTTGCATATGTATATGTCATCCATTTTTACTGATCTCAGTTGGGGCACATGTCACACAGTTATACAAGAGCTCCCTTCAAAAGTCGTGAAATATAAAGCCAATATATTATCACAAGAAGTCAAAGGCATGAAAATGTTGCAACTCAGTTTGCACATATAAGTGAAGCTCTTAATCATATCAAAAGATTGACAATGCTTATCATTAAACCATCCTAACATTGATGAATCATCACCAAGATTAGAGGTCATATCAAAATTATTAAACATTGGCACAATTATTTTCAAACGTATTTGATCCAAATATGAGTTATTCCCTGATTCACATGATTCTTTTGCGTCAATAGTTAATTCAATGGGTTCACTCAAAATTGTTTGATCACATGGCAAAGTCAAATCATGAACATAGTCCTCTAAAATAGCTGGTGTGATAAAAGTAGTGGGTAGCTCATCACATGGTTCATTTAAATTGACAAGGCATTCATCACACTCATGTGGAGGTGGAAGATCGATACCTTTGTCATTACCTCTTATGATCAACAAAGATGATGTAGGCACTCTAGGTGGCGACACGACACATGGTGGAGGTGATGTAGTGCTCTCAACAATGGATGTTGTTTTCATAGGAGACGCAGTGGTGGAAGGAACACCCGTCACAACTCTTGGGATTTGCCCCTTCCACTTGTTTGTCTTGTGGGCAACACGTCTTGTTATCTCCTGTTCAGCTTTGCAAGCAAGACGAAACAAACGGTCCATAGGATAACATGTTTCATGAATTAGTATATCCTGAATGTCACGGTTTAATCCGCCCCAAAATTTATCCATCAAATCTTCTTCACTTTCTTCTAAAGAGGAATGCAACAAGTTAGTTTGTTAATCATCATAATATTTCATTACGGTGTCACTACCTTGTTTTAAATGTTGCAATTTTTTCATCATGTCACGAGTATAATAAGTGGGGACAAATGTATGTCGCATGGCAAGTTTCAAATCATCCCAAGTAATAGGTACATAATCAGGGTGTAATCGGCAATATTCACTCCACCAAACTAAATCATAACCGGTGAAAGAACCAACCGCAACCTTAACTTTTTTATGTTCATCAAAATTATGGGAAGCAAATATATTATTTATGTCAAGCTCCCATTCAATATATAAAGCAGGTCTAAAACGACCATTAAATGGTGGTATAGAAATATTAACCTGATCATGTGCATCTGGATGTTTGTGCACCTCTCGTGACGGTTGTGATATCTGCATAGGTGGTGGCACGTCTCCCACGATCGACAAAGCCCATGAATTGACTCTGGATCCTGTCATGATTAGTAGAAATAAGAAACAAAATCCAAAAATAATGTTCCTATGAACTACTGGGAAGTGATGGTAAAGCGCTCATAGTACAGCAAATCAAAGTCTTACAAGTTCTTACCATGCAGCATGTGGTGACCGACAACCAGCAGTGTCAAATAACTCCAAAAGTTGAGCAAAGCGATTGCCAGGTGAACGTATGTATACACGGTGTAGAAATATGTGGAGCCGGATGGCTTGATATATGTGGTAAAAAATGCTACAACCACGTTAATTAATGCAAGTTAAAAATTCGCTCAAAGTGGTCGAATGCTGGCCCTAAACTAGACCGTGCTAGAGACGCGAGCCTAAGACACAAATGGATTCACAAGATGTTGCCAACACCATACTTTGGTACAAGCCTCCTTCCACTTTTTTCCACTCCAAAATAACTGTACTGTGTACTGGTTTATAGCACAACAAAGCATCGCTAATTTTTTTTCTTTCTCCAAAGTCCAAACGTGCCCACTATAATGTGCAATCAACAAACAAGGAAAGCTCAACAACAAAGATGCTCTTTGGAAACCGAACCAAATCCTGCCTTTTTTTCTCCTCACGTTCCTTAAACGTGAATGCCTAGGACTTCAAACAAAACCGTTTTTTTAGCTCTACTTCTCCCAAATGAATCTGCTCTCTTTTCCCAAAAAAGTAGTCGGCCCTCTTTTTTTAATGGTTCCAAGGGGTTGACGTGGAGTACTACTCCCAAATTCCGCGCCTCATTTTTTTAAAGTAATCTCCACGGATTTGATTCTCAAAACCACTAATCCGGTCTTTCCAAAGAACTCACTTTTTTTAATTCGGATCAGCACAAAACCTGCCTTTTTTTCTTTCCAATTCTCTCTCCCGAAATGGATTATATCCAAATAAAAAAAATCCCAACAACCGTCTGTTCCTTTCCTCACTTTCCTTCTTTTCTCTTTCCCTATTCACGTTCTCAAATCTGCACACAAAATCGAAATTAATGGACCTTCCTTTTTATTTTCCGAATATTTCTCTCTCTTCCAAATAAACTACTCATTTGTTTGGACGTACAAGTATCTCCTTCCTTTTCTCGTTTATTCTCAAAGTCAACTTGCCAAATGAAACAAAGCTGATCAGAACTTTCCCTTCTTATATATTTTTCCTTCCTATTCTATGATTTCCTTTTTGAATCCTTCCAAAAGATGAGCACACAACACTTTAATCTCTCCTATCCCAAAACGTCCAAATAAAGCATCCACGTTATCCCCTTCCTTTATTGGCTGATCTCTTCTCTTTTCTAATAGAACGAGTCAATCTTTCCAATTAAATCAAACCAATCAGCCCTTTTTCCTTCCAAGCACCAACGTGATCTATTTCTTCCAAATCTTTTCTCTGTTTTTTTTGCTGTATTTTTTTCTCCAACGACACGTCCAAAATATGGAAACCTCCAATGAATCTTGTTCTTTTTTTTCTCTAAGTGGGCAAACGAATCTAGTCTCTTCCTTCTTTATTTTTACTCTTGTAACAACTCATGTTATTTCCATCCACAGACCAGATTCGGAGCAGCACTTTTTTTTGGCTGACCAGAACTTGCCAAAACGGAATCTGGTAGTAGTACACCTCACGGTTTCCAACAAAAACAACCCCAGTATAGATTCGGCCAAACCCTTGTTTTACTCTTTCCTTCATTTCGTTCTCTTTTTCTACTGCGGTCTCAACTTCCAAATATGCAGGCACAACCGCTCAGGAAGTTTTCTTTATCTCCCTCCAAGATGAACGACAAATGGTGAAAGTGGATGTATAGTGGTGACAACGGTGAACAAAATAAGTGGCAGCGGGTGATGCCAATGAAGTGGATGTTGGTGGTTGTGGAGACAGCGTGAACAAAACGTGACTAGAACCCGAAACTCTAAAAGTATAGACACTAAAAGCCAACAACTCGACACACGATGCAACCGAAAATTCAACAATGCAAAAACTAAGTGATAATAGCGAAAGGCTCAGACTGTCTGGGACACAGATGAACTAATCTAACTCTTTTTTGTGGCTTTTTCCTTTGGACTCTAGGTATGAAGAACAGATGCAATCTAGACTAGTAAAAACTGGAAAATCTCACCGAGCAACCTGAAAACTGATACCACGATCAACCTGACCACGCGGGTCTGTTTCCTGCGAGCAAACGAAGAACAAACAAGAAACTGAGATTGCAATCTGGATATTGCGAATATAAGATGAAAGCTTTATTGATCAAGGTGGGGTTTTGTGACGCCTTGGTCTGGTCGTTGAACACAAAAGAAGTACACGAAGTTGCAGCCATGCTGAACTTTTAATCTAAACAAAACCCCAGTCTAAACGATGCCTTAAGGGCTCTATTTATAGGGAAAAGAGAGGGGATTTTGTCCACCCTTGTCAAGGTGGGACTAAAACACCTTCTAAGTCCTTTTCCCTACAATATGGACTCTAAAAATAGAATACATGTGCCTGGCCCAAAATAAGGTCGCGCCACACCAATAATAAGCTATGGACGAAATTTATGAAAGGCCATCTTGTATATTTCGTCCATCTTCTTGTATGTCATCATGGTGGCTTCAAAGTCCAGAAATCTCCACTGGAACCTCCATTCTTGTTCTCTTCGCGCGCATCTTCTTCTCTGTGCTTGACCATGCTCCAATGTTCAACCTTCTTGTCCGTGCTAGGCCCTTCAATTGCAAGCAACACAAACGTATGTAAGTTAGGCAACATCATATTCTCATGAACATTAGAAACATTACCAAGAAACGAAAGTACCTGATAATTTAATTGGCATATCTAAGCTCTAGCAACTGTTCTAAGAGGTAAAACAAGAGGGGATATGGGTGTAACTGTGGTGGCCATGTCCTCATCACATATTATATGCCCATCTTGCCATGTTCACTTTGCATGATATGCTCATTACTATGCCTTTGCCATGCATTTGTGACCCATGCTTTGCATTACTCATGATGATTGATTCTACTAGTTGTATGTGTATTTGCAAGCTTGGTGGAGATATTGCTAGTTATTGCCATGTTTGCTTTGTGTCCCATTCCTATGATGATACTATGATCTTGCTTTGTGTTCGTGCTTGCGATATGTCATGTGCATTGTCTATGCCTATTATTTGCTCACATGACATGACTGCCATGATTTACTCTAGTGTGTTGCATACTAGTTTGCACGATCGATCACTATGATTGCTTGCCTTGTTGCATCACTGATGATTCATATTTGCTCGTTTCATGCGGTTGATGACAACCATCTACATGCTTTGCACATGATTGTTATTGCTTCTTGTCATATATCTCCATGTGTTGCCTCTCTCATGCTAGATGATTTTCCATGTATTGAGTGCACCAATGATTTTAGTCTTGCTAATGAGATTGCCCCCATCGCATTGTCGCATATGTTTGGAGATTTTGACATTTTCCTTGTGAAGCATGCTTGGATTACCTCTTTGCACCATATACCTAGTGCCATGAATATCGCCATTCTTGCATCATATTATTCATGCACTTGTGCTTCTAATGGTTATGTGCAAAAGAAGAGAACCATCATGATGGATGATGTGTTTATCTACCATGCGCATACATTCTTTGTTTTGTTGTGTGCATGTGTTGGATACTTGCACTTCGTGTCAACTTCCACTTCACGTGAGTTGACTATTCGAGCTCTTGAGAGCGAACCACCTTCTACCACGGCGATTCTACATTGCATTTGCTTGTACTTCGATATTGTGAAGAATGCACAAGGACATGCCTTGAAGGTGACATCTTTCTTGAGCATGGATATTGCAAATCATACTACTTGTGTTGCTTGCACCACGAGTCTTATTGGCCATCTTGGACCACTTCATTGCACACATGTTAGAGATCTTGCTTCGACTTGCCATTTTCACACTTCCATGCACCATGATATATATGACTTGTGTGTTGCATCCAATTCTTGGATTACTCGCTCGTATCACATGTTTGGTTGCAACAATGTCATTTCTTCACATATGCCATGTCCCATTGATTGCTACATGCTTGAATTGATTGCCTCATACATGATGAACACTTGCTCTTTCTATTGTGTTGAGTGGCATACTATCTTCACTACACCCTATGCACGTTATGCTTGGATTGTCTCGCACTTGGCCCATGTGTTTAGACACTTCACTTTATTTGGTGTTGTGAATGATTCTTATGCCTTCCATAGACCTTTCATTGAGCAATTTGTGAATGCTTGCTATGAACTTGAGGTAGATGCTTATTCTCTTATCACACATATTTGCATCACTACCTCACATTTACATGTTGTCCCCATGCTATCTTTGCTTGTGCTCAATTTATGTGCTTACATGCCATGCCACAATCCTTTGTCAAACCATATGCTTTGCATGATGACGACACTTGTTTGGTGAATCACCTCTTGAATGCTTGGTTTTGCACTAATGCTAACCACATTTGTTTTTCCAAGTGTTTGTTGTCCTTGCTCCTTTTGAAGGAATCACTAGATGGTGCAACATTGGAGAGTGCCCATTGCGAGCTTGAAGATGATGAGTACTTGGTGAACGTCCACATCTACACGGCGAACCCATCTCTTTCCCATGGTGATTTGGTTTTTGATCCGAGGTCGGATCTTTCACAAGGGGGGGGGGGGAGATGATGCGGAGCATCCTACGGAGATCACCATGTCAAGAGTCCGTTTGGCAAGTGACACGTGCGACATCTACTTCACACACATAAAGATGAATCATCTCTTTTACACATGTTCACTTGACCCTTTCGAGGATGGTATACTACTTGACATTCCTCTCGTGTGCATGCATAGGTATTACCAGAGCTTCACGGATGACGAGGAGGAGTGCAAGCGCCAAGGAACACCTACACCATCCATGAGGGAAGCATGGAAGAGAAGACGGAAGAAACATAGCTGCTACAAGCTACAGCCGCTGGACGTCCGGACGCCAGCGAACATCCGGTACCTGACGCATCCCAGACGGCCAGAAGAACTACAGCTGACGCGTGGTACAGCGTCCGGACAACCGACGCCCACCGGACGTCCGACAAGTCCTAGTGCCCGGACATCCGACAACCTTCAAAAATCCGGTGCCGCTACACCCGAGAAGAATCAGCGGACTTCCAACGCACGCTGGACGTCCGGACCGTCCCGAGCCACCGGACGTCCAACCCCCACCGATCGTCTGGTACCTGCCTGTGCGCAGCCACCGGCCTTTGGCCTTGTATCCCTTCCCACTTACCCTTTCGCCCACTTCGACTATAAATACCCCCTACCTCCTCATAGCTAGGGTTAGCAAAGTGATAGCTCATTTGTATGTGAGCTTTGCTCCTACGTTCCTCTACTCTTGAGAGAGAGAGAGAGAGACCACCACTCACATGGAGTTCAAGACCTCCATGTGAGAAGATCCTGCGGGATATATCGTCAAGACCCCTCATGGGAAGATCCATCTAGGATACCATCAAGACCTCCTCACGGAGATGAACTTTACCTTGTATCTTTCCCTTTGTTGTTCATGTACCTTGTGGATCTTGTGTGTTTGATTGTCTAGTGGATGTGTGATTGGACTTGTTCTTGAGTGTTTCATCTTTTGATTTCTCCCCGTTCTTCCCCGTGTTCTTCGAGGGAATCCACTCCAATCGTGAACCATCGGCCTACACCGGGTTAGCCCCGTATCAATATGGGTGTCTTACCAGCTAAAGAAGTTGTTCACTGGCGGGTTCCTGGTCCTGAAGTTACTCCACAACCCAGAGAGGGTGAAGTTGTAATCTTTGTAGACCACCTTCTCCGTGGCTTTTCACCACCCGGTCAAAGTTTTTCCAGGATGTTTTGCATTTTTATAACCTTCATCCTCAAGACATCGGCCCCAACTCCGTCTCCATCCTATGCCAGTTCCAAGTATTCTGTGAGGTGTATCTGCAAGAAGAGCCCGCCGTTAACCTCTTCAAGGATTTCTTTTATATCAACCGCCAGACTGAGATGACATATGGACCCAGTCTAGAACTTTGAGGTGTTTCCATCCAGCAGCGAAGAGATGTGACCTTCCCCTCAGCCATCTTACCAAGCCACCCCGAAGGTTGGAACTGCACTTGGTTTTATTGCGAAAACACTGCCTCGGCTGAAGAGAACCCCCTGCCGGGTTATCGCCCCTACCGGCTCAACACCAACAACGAGCTCCCAGGTCGTGTAACTACGGCAGAGCCCGCTCAATACACTCCTACTTTTTAAAAGACAAGGGCCTTAATAGCCAACGGCTTAACTAGAGTTGACTTGACTCGTTCCTGGGTATCATGGAGGATCTTTCCTTTGAGCCGGCGGAACGGCTTAATGTGTGAGTACATTGGTGATGTGACGAACCCGCAACGTTACAACCAAAAACCTTTGACTGACAAGGAGGTTAATGAAATGGTCAAATATTTTCTTGGAGAGCCTCAGGAGAATTGCAATAATGCGGGGATGAACCCCTTCTGCACTCTTAACTCAGCCCCTCTTGTAAGTACTTTTAGTAAATCTTCTTCTCACTCATTTATCCTTTATACTTTACCCCTTTTACACCACTGTCAACATGTATATATATGCAGGCTACTCACCCCTCCCGGAAGAGGAAGATAATAGCCGCTCCACCACCTAAAAGACTAAAGCAGTGAACACTCGAGCTCCGGTTCGTCTTAAGAAGCAAGAAGTAGAAGAACTACTTAAGCTAGATGAGTCGGAGGTAGAACTTGACTCCCATGGTCTTATTTTCATGCAACTTATTGACGCTGATTCCTCTCATTACGAAGCGCAGACAAGCCAGGCCAATGCAGATGAGGTAATTCCTGTCTCCTCTGGTTCAGAACCTTAGCCAAGAAAGAAAACATGGTGGGTCATCAGGAAAGTAAGATTTTCTCATCCTCTTGCTCATCTGGATCCCAACTTTCTTTTGAAGAAATGGTAGCACGAGTCCAGGCGTCAGACTCAGAGTGGTGGTGCTAAAGAACTTGTGGCCAGCTTATCTAACACGCTAGCTCCCTAGAAGCATCACAATGAGGTGCCTCACAGCCCAACTTTATCTCTTCCAAAGGCCGGTCTCATGCGTCAACCTCTTAATCCTTCCGACTCAAACTATCAGGGAACGCCTCCATCATCTGGCGACTCAACTGGAATGCAACTTCCTGTCTTTGTTGTTGCCCAGGGGTAAGTGTCTTCATTTGTTGATAAAAACTTGTTAACATATACTCATAAACCTTTGTATTTTTGTCGCGGGGCAAAGCAAAGACTGGCAAAAATCAAAAAGTGGGCAGCTCTTCCAAGGCCCCCAAGGCTTGTGAGCCGAGAAGCAGGTGTTGGAGACCCCTGAGATCCCAATCCAGAATCCTGAAGATCCTATCAACCAACAAAATGACCCGCCCCCCACAGACTGATGCTGCAGTTTTTGAGCCTATAGATATAGATGTTAACCCGGCGGTCAACCATGACCCGTCAAGTCCTAAGCCGCCCTCTCCTGCCAAGTCAACTGAGAAAAGCCATGCTGCTACCGATGTTGTAGACGTTATTGTTATCGGGTCAGCCTTTAAGGCGCCCGAAGTCTCCAGAGTGCTGGCTAAGCACTCAGCTAAGGAAGAAACACCCTCATTGGAGAAGGGTAAAGCCAAATTGGACTTGGAGAGCTATACAACCTTCAGTACAAGTGAGTTGCACGCGGGCTACATGAGCCGCCTTCATACAAGCCGGGATATGGAGGCCGGCTTAGTCAACCTGATGAGGCAAAAATATGAGGTATGAATGCATTTAACCACTCATAACAGTAGCTTGAGACTTGTGAAAATTTACGGAGTGTATCCCCCAAGGGTCGGCTTATCTTTCAAAGATGAGCCGGGTCTTGGAAAATAGTAACTTTGCAAAGAATCATGTGTAGCCCCCCAAAGGCCCGGCTTATCTTAATAAGATGAACCGGGTCTTCCAATCACTTGTGAGAACAAAATATGCAGCCCCTAAGGGCCGGCTTATCTTTGAGCCGGGTCATAATATGAATTGAAATGACCTACATTAGCCCCTAAGTGCCAAGTATATTGCTTGCAATATGCTTGGGACTTGAATTGTCTTTAACAAAGCTGCTCAATACTGATTTTGTACCCATTGTTTCAATTTCTTGTTTTTATGAGACGTTAAGACTGAAGGAGTCGCAACTTGGCAACTTAAAGAAAAATGTAGGACTTCAGCAAGCTGAAACCATCAAGGCCAAGTCAAAACCGAAGGCTTCATTGGAGCAAATTGAAAATATCAAGGTAGGATTTGATGCCGAAAGAGCCGCCTGGGATACTGAAAAAGCTGCACTATTGAAGAGAGCAGAAGATGCTGAAAAAGAGCTAAAGCCGGTTTCTGAGGAGCTTGCCAGCTTAAAACAACACATATCTCAAATGGTAGCCGCCATCTTTGGTAAGTTCAACATGCAACTCATCATATGCTTTAAAGTTCTTTAACCCACCCGACGACTCATAATATATGATTTCTAACCCACCTGGCGACTCATGTGCAAAATATTGAACAGGTGCAAGAAGTGCAAGGCTTGGTCAAAACACGCTTTTGAAGTTGAAGGCGGTTTACTCTTTAACTGAGAAGCTATACGCTGGCACTCTTCAAACTCTTGTAGCCGTATCAAACGGCAAAAAACCTCCAACCCTCATCAAAACTGTACTGGAACATCTTTCAGTAGTGCCAGGGAAAATTGAGGAGCTCAAATTATCAGCCGCCCACGCAGGAGCCATTGTTGCCCTAAGCCGGGCCAAAGCTTGGCGATCGGAGTTATACCTGGAAGAGATGGCTTCCGGTTGTCCGGAGTTCAATGATGACGGTCTATCTCCGAAGAAGCTGATTTCAACAGATGCGTCAGAGAGATGCGCCCGTTGGAGTGTAAACTTGCAGAGGAGCTGGATTTGACCAAGTATCAGCCGGCTTACGACAACGACAATGCTCGTATTAAGCCACTAACATGTGAGATTGTGGACTTAACCCCTCAAAGGTGTAAGCACATCTTCGCTCCTAATATTGACCCCTCTCTTATTCTTAATGACAAGGAACTTTTGAGGCATTAACTGGCATCGACTAGACGGCGGGTGATCTCTAGATGATAAACGACGAAGAGATGGTTGGGATGACCCGGAGGCCTCTACCTCAAGGCACCATGATGATAGTAATCCGCCTGGTCAGAACCCGGACGGCGCTGAGGCTGGCTCAAGGGAGTGATGTAACTCCAAAAACACTTAAGCGAAAAACTTTTGGGCTTAGTTGTAGCCTTGTAATAGTGTAGTTGAAAACAATTATCTGCCCTGACATGCCTTCGTGCATGTTTTGCCAACTGTGCTGCAGCGAATTAATCTCTGTGAGTTTATCATATATATGCACATCTGGTCTCTCAACATTGCTGAATTTTCTTGAAAGCTTGATATATAATTTGTAGGAGATCCATCAGTGTCTTGTACTGGCGACTTATAGTCACGATCAAGGGCGAGTTAAATAACCCAACAATCCAGGGTGACTTATAGTCATATCCAATCATTTAAAAAGATCACTTTGGCGTCTTATAGCCTCAATAAGCCCAATGTAGAGCAATATAACCCGATTCTATATGACCCGACAAATTTTCATCTGCAAAACAGAAATATAGAGTATGTATAACTCAAATATTTGTTAAGCCGGCTTGTAAGGCACGACCGAAACAGATTGGTTTTTGAAAAATATATATTATTTTTTGCTTCAAAGAAGCTTGGCATGAAAGCCTGTCATCCTATAAGCCAACTCTCACGTGACATAAATCCGTCGTTTAAACCTTAACTAGTTCAGGGTCTTATTGAAAAGATTGACTGTTAAGAGTATGAACGGGCACATAGCGGAGAGACTACAACAGACATGTGAGTTTATCCTAGCTCTCTATAAGCCAGCTCTCACGTGACATAAGCCGCTGTTTTAACCTTGGCGAGTTCAGGGTCTTATTTAGAAGATTAACTATCAATAGTACGGCGGGTCACCTGGCGGAGTAGCAAGTTGCAAATAGGTAGGTGTAACCCAGTTATGGCATGGAAGCCGGTCAAGTGGGTATGAAAGCTATACTCATTGAGTAGGAAGCCCCCAAGCGACATATGGCATGAAAGCCGATCAAGAAGGTAAGAATAGCTATGCTCATTGAGAAGGAAGCCTCCAAATGACCTATAGTATGGCATGGAAGACGATAAAGAGGGTAAGAATAGCTATGCTCATTGAGCAGGAAGCCCCCAAGTGACCTTATGATCAACCAATAAAGACTCATGCATAGAATATGTGAGATGAAATGACAGAGTCCCCGAATTTTTTGGGGGGGTATCGGCTTTATTAAATTAACTATGAAAAGATATGTACATCAATGAAGGTATATACAATGATGAGAGTCAATGACTCAAGTGTTGTAAGGCCGTAGGTGAGCAATGTTCCACGACATGTTGGTCTCTTGCTCAGAAGTATGCAATTTCTCGCGCTCACGTATATCAACGAGATAATACAAGCCATTTTTGAGATTCTTGCTAACCACAAAAGGTCCTTCCCAAGGCAGGGACAGCTTATGCATGCTTGTCTGATCTTCAATTAGTCGGAGCACTAAGTCGCCCTCTTGAAACACCCAACTTTTGACTTTGCGGCTATGATAGGGACGCATGCCTTGTTGATAAATCACCGATCGGGCCGCTGCAAGATCAAGTTCTTAATCCAAAGCATCAAGTGTGTTCTGACGCGCCATCTCATTATCAGCTTCAATGTAAGCCGCCACCCTAGGCGATTCATGACAGATATCACTTGGGAGAACTGCCTCTATGCCATAAACCATGAAGAAAGGCGTATAGCCTATTGATCTATTGGGCATGGTTCTGATACTCCGAAGGACTGAAGGAAGCTCTTCAACCCAACAACCCGGCGTTTGCTCCAAAGGAACCATAAAGCTGGGCTTAATGCCT
Source organism: Triticum urartu (assembly GCF_003073215.2). Taxonomy (NCBI): domain Eukaryota; kingdom Viridiplantae; phylum Streptophyta; class Magnoliopsida; order Poales; family Poaceae; genus Triticum; species Triticum urartu. The sequence goes on along the minus strand of NC_053028.1, from coordinate 372,439,035 downwards.
CTCAAAATTTCTTGGTTAGCCCATTCTGCTTGACCATTAGACTGTGGATGAGCCACTGAGGAAACATCAAGGCGGATATGCTCTCTTTGACACAATGATACGTCTCCATCGTATCTACTTTCCAAACTCTTTTGCCCTTGTTTTGGACTCTAATTTGCATGATTTGAATGGAACTAACCCGGACTAGCACTGTTTTCAGCAGAATTGCCATGGTGTTATTTTTGTGCAGAAATAAAAGTTCTCGGATTGACCTAAAAATTAACGGAGAATATTTTTGACCTAATCATCATCACCAACCTTCCTCCATCACCAATTTCATGATGCTCACCACCATGCGTGAGTAATTCCATTGTAGGCTTGCTGGACGGTGATGGGTTGGATGAGATTTATCATGTAATCGAGTTAGTTTTGTTAGGGTTCAATCCCTAGTATCCACTATGTTCTGAGATTGATGTTGCTACGACTTTGCTATGCTTAATGCTTGTCACTACGGCCCGAGTGCCATGATTTCAGATCTGAACCTATTATGTTTTCATGAATATATTTGTGTTCTTGACCCTATCTTGCAAGTTGTAGACACCTATTATGAGTTATGATCCGCATACCCCATGGTGACAATAATTGGGATTCTTTCCGGTGATTACCATAGTTTGAGGAGTTCATGTATTCACTAAGTGAAAATGCTTTGGTCCAGTTCTCTATTAAAAGGATGCCTTAATATCCCTTAGTTTCCACTAGGACCCTGCTTCCACGGGAGGGTAGGACAAAAGATGTCATGCAAGTTCTTTTCCATAAGCACGCACGACTATATACGGAATACATGCCTACATTATATTGATGAATTGGAGCTAGTTCCGTGTCACCCTAGGTTATGACTGCTACATGACGAATATCATCCGACACAATTATCATTGCCGATCCATTGCCTATGAGCTTTTCACATATTGATCTTTGCTAAGTTACTTTTGTTGCTACTGCCATTATAATCACTACAAAACTTCTACTGTCACTTTTGCCACTGTTGCCGTTACTTCCATATTAGTTTGCTATTAAATACTTTGCTGCAAATATTAAGTCTTTTAGGTGTGGTTGAATTGAAAACTCAACTGCTAATACTTGAGGATTGAAAGTGTGTTAAGTCGACTAGAGGGGAGTGAATAGGCGATTTTTATGAATTCTTCACTGAGGAATTTCAGGGTGAGGAAATTCCTAAGCGAAGAACTACTTGCAGCGGAATAAGTACTCAGATGCAGACATGACATAACATAAGCATGGACATCATGATGAATAGGGAACAAACACAGACTACAGAAAGCGTAAGCACATGATAAAATAGGATGAAGACAAACAGACTGAAGAAATTGAACTGAGGAAATTGAGAAAGTCTTCAGTCAAAGTCTTCAAACAGATATGAACAGGTACACAACACAACAATGAGGAAATGGAAGGGTTGAGGAAATAGAACCAGTTAACTCGGTGAAGACAATGATTTGGTAGACCAGTTCCAACTGCTGTGACAGTTGTACGTCTGGTTAGAGTGGCTAGGTATTTAAACATGAGGACACATAGTCCCGGACACACAGTCCTCACCGTATTATCCTTGAACTAAGGTCACACAGACCTCGTCCGATCACTCGTGGTAAGTCTTCAGGTGACTTCCAAACCTTCACAAACTCGGTCACTCGGCGATCCACAATTTTCTCTTGGATGCTCTAGACCACGACGCCTAACCGTCTGGAGGATGCACAGTCCTCGAAGGTAACAAGCGTCGGTTCCACACAGGAACAATCTCTTCAGTGATGCTCAATCACTTTGGTTTTTTAGGTGTTTGGGATTCGGTTTTGGGTTTTTCCTCACTTGATGATTTTCGCTCAAAGTCCTCGGAGGATGGGATGTTCTCAATGGCAAGTGTCAGTTTCTCGCGGAGCAGCCAACCAGCTAGTGGTTGTAGGGGGCGGCTATTTATAGCCTAGGGAGCAGCCCGATATGATAAGACATAAATGCCCTTCAATGATATGACCGTTAGGTGGATAAGATATTTTGGGACAGCTGGCGCATAGCACAGCAACAATCGAAAATTTGAGGTATCCAATTCCTCAGGGCTATCATGTTCCTCACTTGTAGGTAATCCGCACTGGCCAATTCCGAACTCCTCAACCAGAACAAATTTCTCAGAGAACAGAAGAACTTCGTCTCTATCACTGAAGAAATTGACTGAATTGTATGAGATTTCCAATGGCTTCACTCGAAGGGATTGGTAGGTGTAGGATTTTGAGTTGAGCATCACCTGGAAACTTGTCCTTAGTTTTACCTCAACCCCCTTTAATAGTACGGTGTTTCCTATGACTCAAGAAAGAGAAAAGGAACTACTAAAACAAAAGTCTTCACGCTACATGTTCCTCGCATGAATATGAAGTCTTCACGATCACACCAATTTCTTCACTTTGAAAGTATTCAGAAATCCAAAGTCTTTAGTTGAATACATTCATTTTTAGGGGTCGACTTTCTCTGTAAATATCAAACTCCTCATAGACTTATAGACCTGTGTACACTCACAAACACATTAGTCCCTGAACCTATAAGTCTTCAATACACCAAAGTCACTAAGGGACACTAGATGCACTTACAATCTCCCCTTTTGGGGATTGATGATAATATTGGTTAAGTTTTCAATGGGGATAAACATATGAAGTGTAAATACTAATATTGAGGAATTTGATTGCAAGATATAGAAGAACTCCCCCTGAAGATGTGCATAGTGTGGAATTTGCTTTTGAAGCAATGCACATTTGAAGAGTAGAATCATGGAGATCTCCCCTATATCTTGTAATTCATACACGCATTTATCATAGGATATGAAGAATTTGAAATGCATGATGAAATATGGTGATTGATGTAATTCAACATGCGTGCATTATCATACATGAGGAAATAGCATGCAGAAGAACATAGCAAAAAGTATCAAACCACCATCGGACATAAGTTTACAACTCGATCCAATAAATCTTCAGAAGAACAAGAGTTGTAACTTAGCAAAAAAAAATGCCCATATAAATAGACCCGCTTGAAGACTAACTCAAATCCCCCCCCTTGTCATCGAATGACCATAAGGGATGGAACATGAGGACTAACGCCCCTGAAGAATATCATCACTGAGCGTCATCATTGAGTCGATGGAGGAGCGTCATGAGTGGCAGATTCATCATCGGTGGAGTAAGATGCAGCTTTGCGGAACTGACCATCCAATGGATGAATGCCTTCATCAATAACAGCAGGTACCTTGCCCTTCTCATCAGATGAGGAAATAGGTCGCTTGAAGACTTCAATTAGGGGCAAATAGATGACGTGATTCTAAAAATCAGCCTTGTAATTGATTGAAGACCTTGATATGAGGAATCTCATAATCCAAGGAGCGTAAGGCTTCAACTTAAAAGGCGACTGAGGGAGTCCTGGATTAGGGGGTGTTCGGATAGCCGGACTATACCTTCAGCCGGACTCCTGGACTATGAAGATACAAGATTGAATTCTTCGTCCCGTGTCCGGGAGGGACTTTCCTTGGCGTGGAAGGCAAGATTGGTGATACGGATATGTAGATCTCCTACCATTCAAACCGACTCTATGTAACCCTAACCCTATCCGGTGTCTATATAAACCGGAGGGTTTTAGTCCGTAGGACGATGCACACATCAACAATCATACCATAGGCTAGCTTCTAGGGTTTAGCCTCTTCGATCTCGTGGTAGATCTACTCTTGTACTACCCATATCATCAATATTAATCAAGCAGGACGTAGGGTTTTACCTCCATCGAGAGGGCCCGAACCTGGGTAAAACTTCATGTCCCTTGCCTCCTGTTACCATCCGGCCTAGACGCACAGTTCGGGACCCCCTACCCGAGATCCGCTGGTTTTGACACCGACATTGGTGCTTTCATTGAGAGTTCCTCTGTGTCATCGCCGTCAGGCTCGATGGCTCCTACGATCATCGATAGCGATGCAGTCCAGGGTAAGACCTTCCTCCCCGGACAGATCTTCGTCTTCGGCGGCTTCGCACTGAGGGCCAATTCGCTTGGCCGTCTGGAGCAGATCGAAAGCTACGCCCCTGGCCATCAGGTCAGATTTGGAAGTTTAAACTACACGACTGACATCCACGGGGACTTGATCTTCAACGGATTCGAGCCACTGCCGAGCGCGCCGCACTGTCACGACGAGCATGATCTAGCTCTGCCGCTGAACAGTGCCCTGGAGGCCGCACCCGCATCAGCTCCGACCCTTAATTCGGAGCCAACTGCGCCGATCGAGGATGGGCGGTTGGACACCACCCCGGGGACTGTGACCCCAACGGCGATTGAGCCGAACACCAGCCCCATACTCTGCGAGACTCGTGACTCCAAGGAGCCGTACTCCTCTCCGGACTCCGAACCCTCCGCGCCCCTGCCGATCGAATCCGATTGGGCGCCGATCATGGAGTTCACTGCCGCGGACATCTTTCAGCACTCGCCTTTCGGCGATATCCTGAAGTCACTGAAGTCTTTCTCTTTATCAGGAGAGCCCTGGCCGGACTACGGTCAGCAAGGTTGGAGTACGGATGATGAAGAAATTCAAAGCCCACCCACCACCCACTTTGTAGCCACTGTCGACGACTTAACCGACATGCTCGACTTCGACTCCGAAGACATCGATGGTATGGACACCGATGAAGGAGATGATGAAGAACCAGCACCTACTAGGCCCTGGAAAGCCACCTTGTCATATGGATTGAAGTCCTTGAAGGAGATGATCAAGATTTGCTGGTCGACAGATGGACTGAAGTCCTTGTGGCCGAAGAGCATAAACTCGAACACCCCTCCAAGAGCTACCCAAAGCGCAGGTTGCTACCCCGATTAGAGGAGGAAGCACTTTATGCGGCCGACCGGCCACCTCGTGGCCGCGACAGAGAGGCCTCCCGGCCCTCCACTCAAGCCGCACCCCGTACCAAGGCACATGAATATGCGCAGGACTTATGAGACATGTTGGAGGACAAGGCAAGGCAAACACGCTCGATCTACGGATCGCGTGGACGCCCCACGGCTCGAGATGGTAACCGTCACGCCGGCCACAAATTCGGCACGGCGGAACATAGCTCATTGGAGCTACGTCATGATATCGCCCAGTACAGAGGCGCCGCACACCCACTATGCTTTACAGACGAAATAATGGATCATCAAATCCCCGAGGGTTTCAAACCCGTAAGCATCGAATCATATGATGTCACAACAGATCCTGCGGAATGGATCGAGGAATATCTCCTTCATATCCACATGGCCCGCGGCGACGATTTCCACGCCATCAAATACCTCCCACTCAAGCTTAAAGGACCAGCCCGGCATTGGCTTAACAGCTTGCCAACAGGATCAATCAGTTGTTGGGAGGACCTGGAAGCCGCATTCCTCGACAATTTCTAGGGCACTTATGTGCGACCCCCAGACGCCGATGACCTAAGTCACGTAATTCAGCAGCCAGAGGAATCGGCCAGGCAATTCTGGACACGGTTCCTAACAAAGAAAAATCAAATGGTCGACTGTCCAGACGCTGAGGCCCTAGCAGCCTTCAAGCACAATATCCGTGACGAGTGGCTGACCCAGCACCTTGGACAAGAAAACCGAAATCTATGGCAGCACTCACGACACTCATGACCCGCTTCTGCGCGGGAGAAGACAGCTGGCTTGCTCATAGCAACAATATGACCAAGAACCCTGGTAATTCGGACACCAGGGACAGTAGTGGCAGGTCGCGTCGCAACAAGCAGAAGCGCCGCATTAACGACGACAATGCTGAGGATACGGCAGTTAATGCCGGATTCAGAGGCTCTAAATCCGGTCAGCGGAAAAAGCCATTCAAAAGGAATCCTAGGGGCCCGTCCAGTTTGGACCGAATACTCGACCGCTTGTGCCAGATACATGGCACCCCCGAAAAGCCGGCCAATCACACCAACAGGGATTGTTGGGTGTTCAAGCAGGCAGGCAAGTTAAATGCCGACAATGAAGACAAGGGGCTGCATAGAGATGACGATGAGGAGCCCCGGCCGCCGAACAACAGTGGACAGAAGGGTTTTCCCCCACAAGTGCAGATGGTGAACATGATATACGCAACCCACGTCCCCAAAAGGGAGCGGAAGCGCGCGTTAAGGGACATATACGCGGTAGAGCCAGTCGCCCCAAAGTTCAACCCATGGTCCTCCTGCCCGATCACCTTTGATCGAAGGGACCATCCCACTAGCATCCGTCATGGTGGATTCGCCGCATTGGTCCTAGACCCAATTATTGACGGATTTCATCTCACTAGAGTCCTTATGGACGGCGGCAGCAGCCTGAACCTGCTTTACCAGGATACATTGCGGAAAATGGGCATGGATCCCTCGAGGATTAAGCCCACCAAAACGACCTACAAAGGCGTAATACCAGGTGTAGAGGCCAACTGTACAGGCTCAGTCACACTTGAAGTGGTCTTCGGATAATTTCCGAAGCAAGGAGTTAATCTTCGACATAGTCCCGTTTCGCAGTGGTTATCACGCACTGCTCAGGCGAACCGCATTCGCTAAGTTCAATGCAGTACCGCACTACGCATACCTTAAGCTCAAGATGCCAGGCCCTCGAGGAGTAATTACGGTCAATGGAAACACCGAATGCTCCCTCCAAACGGAGGAGCACACGGCGGCCCTTGCAGCGGAAGTACAAAGCAACCTCTCCAGGCAGTTCTCCAGTCCGGCCACTAAACGACCGGACACCGTCAAGCGCGCCTGGAGTAACCTACAATAAGACCACCTGGCACGATCTGAGCAGGCGTAGCAATGCGTCCAAACCCCAACCCTCGCAAAAAGGCGATGCCAGTACTTCATGTACATAACTACGCTCTAGAGATACCATAGGTACAGGGGGAGGGGCACCATCACGGCACGCCCAAAAATACGGCTTAAACCGTACCAGGGGCTGCCGATTTTTTAAAATTTTCTGTTACTTTCAGGACTCCATCCTTCGGAAGGCCTGTTCGGTAGTTCAATTGCTACATGTTCTTTCAAAGCTTTACTTGCTGTTCTTTATATCTTTATATAAAGCTTTGATGCATGTTGCCATCAATTACCAAAAGGGGGGAGATTGAAAGCACAAGTGCTCCCTAGGTGGTTTTGATAATTGATGACAACATATCTCTTGTTGGACTAACACTTCTATCTAGCATGTTTCAGATAAGTTCAACAATGGAGTGGCATGGACTAAAGGTTGTGGGAACTCCTTAGATGCTAAGGACAAAGGATTGGCTAAAGCTTCAAGCTCAAGACTCTTCATTTTACATTTTAGTGATCCAAGATCACATTGAGTCCATAGGAAAAGCCAATACTATCAAGGAGGGATGAGGTGTTGCTTAATGAGCCTCTTGCTTCATGTGCTTAATGATATGCTCCAAAATCCTCAACTACTTTCCCATATCCACATATGACCTAAACCCTAAGCCAAACTCGGTCCTACCGATTCTTCCTATCCGGCGCCACCGAGTTTCACTTGTCATTAGCCACTGCCAAACCCTAGCAATTCGGTTCTACCGATAGGGATCTCGGTCTCACCGAGATGGGATTGCAAACTCTCTGTTACCTATTGCAATATTCTCGGTCCCACCGAGATATGCAATCGGTCCCATCGAGATTGCAATGTAAACTCAGTGTTTCCCCTTTGTAACTTTTCGGTCTCACCGAGTTCCACTCGGTCCCACCGAAAGAGCAAATCGGTCCCACCGAGTTTGCCTGACCAACTCTCTGGTTAGCTAATTACCAAACTCGGTCTCACCGAGTTTGTGTAATCGGTCTCACCGAGATTACGTTATGCCCAAACCCTAACCGAATCGGTCCTACCGAGTTGCATGTCAGTCCCACCGAAATTCCTAACGGTCACTAGGTTTACTATTTCGGTCAGACCGAGTTTTATGATTCGGTCCCACCGAGATTGGAAAACTGTGTAACGGTTGGATTTTGTGTGGAGGCTATATATACCCCTCCACCTCTTTCTCATTCCAAGAGAGAGCCAACAGAACACACACATCATTCCAACTCATTTGTTCTGAGAGAGAACCACCTACTCATGTGTTGAGATCAAGACATTCCATTCCTACCATATGAATCTTGATCTCTAGCCTTCCCAAGTTGCTTTCCACTCAAATCTTCTTTCCACCAAATCCAAATCCTATGGGAGAGAGTTGAGTGTTGGGGAGACTATCATTTGAAGCACAAGAGCAAGGAGTTCATTACCTACACACCATTTGTTACTTCTTGGAGAGTGGTGTCTCCTAGATTGGCTAGGTGTCACTTGGGAGCCTCCGACAAGATTGTGGAGTTGAACCAAGGAGTTTGTAAGGGCAAGGAGATCGCCTACTTCGTGAAGATCTACCGCTAGTGAGGCAAGTCCTTCGTGGGCGATGGCCATGGTGGGATAGACAAGGTTGCTACTTCGTGGACCCTTTGTGGGTGGTTGCTTCTTCGTGGACCCTTCGTGGATGGAGCCCTTCGTGGACTTGCGCAACCGTTGCCCTTGGGTGGAGCCCTGTGTGGACTCGCGCAACCGTTACCCTTTGTGGGTTGAAGTCTCCATCAACGTGGATGTAGGATAGCACCACCTATCCGAACCACGGGAAAAACATCCGTGTCTCCAATTGCGTTTGAAATCTCCAAACCCTTCCCTTTACATTCTTGCAAGTTGCATGCTTTACATTCCGCTGCTCATATACTCTTTGCATGCTTGCTTGATATGTATTGTGTGTATTGAATTTGTGCCTAAACTCCACTTAAACCGAAAGAGATTAAAAATTGCAACTTTAGCACTATGTGTCTAATCACCCCCTCTAGACACATCTACTTCTAGATCCTACACTTTTTTCTTTATATATGTTCCTTAACGACATGTTGCACCCGTACACGTTGGTACGGCCAAAATACGCCAAGGGCTTTAGTACCCCTCAATATGGTGTGAGAAGTCCGAACACTTTAACAATTGCGGCACCCCGAACTTATAGCATTATATGCATCGGCTTCGAATCATGTCTTGGATCAATAGTTGGGTTTGCCCGGCTCCTATGTTTTGGTGCCTTACGTTCCGCTATATCGGCTAAGGTAGCACTAGGAGAACCACTGCGATTGTGCCCCGGTTGAGCTGGGTCGAGCACCTCAGTGGAGAAAGCTAAAACTGACTATCATGATGAAGCGAGAGTTGGTCGCTGTTCGAGAGGTTTTTCGAGTCCCTAAAGACTTATGCCGCTTAGGGCGAGGAGCCGGCTCTGTCCGGCCAAGGCGTGGATAGCGCCCCGAACTCGATCTTCCGAATATCAGGGGCTTCGCCGAAATTTAAAATTATAGAATTCTATGGCTATGTGAGAGTGTTCACGCATTATAGTCCGATTTCCTTGTTCGTTATGCTGAGCGCCTCCCTCGAAGGACCCAAACATGGGAAAAAGAGCGCTCAGGTTTATCCCCGAACACCCCAGCACTAGCGTCATGGGGGCAGAAGCCGATGACTCGCCATGTCTCAGAATTGATAAACAGCCGCACAGAAGGTAATATTTTAAATTCCAACAGCATTGCTTAGCGCATATAAACAAGTTTTCAGCGCACAGGACAAAACGAGCAAGTTTCACTCAAAAATTACATCCCTAGAACATTCATCCGCCACAAGGCAGGCACCCTTCAGAACATCCTTATAGTAATTCTCGGGCTTGCGATGCTCTTTCCCCGGCGGTGGCCCGTCCTTCACCAGCTTCTCAGCATCCAGCTTGCCCCAGTGCTCCTTAGCACGGGCAAGGGCCCTACGGGCACCTTCAATGCAGACGGAGCGCTTGATGACTTCGAGCCTTGGACATGCCTCCACCAACCGCCACACCAGCCCGAAATAGCTCCCAGGCAGAGCCCCTCCAGGCCACAGCCGAACAATGAGGCCCTTCATGGCCTGTTCAGCCGCCTTGTGGAGCTCGACCAGTTGCTTCAGTTGGTCGCTCAGGGGCACGGGGTGTCCGGCCTCAGCATACTGAGACCAGAACACCTTCTCTGTCGAGCTGCCCTCCTCGGCTCGATAGAATGCGGCGGCATCGGACACACTCCGGGGAAGATCTGCGAACGCTCCTGGAGAGCTCCGGATTCGGGTAAGTAACAAGTAACTCACGTTTATGTGTTTGCTTTGCATAAAGAATGCCTTACCCGCCGCTATCTTCTTCACCTCATCCAACTCCTGGAGGGTCTTCTGGGATTCGACCTTGGCAGACTTGGCATTTTCAATAGCCACCGCGAGCTCAGACGCTCGCGTCTTTGAGTCAAGCTCCAAACCCTCATGTTTTTCCATGAGAGCCTGGAGCTCTTGCCGCACCTTGCCAACCTCGGCCTCATACTTCTCCCGCTCGGTGCGATCCGAGGCTGCCCTCTTCTTGGCATCGACCAGCGCTTGCTTAAGGGTCGCCACTTCAGACGTGGCCCCTAAAATAGCCACGATAATCCTGTCATTCTTTGCAATTGCACCTTTTTATATATATTTAAAAACAAGGTATTTCTTACCTTCATTTTCCTCGAGCTGCTTCTTGGCACGCCCGAGCTCTTGCTCGGACCGCTCGAGGTTCTGCTTTAGCGTGTCCACTTCCGCAGTCAGTGTGGCGGATGCAAGCAGGGAAGCCTGCATATGCATATTGACTCATTTTTGTTAGATTCCTGTGAATTCTATTTGATCCTCTATTCGGCTTTTCTTCCCGAACGCCAAACAGAGAATCAGGGGCTACTTTCTATGCGGTACTATTATTTACACATTCTTTACTTACCTCAAAGCCTGTCAAAAGGCTAGTACAAGCTTCAGTCAGTCCGCTCTTGGTGGACTGAACCTTCTGGACCACCGCACTCATAATAGTGCGGTGCTCCTCGTCGATGGAGGCGCCTTGGAGTGCCTCCAACATATTGTCCGGCGCCTCCGGTTGGACGGGGGTCGCTGGCACGGTGGACTTGCTCCTCTTGGAAGGAGGTCCCCCGCCGGACTCTGGAACCTTTGAAGGTTCCGGAGCGGTGTCCGGCCTAGAGCCGGACTTGGAGCCCTGGGGGGTTTCATCCCCTTTACTCCTAGAGTCCGGTAGGTCACCTTGCGACGCCTCCAGGACCACCTCCTCCCGGCTTGGAACCTGTTGGGACAACATTTCAGTGTCGTCCGTAGGGCGGGGGGAGGAAGCCGTCGGAAGCGAGTTCACATCCAACGAGTCCAGTGAGCCGCTCGACGACGCGTCGAGCCGGTCTTTGGGTGGGCTGCATAAACATATTCGACGTAAGGGAAAGCTGTGCAATAAACGAATACTATGAATTACTCTGGTATCCAGATACTTATGATTTTGCCAGGGGCTTGGCCCTGGGCTGCCACTCCTCTTCGCCGTCGGCGTCGGTGGAGTAGTCCGGAGGAAGGGTTTTCCCCTTCTTGGACCCTTCGGCCTCCCCAGAGAGGGCGGCCTTCCTTTTCTTCTCTCCTCCCGCTGGAGGGGGAGAGTTCTCCTCTTCTTCCTCCTCGTCTTCACAGGAGGAATGCGCCTCGGAACCATCGGATGATGGATCCGACACCTCCTGGCGCCGGGCACTCTTTTGAGTCCCCGCGGCCTTTTTCGTGGCCTTCTTCTCCGGCACCACATAGGGTGCTGGAACCAGCAGCTTCGCCAAGTGAGCGTCCACTGGGCCTTCGGGCAAAGGAGCCGGACAGTTGATCTGTCCGGATGTCACCTGCGAATCCTTTCAAAGGTAAGGAAGCTTAGATCCCGCATGGAGTCAAACTATGAAAAACTGATACCCTGTAAAAGGAAAAAAACAGCTTACCGCGAGAGCGTGACACTGCGCACTGAATCCACGATCCTCGTTAGCGGATGCGGGAGCCTCGGCGCCTTTGAAAAGAACCTTCCAGGCATCTTCATACATCGTGTCGAAGAGCCTGCTCAGAGTTTGGTGCCGCGTCGGGTCGAACTCCCACAGGTTGAAAACCCATTGTTGACACGGGAGGATCAGGCGGATGAGCATAACCTGGACTACGTTGACAAGTTTGAGCTTCTTGTCCGCCAGGGTTTGGATGCATGTTTGGAGTCCTGTCAGCTCTCCTTTTTTACCCGAAGACAGGCCCGTCTCCTTCCAGGAGGTGAGCCGCGTAGGGGTCCGGATCGGAACTCGGGGGTGCGACCCATTCGCCGTCGCGTGGCTCGGTGATGTAAAACCACCCCGATTGCCACCCCTTCAGGGTCTCCACAAAGGAGCCCTCGAGCCATAGGACGTTGTCCATCTTGCCCACCATGGCGCCTCCGCACTCCGCCTGGTTGCCACGCACCACCTTCGGCTTGACGTTGAAAGTCTTGAGCCATAGGCCGAAATGGGGGCGGATGCGGAGGAAGGCCTCGCACACGACGATAAACGCCAAGATGTTGAGTACGAAGTTCAGGGCCAGATCATGGAAATCCAGGCCATAGTAGAACATGAGCCCCCGGACAAATGGGTGGAGAGGGAAGCCCAGTCCGCGGAGGAAATGGGGGAGGAACACCACCCTCTCATGGGGCCTAGGGGTGGGGATGAGCTGCCCCTTTTCGGGGAGCCGGTACGCGATGTCGTTAGACAGGTATCCGGCCTTCCTCAGCTTTTTGATATGTCCCTCCGTGACGGAGGAGACCATCCACTTGCCTCCCGCTCCGGACATGGCTGGAGAAGGTTGAGGTGGGGAGTGCGGACTTGGGCGCTGGAGCTCGAGTGCGCAAGAATGGATAGGCGAAGGAGGAAGAAGGCGTAGGTGAAAAGGTGGATCCTTATCCCCTTGTATGGGTGGACGCAACTACATGTCCCCACCAGCCTGGTAAAACTCGCTTATCTCCAAGCGTCGTAATCAATGGCGCGGTTGGGTTACCCACGCCCGTATTGATGAGAATCCCGGGATAAGGGGACACGATCTCTTCTTTAACAAGACGTGACAAGGAAACCACCTCGCATAACGCGCTGAGGTGGGATAATGAAACGACTCGGATAAAGGCTTGGCCGTGGTGTGTCACGCTACGGAATACGTTAGCAGATTAGATTGGTGTAAATATTATTCTCTCTATGGCAATATGTGGAAACTTATTTTGCAGAGCCGGACACTATCTTTGTGTTCAAAATCTTCTATGAAGTACTTGGAGGAGGAACCCGCCTTGCAATGCCGAAGACAATCTGCGCGCCGGACTCATCGTCATTGAAGCCTGGTTCAGGGGCTACTGAGGGAGTCCTGGATTAGGGGGTGTTCGGATAGCCGGACTATACCTTCAGCCGGACTCCTGGACTATGAAGATACAAGATTGAAGACTTCGTCCCGTGTCCGGGAGGGACTTTCCTTGGCGTGGAAGGCAAGCTTGGCGATATGGATATGTAGATCTCCTACCATTGAAACCGACTCTATGTAACCCTAACCCTATCCGGTGTCTATATAAACCGGAGGGTTTTAGTCCGTAGGATGACGTACACATCAACAATCATACCATAGGCTAGCTTCTAGGGTTTAGCCTCTTCGATCTCGTGGTAGATCTACTCTTGTACTACCCATATCATCAATATTAATCAAGCAGGACGTAGGGTTTTACCTCCATCGAGAGGGCCCGAACCTGGGTAAAACTTCGTGTCCCTTGCCTCCTGTTACCATCCGGCCTAGACGCACAGTTCGGGACCCCCTACCCGAGATCCGCCGGTTTTGACACCGACAGCGACAATGCAACATTTTCCAGAGTCCTCATGAAGAAATCATGGTAGTTGATAGGAACTCCATGGGTGATATTGAAAAGCAAATTCTTCATGATGCCAACAACCTCTTCTTCATTAGAGTCGTGGCCTTTGATGGGACTCAATGTTTTGGTCAAAATGCAATAGATGATCTGAGGCACATACAGAAATTCCTTCATGTGGAATTTGGTCCTTGGGGCTTGACCAGGCTTCAGCAGTTTCATCAGCACTTGCATGTAGTGATCTGAAAGCTCAGGTTCATGATAGATCAGCTGCGCACCTTCATGGGGAGGACTGATAGGCATGGCATGAAGCAATTCAGAGGCCGGTGCTTTGAAGTGAGGGTTATCAGTCATCCAGTCCAACACCCAAGAATTCACATCTTCAGTATTTCCTGTGATGTGCAGCATCGCATAGAGCTGAAGAATTAGTTCTTCATTCCAGTCTATGATGTTAGTGCAGAAGTTTAGCAGCCCAACTTCATGAAGTACACTGAGAACTGGTGCGAAGCAAGGTAGTGATTCCATGTCCACATGAGGAATATGCGCATGATCAAATACTTTATCCTTATCGAAAAGCAGTGAAGAATAGAAGTTGGCTTGGCTTGCGGTCCAGAAATGCTTCCTTCTCAGACAAGCAGAGTCATACGAATTGTAATCTGTGAAGAATACATGCTCATGGAAGAAGTCATCAGTCTTGAATTTTTGCTTCTTGGAGAAGGGATTCTTTGGCTTGGGATGAGGAGTGTCAGTCAAGGTCATCACAGCCTCAGGAATCACATTCTCAGGAACCACATGCTGAGGAATTTCAATTTCTGCTTCAGTAGCAGCCTGGGTCTTCAATTCTTCATCAACATTGACATCAGCACTAGTGGCTGAAATTTCTTCAAGAATGGAAGGAGTGGAGTGATGATCTTCAGAACCCATTTGAACTTCAGTGTGCACTAGGGACAGAGGAATTTGTTGCAATGGGGCGAAGAGCGGAGAGTTGGGGTGCTGGCTATCCCAATAGTCATCATTCAGCACTGGAGTGGAGCACCCAATGTCCACGTCTTCATCTTCCTCATTCAATTCTTCAACGCCTGCCTCTTCAGCTATGAACTGAGGCATAAGCGATGAGATGACTCGGGTTGAAGGGACATTATCCGCTTCAATTTCTTCGTCCAACTACTCCGAAGCAGCAACAGAAGGAACATCTTCATCAGGTCCGCTAGGGATTGCATAATCCTCACTAAAGGGAACGAGTTCCTTTGATGGCACGCTTGAAACTAGAATATCATCAATTGGATTCTTAAAAGAGCTTCATCTTCTTCGATGCTGAAGAATCTGATGAAGCAGATGCTTTCCTTTTCTTCATTGCTGCTCGCTCCGTAGCCTTGGTTTTCTTTGCTTCTGATGCAGAAGGAAGAACTGGACTTGGCGTTGGTGCAGGAGGAGCAGAGGAAATTGGTTCAGTAACCTTAGGCGCAACTGATGTAGTTTCCCTCGCATTATCAGTTTCTTCAGGTGCAGCGGTAGATGCTTCAGCTGGCCTGGCTTGTTCCTCAGGCACAACACTAGTGGTTGCCCTGGCAGTGTCATCAGCGGCTAGAATAGAGTCATCAGCCCTGGTAGTAGCAGTTTCATCAGCAGCCTCATTTTCATCAGCGGTGCTGGCATGTTCTTCAGTGGGCTGAGCAGATGCTTCACCCTGAAGAGATTCATCATTTGAAGTGAATCCTTTCGCCATCTTTACGAATCTGACCTTGGCTCCTAGCCATTCAGCATGATAAGCATCAAATTCATCACTGGGTGCTTTGATCTTAGCTTGCATGGCCACAAGTTCATCAGTTGTCATTTTGACAACGTTCTTCTTCTTCTTTAGAAAACACTCTTTCTTGTACCGAGCTTTCTTCAGCTGCCTTTACCGGTGAAGAAAAATGGAAATTCGAGAAGGCCGGGCAGACAACAAAGTCATCAGGTTTCTTCAATGCCCTTTGTTGTCTGTCTTTGATGATTTCTTCAAGTTCTTCATCATCAGCTTGGTTATCAGTGGACGGTACTTGGAAGGTGACCTGCTTCTTATGAGGACTTGGTCTAGTGCCTTGTCCAGCAGTGGCCTTATTCTTCAGAAGAGTGGGGCCTGTTGAGGGTTGCGGAGGAGCTCAAGAACTTGCAGAGGCTCCTGAGGCAATTGATTTGCCTGTGGTCCTTTGACACGAGCCAAGATGCACATGTGCTGAGGACTTTGCTGGAGGAGCTGAGGACTTTGGAACTTGAGGAACTGGGGCAGCTTGAGGAATTTTTGGTGATGCCTTTGAAGAACTGGGCCGTGAGGGCATTGCTGAGGAGCTCGGCCGTGAGGGCATTGAAGAAGAAGCACTTGGCTTATGTGCGGGCTTCTTTGGCATGACCTTCTTGGGCTTGCTAGTAGAGGCCTCAGCAGTGGCAGCAGCAGCAGAGTCTTCATTGAATTTCTTCACTATATCTTTTGCTATCTATTGACACACGAACAAGTCACGTGTACCCTCGACGCCAGGGGTGATGCACCGCAGCTCACGTCGAAGGAGACCCGACCAACAGCGTGATACGCAAGACAGTCGGCGGGCGCTTTTGCAGACCCGAAAACCCCACACCCCCGAGGGGAACCCGTCAGGGAGTGCGGCGGCTATGGGCTGCCCTTGGTATATTCGCTCGCCCCTAGAGCCTCGAGATTCGCAGCTCTCAAACACGAAGAACAGCGAAGAATGAGAGAGAAAAACGGTGGAGAGATAAAACGTAGGCTAAAAAAGTAGTATATTGATTTGTTCCATTGTGTGTTGTTTCAATCGGCCATCACCCCCAACATATATTAGAGGCGGCTGGACTTCTCGTACAAGCAAAGGATTCATCTAGGCTTTCCTTACAATAAAATTACATTAATTCACGTCCTCCAGTTCTAATTCCAATCCAAGTCGGATTCAGCCCGAATCTGGCCCAAACTTCTGTCTTGTTCCTTGTACAGGCCGTGGAATTTTCATATGACCTTCGATTGAGAATATCAAAATACCTAATTTATGCGCCTCGACGAGACGAACAACTTCCCTGTTGATCATTTTTCCAAATAAGGTCATCCTCAATACTTTATGAGGTCATCTTTAACTTCTAGTCGGACTTGGTCATGCAGTTTTCTTGGCTGTCCGAGTCTTTTAGCAACTCTACAGGCTGCATACTATCTCTGATGATGATGACTCCAAAAGTAAAATTGACCGTTTCGACGATACGCACAATTTCTGTGTAGAACACTTTTATATCCAAGGTCATCTGAATAACCTTTCGAGCCCATCTCCAACTTCCGGTCGGGTTGACCCCGACAAGCTTTTCACCCCGGCAAGCTTTCACACCGGCAAGGTTTTACCCCGGCAAGGTTTTCACCCTGGCAAGGTATCTACCCCGGCAAGCTTCTAGCCCGGCAAGGTATCTACCTTGGCAAGCTTCTAGCCCGGCAAGGTTTCCACCCCGGCAAGATTTTCATTCAGCCGGCAAAGGCCAAACAACTCACGCGACCCATCAGACACCACCTAGGTGGGTGTCTGGTCCCTCACGTCACTTATTTACTCATGGCCGGCCAGCGAAGTATTGCCTCTAACTTTTGCATACGAACTCGGATTGGGACAATTTTGTATATCAAAATTAATCGTCTCGACGAGATGAAGACAATTCGTGTAGATCATTTTTCCATATGAGGCCGTCTTGGGGGCGTAAACAACCGAATAGTGTTCTGAATACAAAATCTCAGTACTTTGAACACAACTTCAGCCTTAGAGATGAGATCGGATGGCTATGGCCCAAATATCAAAGTTTCTCCTTTTGAAGATACATAACTTCCTCATTTTGAACACTTTTTATTTGAGGCCATTTTAATTGTGTTTTTGACCATGCCAAAATCTGGCGTCAACACTATCTTGGCCAGTTTAGCTTTACACTTTGCCCATTCATCAGGATAATCCTCACCGCGCTTGAGGCTGGTGGGATCTGCAATTTGGCCAGGTGCCAATGGAGGTCTTGGAAAAGGAGGGTGAAGAGAGAATTTCTTCATGTAGTTTGGAGTGACATATCGGTAGTCCCTCCATTCTTTGGCCCATCTCCTCTCAATTTTCCGAATGCGCACTTTGCGCTCATTGTTGGTTTCTTGAGGGGGTGTTCAGTACCCATCATAGATATCTCCAGGGATTTCAAAAGCTGTGTTGACTTCCAGTCTCTTGCCTCCCTTCTGAGGTTTCTTGCCATCTGCCATTTTCTTCACTTGAGCATTTTGAACTATTGAGTTCTCTCAAGAGGTATGCAGTTTTTCTTCGAGGAACGCTACAGATGAGTTAAGTTGATGAGAACCTAGTGATTCAGCAGCGGACATGAGTACCTGTGAACAGAGTATAGGTGCGAAGAATTTGGATAGGTCATATGCGTTCTCAGAAGTTTTTGCAAATAAGAACAAGTTTGAGGAATTTGACCAGATGAGTCTTGAGGAATTTCACTAAGCGTTCTTTGTCTTAGGTTCTAGAGTTGTATAGATTGAAAATCCACACAATTGAAGATTCTTGAAGAAAAACATGGCTTAGGGAAACAGATCAAGAATAGATGTTTGTGTGAGGTGTTTAGAGTGTGAAGATTGAAGAATAAACACCTTTTGAAGATTTTGAAGAAATCACTGGAATCAATAAGGGCAGTAAAAGTAGCTTTTAATTACCCTTGACAAAGAACACGACGAACGGGGAATGTAGATTGGAAGTTCGTTAGTCCAGATCTTCCACGCCCTAACTTGGTAGAGGAAGACATCTACGGCGGCGACAGAGTGAAGAAATCCGTGGCTGGCGCTAGTACGACGGCGACGAGGTCGAGGCAATGAAGCTCTTCCTCACCAGCGATGATGGAAGTAGAGGCGGCGCTAGGTTTTGAGAGCTCGAGCGAGTGGGTGAGGTCGAGCGGGGTAAAAACATACTGAGGAAGGGAAGGGGTATATATAGCAATGGTGAAAAATGGGTCATCCGAAGAAAATGGACGAACGTGCCCCTGACCTTTCTCATCCTTGTGACATGTGTCACCCACGTACAGAGAGGTGGAGATCGTGGGTGAATAGATAAGTATTATCATGGGATGTGGAATGGTTTAGGCGGCAACAACCGAAAATTTAGATTAGAATATTTTAAAGTTTCGTTTGCAAATTCTTCAACTGACAAGGACACAGTGAAGATTTTGAACGGGTTTCAAATAGAACACACATGAAGAATTTGTGAACAGACTGGATTGATTATAGCATAGAGGGGGAAGGGTCTGATCACATTCACTTAGCAAGAAAATGCAACTTGAAGAAATAGCTATAAGTGAATGCTGTAGAGGACATAAACTCATATATAATATGTGAAGTCAATGAACAAAAACGACGGAGAGAGTGAAGACATTTCAAAGTTGAAGAAATCAACTGAGGAATTTCAAGACTGAAGAAAAACTCAAATTGAAGATTTTCAACTTTTGTTGGTTGCGTGACCCACTGTATAAGAATGCTGATTTCAGACGCCGCGTACAATTGTCGTAGGGCTCTGAGAATCAATTTCTTCATTAATTTCTTCACACTTAGAGGGTTAGTCTTCATTGATTGAAGAAAAAATGTTACTTCGTGTGTTGCACATCTAAGTCATCAATTTGCATAAGTGTTAGGATGTGTGTCCTTTTCAAAGGACATTCAAAGATATTTAGCTCACACCGCAACTTGATAAATCTCTTCTCATCCAAGGGCTTTGTGAAGATATCGGCTAGCTGTTCTTCAGTCTTCACATGCTCGATGGAGATATCGCCCTTCAACACATGATCACGAAGAAAATGATGATGAATCTGAATGTGCTTTGTCTTCGAGTGCTGAACTGGGTTATGAGCAATCTTGATGGAACTCTCATTGTCACAATAGAGTGGCACATTCTTCACAAAGATGCCGTGGTCCTTGAGAGTTTGCTTCATCCATAGCAATTGAGCACAGTACGAACCGGCAGCAATGTAGTCAGCTTCAGCAGTATAAAGTGATACACAGTTCTGTTTCTTCGAAGACCAACATACCAAGGATCGTTCGAGGAAATGGCATGTGCCTGATGTTGACTTGGGGTCCACACGATCACCAGCATAGTTAGAATCTAAATATCCAATGAGATCAAAAGCCGAGCCCTTGGGATACCATAATCCAAGTGTTGGAGTGTGAGCTAGATATCGAAGAATATGCTTCACAGCCTTATGGTGTGATTCCTTCGGTGTAGCTTGAAAATGGGCACACATGCAAACACTAAGCATAATATCTGACCTAGATGCACATAAGTACCATAAAGAGCCAATCATGGAGCGGTATACCTTTTGATCGAAGTCAATGCCATTTTCATCAGTGGATAGATGGCCATTGGTGGGTGAGGGAGTCCTGGATTAGGGGGTCTCCGGAAAGCCAGACTATATCCTTTGGCCGGACTGTTGGACTATGAAGATACAAGATTGAAGACTTTGTCCCGTGTCCGGATGGGACTCTCCTTGGCGTGGAAGGCAAGCTTGGCAATACGGATATGTAAATCTCATTCCTTGTAACCGACTCTGTGTAACCCTAGCCCCCTCCGGTGTCTATATAAACCGGAGGGTTTAGTCCATAGGACAACAACAATCATACCATAGGCTAGCTTCTAGGGTTTAGCCTCTACGATCTCGTGGTAGATCAACTCTTGTTATACTCATATCATCAAGATCAATCAAGCAGGAAGTAGGGTATTACCTCCATCGAGAGGGCCCGAACCTGGGTAAACATCGTGTCCCCCGCCTCCTGTTACCATCCGCCTTAGACGCACAGTTCGGGACCCCCTACCCGAGATCCACCGATTTTGACACCGACAGTGGGCATAGGGATTTTGACGCCTTTGCAATCTTGCATGCCAAATTTCCTCAATACATCCTTGAGGTATTTCTCCTAAGATATGAAGATGTCATTTCGTTGTTGACGAATTTGAAGACCTAAGAAGAATTTCAATTCTCCCATCATAGACATTTGATATTATTTACTTATCATATAGGCAAATTCATCTTTGTAACATTGGTCAGTACAGCCAAAGATGATATCATCAACATATATTTGGCACACGAATAATTCATCATCATAGGTTTTGGTGAAGAGAGTTGGGTCAAGTGAACCGTGTTTGAAGCCTTTCTTCATGAGGAATTCCTTCAAAGTATCATACCATGCCCGAGGAGCCTGCTTGAGGCCATAGAGGGCCTTATTGAGTCTGAAGACTTTGTCAGGATGCTTTGGATCCTCAAAACCTGGGGGTTGAGCAACATATACTTCATCCTCAAGCTTACCATTGAGGAAAGCACTTTTCACATCCATTTGATATAAGATAATATTATGCTGGTTAGTGTCGTGGAATTGTCACGGCAGATGTCCTAGTGTGAGGACTTGGTCGTGGAGCCATCGCGATGAGGTTAGCTTAAAGGGGTTAATCAAGACAAAGGACATGAGAAGTTTATACTGGTTCGTCCCCTTACGATGAAGGTAAAATCCTAGTCCAGTTTGTAGATGGTATTGCTAGGGTTTTGATGAGCAGGGAGCGGATACGCTTGACCCGGCTCTCGATCTGTTGTTTCTTGTCCTAAGCCACCGCTAGGTCGTCCCCTTATATACACGGGTTGACACCCTGCAGGCTATAGAGTCCCGGCCGGCTTATACAACGTGTCCGGCTCGGTGACCTTTCTTACATGCCTTATAATACAAGTTTACATACATCGCGGTTTATATCTATGGGCCTTAAGCCGCCTTCGGGTCTGGGCCCTCTACCAAGCGTATCTATGAACCGCCATATGATCTCGGGCTTCATTGTGATGAATCGTCATAGGGATAACCCGACCCCTCCTGGGTGGGTCATACCTAATAGTTATATCCCCAACATTAGGCCCCAGGTTGATTTGAACATGTTCATGTCAATCTTCAACACTTAGAAAAATCCTTCCTCATCTACTGCGCAAACCTTATAACCCGCCATGATATCATCATTAACGGATCTTTATCTTAATGTATTTCCAAAAATCGAGGCGTCCAATTAGTTGGATAACCATCATTTGGCCTCCTCGTCTTTCGCGCCTGCCTGTTTTTCTGTTTCCTTATAAATAGAACCATAGAGTCATCTTTCATTCTTCCCCTTCTCCTTTCTTCCTCCTCGCGACGCACTGACCCGTACGAGCCTCGCTGACGTCAAACTCCATTTCCGACCTCAACTCCAGCCGCTGCATCACCCTCAATAGACCAGAAAACTGCGGCGCCACCCCGCTGTCTAATGATGTCTACTACACAACCTCCTTCTTGTAGACGTTGTTGGGCCTCCAAGTGCAGAGGTTTGTAGGATAGTAGCAAATTTCCCTCAAGTGGATGACCTAAGGTTTATCAATCCGTAGGAGGCGTAGGATGAAGATGGTCTCTCTCAAGCAACCCTGCAACCAAATAACAAAGAGTCTCTTGTGTCCCCAACACACCCAATACAATGGTAAATTGTATAGGTGCACTAGTTCGGCGAAGAGATGGTGATACAAGTGCAATATGGATGGTAGATATAGGTTTTCGTAATCTTAAAATATAAAAACAGCAAGGTAACTAATGATAAAAGTGAGCATAAACGGTATTGCAATGTGTTGAAACAAGGCCTAGGATTCATACTTTCACTAGTGCAAGTTCTCTCAACAATAATAACATAATTGGATCATACAAATATCCCTCAACATGCAACAAAGAGTCACTCCAAAGTCACTAATAGCGGAGAACAAATGAAGAGATTCTGGTAGGGTACGAAACCACCTCAAAGTTATCCTTTCTGATCGATCTATTCAAGAGTCCATAGTAAAATAACACGAAGCTATTCTTTCCGTTCAATCTATCATAGAGTTCGTACTAGAATAACACCTTAAGAAAGAAATCAACCAAAACCCTAATGTCACCTAGATACTCCAATGTCACCTCAGGTATCCGTGCGTATGATTATACGATATGCATCACACAATCTCAGATTCATCTATTCAACCAACACAAAGAACTTCAAAGAGTGCCCCAAAGTTTCTACCGGAGAGTTAAGACGAAAACATGTGCCAACCCCTATGCATAAGTTCACGAGGTCACGAAACTCGCAAGTTGATCACCAAAACATACATCAAGTGGATCACATGATATCCCATTGTCACCACAGATAAGCACGTGCAAGACATACATCAAGTGTCCTCAAATCCTTAAAGACTCAATCCGATAAGATAACTTCAAAGGGAAAATGTAATACATTACAAGAGGTAGAGGGGGAGAAACATCATAAGATCCAAATATAATAGCAAAGCTCACGATACATCAAGATCGTGCCACCTCAAGAACACGAGAGAGAGAGAGAGAGATCAAACACATAGCTACTGGTACATACCCTTAGCCCCGAAGGAGAACTACTCCCTCCTCATCATGGAGAGCGCTGGGATGATGAAGATGGCCACCGGAGAGGAATTCCCCCCTCCGGCAGGGTGCCGAAACTGGTCTAGATTGGTTTTCGATGGCTACAGAGGCTTCTGGCGGCGGAACTCCCGATCTATTCTCCTCTCTGATGTTTTTAGGGTATATGTACATATATAGGCGAAATAAGTCGGTCAGGGGAGCCACGAGGGGCCCACGAGGGTGGGGGGGCGTGCCAGGGGGCAGACGCGCCTCCCTGCCTCGTGGCCACCTCGAATCTTCCCTGACGTCTACTCCAAGTCTCCTGGATTGCTTCCGTTCAAAAAATAACTCTCCCGAAGGTTTCATTCCGTTTGGACTCCGTTTGATATTCCTTTTCTTCAAAACACTGAAATAGGCAAGAAAACAACAATTTGGGCTGGGCCTCCGGTTAATAGGTTAGTCCCAAAAATAATATAAAAGTGTATAATAAAGCACATAAACATCTAAAACAGATAATATAATAGCATGGAACAATCAAAAATTATAGATACGTTGGAGACGTATCAAGCATCCCCAAGCTTAATTCCTGCTCATCCTCGAGTAGGTAAATGATAAAAACAGAATTTTTGATGTGGAATGCTACCTAACATATTTATCAAAGTAATCTTCTTTATTGTGGCAAGAATATTCAGATCCAAAAGATTCAAGACAAAAGTTTAATATTGACATAAAAATAATAATACTTCAAGCATACTAACAAGGTAATCATGTCTTCTCAAAATAACATGGCCAAAGAAAGCTATCCCTACAAAATCATATAGTCTGGCTATGCTCTATCTTCATCACACAAAATATTTAAATCATGCACAACCTCGATGACAAGCCAAAAAATTGTTTCATACTTTTGATGTTCTCAAACTTTTTCAATCTTCACGCAATACATGAGCGTGAGCCATGGACATAACACTATAGGTGGAACAGAATGGTGGTTGTGGAAAAGACAAAAAGGAGGAAGATAGTCTCACATCAACTAGGCGTATCAATGGGCTATGGAGGTGCCCATCAATATATATCAATGTGAGTGAGTAGGGATTGCCATGCAACGGATGCACTAGAGCTATAAGTGTATCAAAGCTCAAAAAGAAACTAAGTGGGTGTGCATCCAACTCGCTTGCTCACGAAGACCTAGGGCATTTTGAGGAAGCCCATCATTGGAATATACAAGCCAAGTTCTATAATGAAAGATTCCCACTAGTATATGAAAGTGACAACATAGGAGACTCTCTATCATGAAGATCATGGTGCTACTTTGAAGCACAAGTGTGGTAAAAGGATAGTAGCATTGCCCCTTCTCTCTTTTTCTCTCATTTTTTTCCTTTTTTTTGTTTTTGGGCCTTCTCTTTCTTTTTATATGGCCCCTTTTTTTATTTTTTATTTTTCGTCCGGAGTCTCATCCCGACTTGTGGGGGAATCATAGTCTCCATCATCCTTTCCTCACATGGGACAATGCTCTAATAATGATGATCATCACACTTTTATTTACTTACAACTCAAGAATTACAACCCGATACTTAGAACAAAATATGACTCTATATGAATGCCTCCGGCAGTGTACCGGGATGTGCAATGATCTAGCGTAGCAATGACATAAAAAAAGGGACAAGCCATGAAAACATCGTGCTAGCTATCTTACATCATGCATAGCAATATGACAATGAATGCTCAAGTCATGTATATGATGATGATGGAAGTTGCATGGCAATATATCTCGGAATGGCTATGGAAATGCCATGATAGGTAGGTATGGTGGCTATTTTGAGGAAGATATAAGGAGGATTATGTGTGATAGAGCGTATCGTATCACGGGGTTTGGATGCACCGGCGAAGTTTGCACCAACTCTCGAGGTGAGAAAGGGCAATGCACGGTACCGAAGAGGCTAGCAATGATGGAAGGGTGAGAGTGCGTATAATCCATGGACTCAACATTAGTCATAAAGAACTCACATACTTATTGCAAAAATCTATTAGTCATCGAAACAAAGTACTACGCGCATGCTCCTAGGGGGATAGATTGGTAGGAAAAGACCATCGCTCGTCCCCAACCGCCACTCATAAGGAAGACAATCAATAAATACCTCATGCTCCGACTTCATCACATAACAGTTCAACATACGTGCATGCTACGGGAATCACAAACTTCAACACAAGTATTTCTCAAATTCACAACTACTAAACTAGCATGACTCTAATATCACCATCTCCATACCTCAAAACAATCATCAAGTATCAAACTTCTCTTAGTATTCAATGCACTTATATGAAAGTTTTTGTAATGCCATGTTGTTCTAAAGGACTCCCAAAATAATATAAGTGAAGCATGAGAGATCAATAATTTCTATAAAATAAAACAACCGCCGCGCTCTAAAAGATATAAGTGAAGCACTAGAGCAAATGACAAACTACTCCAAAAGATATAAGTGAAGATCAATGAGTAGTCGAATAATTATGCAACTATGTGAAGACTCTCTAACATTTAATAATTTCATATCTTGGTATTTTATTCAAACAGCAAGCAAAACAAAAGAAAATAAAATGACACTCCAAGCAAAACACATATCATGTGGTGAATAAAAATATAGCTCCAAGTAAAGTTACCGATGAACAAAGACGAAAGAGGGGATGCCTTCCGGGGCATCCCCAAGCTTAGGCTTTTGGTTGTCCTTGAATATTACCTTGGGGTGCCTTGGGCATCCCCAAGCTTAGGCTCTTGCCACTCCTTATTCCATAATCCATCGAATCTTTACCCAAAACTTGAAAACTTCACAACACAAAACTTAACAGAAAACTCGTAAGCTCCGTTAGTATAAGAAAATAAATCACCACTTAAGTACTGTTGTGAAATCATTCTAAATTCATATTGGTGTAATATCTACTGTATTCCAACTTCTCTATGGTTCATACCCTCCGATACTACTCATAGATTCATCATAATAAGCAAACAACACAAAGAGAACAGAATCTGACAAAAACAGAACAGTCCGTAGTAATCTGTAGGTTTCGAATACTTCTATAGCTCCAAAAATCCCAAGAAATTAGGAAGTCCTAGGAAATTTTTTATTAATCTAATGAAAGTGGAATTGGTATTATATCGCTCTCTGGTAAAAAATGAAAATTATTCTCGTGAGCGCATACTTTCTGTTTTTTACAGCAAGACCAAATAGCAATCACCCATGAAGATCCTAAAGGCTTTAATAGACACAAACACTAATTAAAACATAAAAAACACAATCATAATAGAGGATAGATAATTAATTTATTACTAAACAGGAACAAAAATCAAGGAGCAAAAATAAAATTGGGTTGCCTCCTAATAAGCGCTATCATTTAATGCTCCTAGCTAGGCATGATGATTTCAATGATGCTCACATAAAAGATAAGAATTGAAACATAAAGAGAGCATAATGAAGAATATGACTAGCACATTTAAGCCTAACCCACTTCCTATGCATAGGGATTTTGTGAGCAAACAACTTGTGGGAACAAGAATCAACTTGCATAGGAAGGTAAAACAAGCATAACTCCAATATTTTAAGCACATAGAGGGGAAACTTGATATTATTGCAATTCCTGCAAGCATATGTTCCTCCCTAATAATAATTTTCAGTAGCATCATGAATGAATTCAACAATATAACCAGCACCTAAAGCATTATTTTCATGATCTACAAGCATATAAATTTTATTACTCTCCACACAAGCAAAATTCTTCTCATGAATAATAGTGGGAGCAAACTCAACAAAATAATTATCATGTGAGGCATAATCCAATTGAAAACTAAAATCATGATGACAAGTTTCATGGATATCATTATTCTTTATAGCATACAACAATCATCATAGATAGCAACTTTGTTCTCATAATCAATTGGATCCTCTTCCGAAATAGTCGAATCATTACTAAATAAAGTCATGACCTCTCCAAATCCACTTTCATCAATATAATCACCATAAATAGGAGGCATGCTATCATCATAATAAATTTGCTCATCAAAACTTGGGGGACAAAAAATATCATCTTCATCAAACATAGCTTCCCCAAGCTTGTGGCTTTGCATATCATTAGCATCATGGATATTCAAGGAATTCATACTAACAACATTGCCATCATGCTCATCATTTAAAGACTTAGTGCCAAACATTCTAATGCATTCTTCTTCTAACACTTTGGCACAATTATCGGAATCCTTATTTTCATGAAAGATATTAAAAAGATGAAGCATATAAGCTACTCTCAATTCCATTTTTTCTAATTTTCTTTTATAGACTAAACTAGTGATAAAACAAGAAACAAAAAGATTCAATTGCAAGATCTAAAGATATACCTTCAAGCGCTAACCTCCCCGGCAACGGCGCCAGAAAAGAGCTTGATGTCTACTACACAACCTTCTTCTTGTAGACGTTGTTGGGCCTCCAAGTGCAGAGGTTTGTAGGACAGTAGCAAATTTCCCTCAAGTGGATGACCTAAGGTTTATCAATTCGTAGGAGGCGTAGGATGAAGATGGCATCTCTCAAGCAACCCTGCAACCAAATAATAAAGAGTCTCTTGTGTCACCAACACACCCAATACAATGGTAAATTGTATAGGTGCCCTAGTTCGGCGAAGAGATGGTGATACAAGTGCAATATAGATGGTAGATATAGGTTTTTGTAATCTGAAAAATATAAAAACAGCAAGGTAACTAATGATAAAAGTGAGCATAAACGGTATTGCAATGTGTTGAAACAAGGCCTAGGGTTCATAATTTCACTAGTGCAAGTTCTCTCAACAATAATAACATAATTGGATCATATAACTATCCCTCAACATGCAACAAAGAGTCACTCAAAATTCACTAATAGTGGAGAACAAACGAAGAGATTATGGTAGGGTACGAAACCACCTCAAAGTTATCCTTTCTGATCGATCTATTTAAGAGGCCATAGTGAAATAACACGAAGCTATTCTTTCCGTTCAATCTATCATAGAGTTTGTACTAGAATAACACCTTAAGACACAAATCAACCAAAACCCTAATGTCACCTCAAGTATCTGTGGGTATGATTATACGATATGCATCACACAATCTCAGATTCATCTATTCAACCAACACAAAGAATTTCAAAGAGTGCCCCAAAGTTTCTACCGGAGAGTCAAGACGAAAACGTGTGCCAACCCCTGTGCATAAGTTCACGAGGTCACAGAACTCGCAAGTTGATCACAAAAACATACATCAAGTGGATCACATGATATCCCATTGTCACCACAGATAAGCACGTGCAAGACATACATCAAGTGTTCTCAAATCCTTAAAGACTCAATCCGATAAGATAACTTCAAAGGGAAAACTCAATCCATTACAAGAGAGTAGAGGGGGAGAAACATCATAAGATCCAAATATAATAGAAAATCTCGTGATACATCAAGATCGTGCCACCTCAAGAACACGAGAGAGAGGGATTAAACACATAGCTACTGGTACATACCCACAGCCCCGAGGGAGAACTACTCCCTCCTCGTCATGGAGAGTACTGAGATGATGAAGATGGCCACCAGAGAGGGATTCCCCCTCTCCAGCAGGGTGCCGGAACAGGTCTAGATTGGTTTTCGATGGCTACGGAGGCTTCTGGCGGCGGAACTCCCGATCTATTCTCCTCTCTGATGTTTTTAGGGTACATGGACATATATATGCGAAAGAAGTCGGTCAGGGGAGCCACGAGGGGCCCACGAGGGTGGGGGGCACGCCCAGGGGGGCAGGCGCGCCTCCCTGCCTCATGGCCACCTCAAAGCTTCCCTGACGTCTACTCCAAGTCTCATGGATTGCTTCCGTTCCAAAAATAACTCTCCCGAAGGTTTCATTCCGTTTGGACTCCGTTTGATATTCCTTTTCTTCGAAACACTGAAATAGGCAAGAAAACAACAATTTGGGCTGGGCCTCCGGTTAATAGGTTAGTCCCAAAATAATATAAAATTATATAATAAAGCCCATAAACATCCAAAACAGATAATATAATAGCATGGAACAATAAAAAAATTAATACGTTGGAGACGTATCATCTAACAGCATCAGTAAGTCCTTTTTTTCTTCATCGTAGATCTGTCATTTGGTTTTGTTGGTGTTCGTCAGTGTTCGTCAGTGTTCATCGCTGCCCTTCTTTCTCCTTATTTAGTTCCATGGGTTAGATCCAAAAACCATATGCGTCTTGTACGGTAGTAGTTTTAGCACTCGTTCTTGACACTAGAAATATATCCCCACCGCGACAGATCTCCTCTAGGGCACCTCTGCTTTTCCACTGTCATCTCTATTTTTTCATTTTATTTCCTTTTTCTGAATAGCGATAGATCCAAATTTCTAGCCACAACCTGTGGAATCTGTTTGTCCTAACACTTAGCTAATTATAGCCTTGGTAGATCTTGAATGCCTTTAGTCATGGCGACTTATTCCGCCGGTTTATTATTACTTCATATATCATTAGCCCTTGCTTAAGCCGCCATTCTGAACATGCACTATACTTGTTAACTTGCAATCAATCATCTTGAGCCGGCAAATTATTTCCTGTCTTTTAGGTCATCTTTTCACCATGCCGCCCAAAACAATCACGACCTGCAACTGGGTTCCTTCCACAGTCACTAAGGACACTTTGAAAGATTTCATCATCAGTTACAATCATTGTCGAATCCCAAGATGTATACAAGGTCTACAGTACTTCACAACATGCTCAAACTCACATAATCCCAGTCAAATGAGAATCTAAATGCATTTCATAGTTATTACTTTGTAGGATGCAACAAAAACAACCATAACTCTACATCAGCCATTATAGAAGCAACATTTTGACATATCCCAATGTGTGAATGAAACATGCAGAGAGAGCTTTTGAAGATGGAGCAGATAGGGCGGGAAAGATTGTATGTATGTGGACGAGAGAGTAGGAGACAAACCTAATGAGACAGAGAGAGAGAGATAGAGAGAGAAAGAGAGAGGAAGAAGTTAGGTCTATGAGAAAGATGGATACATGTAATATACATGAGATGCGTGTGCATCTGGATTCTGTATACGTGGAAGGAGAAGAGACAACATGTTTGATGAGAGAGATGGAAACACATGGACGAGAGGGGAAGGATCTCGTGGGTGGAGGGATTGACAATTTTGTGCGGGGAGAGAGGGATTGGTAATTTTGTGCGAGAGAGAGGGAGAGAGAGGGTGGGGGAGGAGTCAGTCAGTCGTCGTCACATCACCCTGCTTCCAAATGACCCCGCATTCTCTAGCACGGTGTGGTCGTCGTCTTTGATCTGCTCGATGCCCTCTTTGAAGATTGAGGTGTCGTGCATGTTGGGGTGCAAAGAAGCACAAGCGTGACTGGTTGCCATATAACCTTGGATGGGGATGAATTGTGTGCTCGGGGGAGTGTGTGTGTGTGTGTGTGTGTTGTGCTGCGTGTGTCTCTCTCTGTGTGTGGGTGGGTCTGTGTGTCAGATATTGAGAGAAAACAAACCTAAGGAGAGAAATGGGTATTCATGAAGAGATTGTGCGGGCCTTGAGGTGGGCAGGGGGCGGGTGAGGGTGTCAAAATGTGCGCGTTGATGCATGTGTTGCATGCGACCGTGCGAGGGACGGACGAATCGAGAGAGATGGTTGTTGTGTTACGGATGCTCCTCTCTTTGTCTCTCTCTCTCTCTCCCTCTCTCTCTCTCACACACACACACACAAGTAAGGCCCTGTTTGGGCCCAAATAAGTCACCAACTTATAAGTCAAAAAGTGCAAAAAGTGACTTATTTTGCCAAACAGACCCAACTTATAAGTCACCCCAACTTATAAGTCATAAGTTGCTCCACCCCAACTTAAAACTTATAAGTCACTCCTTTTTATGTGGGTCCCATCACCTTTACATTAAAAACAAGGTAGGAAGGTGTGGTCAGGTGACTTATAAGTCAGATGACAGCCAAACAGGTGTGACTTATAAGTTACTGATTTTAAGACACCTGACTTATAAGTCAGGTGACTTATTGGAACCAAACAGGCCCTAAACTAGAAGACCGTTCTCTCATGTATACACAATGTATCGGCATCTGTCTATGTCTCACTCATGCATGATCATTTGCACATTCACACCTCTCTATGTCTGTATCACACGCACACCGTCTCCACATTGCCCTTCTGCCACAACACACATATGGACACATACACACGTTCTCTCTCAGTCACACACACAAAATCAGTATTAAAAAAACTAGGGCGCACCTAAAACGTCCAAATCTAAATAAACACGAACTGGAGCTAAATTCAAATATATGGAAATATTGCAGCGTCAAGAACTTTCACAGGAAAAAAAGTTGAGCAATATTCGAGGATTGTTTTCACACACACAAAAAGGTTCGGTGGATGTCCTTCGAGCGCGACACGGTGACGCACCATTCGATCGACCGCGCGGCCGCGGTTCACGCGCTTGCACAGGATTCCGTATCATGGCTGTGGTACTAACTAATAAAAGCGCGGCCTAAGTCTAATGTTTACGTGTGTTAGTACGGTTTTCTTTTAAGTTTGACCAACCTTACATATATAAAACTAAAGTAAGCTCCCACACGCGCACTCATCAATATGCCGCCGCCGTTGCGCATGCCGGCGCCCGCCTGCTCCGGCCAACAATTTCTCGCCCATCACCGCCGTGTCGCCGCCATCCCTGTGCCATGAAGCTGAAGGCTCGCCCGCTCACGTCGTCTGCAGTCCCTCCTCGCTATGCTGCCGCACTGCCAAGCACGCGAGCAGCTGGTGGAGCCGCGTCTATGCACGCAGCGTACGAAGAGGAGGACGAGCGCATGCTCCAGCACGCCGGCGAGGAGGAACTACCGTGTCATTGTCGTCTCCGGCCGTGTGGAGGAGGCGCGCATGGTGGCTGTCGCGGCGGAAGCCCGTCGCGCGCGCGTCGAGCCCGTGAACCGGGTGCGGACGCGGAAGCTACCTTCGAGACCTTGAATGCCACGTGGATCCTACAATCTGAAGGAGCAATTTGGGTCTATCGACTCATGTGAGCCGTTTGATGCAACATGGATGGCTAGAAGGGCTTCTTCCACCTCTTCTGCCGTCTTCTTCCTTCGCTCCGTCGAACTTCTTTCACAAATCGACTGACCCAAATAATACTACTAGTACGAATGTATTTAGTACAGTAGGAACACGAAGATATGAGCAGTAGTACCAACTACAAGAAGAACAGTAGTAAGACATAGTACTAGTAATACTGTACGTACTAAAGAGTTCAAATAACGAGAAAGAACATAAAATAGTTCTGCTGGGGCCTTAGCACAACACACCCTTGAAAATAAAATAAGCAACTAGTCCGCTTGACACTGTAGTAGAACCAGCATGAGCGAAGGCACGGCCACCTACTCGGAGTCCGAGTCCACATCCTCGACTTCGTCCTAGTCCCTCTTCCTCTTCCTCTTCACCAACGCTTCTTTGCTTGAACCCGACACTGGGCTCTGCTTCTTCATCTGAACCTTGTAGATATTTAAACAAAGGTAGGAATCCATTGCTGCGTACAGGATGTGATCTTCATCTAATGTCTTCGACTCCCATGCATGATGAAACTCGTGATGAGGTTTCTTCAGTTTAGCGTATGAAGGATCAATCATGGCTGCTGCCAGGGTCAGCATTGAAGGTTGAGAGGAGTACACCATGGCTTGCCTTCTAGAGATCGAAGGGCTGGCCTACAACAAGACCTATCCGATGCAGGACATCCCTGTCGTTCTTAAAGCCTACAGTAATGAATTTCACTCTTTTGTCCTTGAGGAAGTTCTTAAAATCCTGGCACTCAACGTCGGCATGGCATATGCGGTAGACCAAGCAAACGTTATGTACGCAAACCTGGATCACGGTGGGCTTCTTCCTCTCTTCGTCCTTTAGATCCTTCTCTCGTCCCAGGACTGTGGTGTACTCAACATCTGGCCCAGCGACCCACTCATCCGTTGAACTGTTGAACATGCGTAGGAAGCGAGCAAGCCATGCTTTCACCGTCTCGGATCCATGTGTGTAGATGACGATGAACTGATCGCCAGTTATGGCTCTAACCTGGTACTCAGCAGTGACCATGGAGATTTGGGAGGCCATGGATTTTGGAGGAGGGTTAGGAGAAGTTGAACTGTTGTACCCCGCAAAAAAAACTAGGAGCGAACTAATGTGAAAGGACAGGACGACTAGGAGCAAACTGTTGTAAGGTAGAAGATGGGGACGAGTAGGCCGTGCGAACGGCGTGGGGTTGCTGGCTTGCCCGGTGGATAAACGGCTGCAAGCCCCGAAAGAGTTCTCGAGAACTATGCGGGACCCACTAGATGTCATGTCTACTAGACCCATAACGTAGGCCTGACGGTATAACTTCTGCCTGTTCGCACGCATGCCGGCACGTGGATGTAACTTCACTTAATTCTGTCAAACGTCGCGCCTCCCACGACCTTCGCCTCCCTCGCGCAGTCGCGCCCTTTGAGACTTCGACCGGCTATAAATGAGCAATTTTTTTGCCTTTTGTTTAGACAAGCAAATTTTTTGCCTACTCCGCATGCATGATACTCCCTCTAGTCCTTTTTACTCCCGTCAACCATTTGCAAAGTGTTTGACCAAATTTATACTTTTTTGAACACCACCTTATATTAATTAACCAGCCACACCAGTACACTCATTCGATACAATATTCACCACACAAGGTGGTATGTTATTTACAAGAATACCATCTAATCTATTGTCAAAGCTATACTTAGCGATTAAGTGTGCCACCTTATTGGCTGAACGGCTAACCTTTGACAATTGAAGATTGTTGATCAACTTCGAGATGCTCAACGCTTTCATCTTCAGGTCACGCATAGCAGACCTGTCATAGTCCCCGATGCAAGAGATGCTACCACAAAAGCGCAACCAGTCTCTGAAATTACAGGATTATGAAGAGAAATGCCTATGTAGAGACCGGCAATGCAAGCCCTAAGCTCCGCTTCCTCCACGCTTTGACAGGCATCAATGAAATCCCACGACCAAATTTATACTAAAAATATCAATATCTACAATACTGATTATAATGAGTATAAGAAGTACGTTTTATAATGAGTGTAAAAATATTGATTTGACATTGTGAATGTTGACACATTTTTCTATAAGTCTGGTGAAAGTAGAGGTACATTGACTTCAGACAAAACTTAAATGCACAATGCAGACTAGTTCCTCCGTCCAGGTGCGTGCCATGTCCTATCTTGTCATCACAACAAGGTTAGCTATTAGAGTACCACTACCTCCCTTCTAGTTTAAAGGGCTCGATTCAAAAATTTCACCTACTCTTAGCAAGAT
Source organism: Triticum urartu (assembly GCF_003073215.2). Classification (NCBI taxonomy): domain Eukaryota; kingdom Viridiplantae; phylum Streptophyta; class Magnoliopsida; order Poales; family Poaceae; genus Triticum; species Triticum urartu. The sequence continues at coordinate 372,404,486 of NC_053028.1, read as the reverse complement.
AGTAGAGGTAGTGGAATAGTTTTTGAAGTCTGCAAAAGTACTCAACTAGTGCTGTCGTTCTTCACAAAAAATGTGTTTACCAATGCATGCATGAACACTAGTTACTCTAACCCCCCTCTCTTATTTAATTCTGTGCCACATCAGCACGTTTGCTATTCCCGTGTGCATGATACCAGCTAAGATACCACCATTATGGCCAGCCTTAATCATCGCATGCAATAATTTAGTGCACCTTGAAATATGAACATGTGTGGGGCGTGTATGTTTTTAATGACTTGAGACTATACCTAGCCTGGCATGCAAGATGACTTATTATGCACCGTTCCCCATACCTCCAGGAAGCCCGTTCGTCTCCAAATCTTTTCCTCTCCATGTGTGGAAACAATAGGCCTGCCAAACTCTCCTTCTCCCTCCGGCGGTCCCACCACTCCACCCCATGTGAAAAAATCTGCATGCATGACTCTCCTCCCCCACGCTCGTCCAATCCGTTATGACCAGCAATATTTCCACCCCTTCGCTCCCCCGTAATTTACTCCAACAAATATGCCCACGTAGCTGTTACTTAACTGCAGGTGCATTGCGTCACTGACATATGGGCCCAACAGGGGTCTGGCCCACATGTCAGTGACGCAACTGGACCTGCAGTTAAGTCAGTGCAGCTCAGTCTATATCTTACGTAGGTGTGCCATTGCTCGCTATAAATACTGCGCCTCCCACGACATCGCTATCTCCTCCCCCTCATGTTCACGTTCATCGCTATCTCCTCCCCCTCTCTCTCACGTCGATCCTCTAGCGACTCCGGCATGGTGAACGGGTAGCACGTCTCGTACTTGATGTTCTCCGCCAAGGGCTAGCAGTGACCGCTGCACGCATCCATGAGGTGATGCACCATGTCCACCGGCGAGCCACAAAACGGCATTGGGCACTCATAGCAGTGGACGAAGGGCTCCTTGGAGGCATCGACCAGGCCGTCCATGAAACGGGAGTGGCTGTAGGGGACGTTGCACCAGGTGAATATATGAGCAAGTTACTATGAGATTTAATCCGAATAAGCACAAAATAAATCATTAATTCTACCACGATTTCGAACGGGAAGGACAGAAACACATACGGTGCAACGGGAGCAGCACCGTTGGCATTGAGGTTGTCGCCCATGTCCAAACACCACGTAGACACGGTCTTTGAGCACGGTTCGTAGTCGTTCCACGCTTGGGCATTGAAGTTTGTAACTATTTTAGATTAGAATATACTACTCCTCCGGTGCTAGTAGTAGAGCAGAGTCCTACTCTACTACTCTACTCAAGCAAGTTAGGGCATAGCACTGTAGGGAGTACCAGTACTGTGATCACTCAAGCAAGTTGTCTGGCATCGACATGACCCTATGCTGCCGGTATGTGTCTCGTAAGTCAAGTGGCATGCTGTAGTCATCATCACCTGTCCACTTCCCGCAGCACATATTCGCTTCTCCATCTTTGTCCGCACATAATCTCGTCCAATCTTCCATCCCTGCTAAGGCGCCTCCCCCTCGTCCAAAACCCAGGCATTAACAATGGAAGAACCGAGCAGCGTCCGCCAAAAGAGTGGCTGGAATTCGCTCCCCACAGAGGTAATCAAGCTCATTGTTTCGCGTGTGGACAATCTTAGTACCATGCCGCTCGCCGCGTTCTCATCGGGGCTGTACTGTTTACTCAAAGCCCTCAGGACGGAGCTTTTTAAGCCAGCTCCTTGCTTGCTGATGCCGCCTGATCTTCAGAAACGGTATGTCACGCAGCATAACGATCGTAGGGTGGCGAGCATCAACCCCCTTGACTGCGATCCGATCCCCGTCAGCCTCAACTACATTAACGGTATGTACTGGGTCGGCATGAACACGTCTTGGATGGTGCTCGTCAACGGTCATGGCAGCTGGATGCTCGTGGATGTCTACACCCGGCAATTGATCCCCCTTCCTTCGATTAACATTGCACTGCTTTGGCACCGCGGCCCAGAATACTCGAAATCTTACAGTAGCCAACATGATACCAAGTTTGATTTGCTCAAGGTTGTAATCTGCCAAGTGCCCACAAGATCTGCGAATTATAAAGACTTCAGGCTAATTGCGTTCTTCAACCGCGGTCTTGCCTATCTGACAGGTCACTGCGGTAAGTGGATAAATCTGCACATCCATCGCAGGATCATACATCCTCCATGGTTCTCTGATGCCATTGAACACAAGGGCTTCATTTACGCTGTCGACTCCTTCTATGGCTGGACATATTGCTGGCCTACTTCAGTCATCGCTACAAATGGTTGTTACAGCAGTATGTTACTTTCCTATGATATCATGATGGCTTGCTTATATTACTGTCAACATTTGCTGAAAAAAATATTCATGCTCATAATATGTTGTTCTTAAGATTGACTAAATCAAGAGCCCTTTTTTATTTGACTCCAACTTGATATGATATTGTACGCCGCCTGGTGTCCCTACCCTTCCTAATCCCAGAACCTTTCAAAGAAAAGCGGCATGGCAGTTGCAGGTGGTTCCTGGCTCGATCAGACGATGGCGAAAGATTGATGATCGTTCGCACGTACCGGACATGTTGTTTCGTGGAATACAATCACAGTCACTGCAAGGTCTATGAGCAGGATCCCAGCTTCTCTGGGCCTTCAGGAATTTTTGACTGGAGGCTGGTAAGTAGCCTTGGTACACACTCTCTGTTTGTCGGACTGAATTATCCAATTAACCAGGAGATAACCGACGGCAAGGATCATAATGGCAGCGCAGTTTCGTTCATCAGGCAAAACTGTGTGTACACAACGTACCATGCGTCTCTGCATGCACCATACCCTGATATGTGCCGCCACGCTCTGCAGCCCAAAGTAGGAGAGAGGGTCGCAAGTATCAGACTTCGACCTGCTGGCTAGAGTTTCCCCCGTCAGGCACCCATCTGGTTCAAGCCGCCAGCCAATCTCCACAGCTTAATAAATAGTAACGTCTAACTGAGCCAGTTAGCTAGATGCGTACACTTGGTGTAGTAGGATCTTTATTTAGTTTGATGCATACACTTGTTCTTTTTTGGTAGCCCTTTTGTAATGATGGCTGATGTTTGATTTGGAAGAGAGAGCTGCATCTTCACTCTTCTGGCCTGCTTACTGCTTCTGTTGCACCCCCAGCCCTGGTTGCTGCTGCTGCTGTTTTCAATGTACAATCAGTAGTATATTTCGTCTATTGATTGAATAAATGTGTTGTTAGAACGACAAACACAATGTTTTGGAAGTCGTTGCATGGTTCGATCCTTTAGTGCCCTGTACCGTATGTAGCGCATACTATTTTTCGTACGGAACACATTTTCCACTTGTTGATAACATGCAGCCCACTGATGAAGGCCCAATAGAGAAGCCCATAATTAACTGGAAGGGAGGCTCTCACATGAATCCGGCCGAGGTACATGCTCATGGTCCCCTAAACATAAATAAGTAAATAAATAAATAAATAAAGCTAAATGCGCATGCACCAGTTCTTTGGGAAAATAGGTAGCCCAGTACTTCCTTTTGAAGAATACCCAAGCTAGGCCTATTTGTTTTCTCCAAATTACTGGGCTGCAAATCATTCAAGACGAGGAGGGATGCATTTCGGCCTGGCTTAAGAGTATGGTCAATGTCTGTTAAAAGTAATATCAAAAGGGGTTGAAAATTCCAAAAAAATTATAACAAATGGGATATAAGTTTCTTTTTTTGTTTTTGTTCTTCACTGATATCTTATACGTATTTCATTGGATTTAACATGACATAGTACTAATTTATTTTTAAATTTATTTTAGTATGGCTATTAATTTTTGGATTAAGAATATTTCATCCCCCAGCAAAAATTTGCGAATTTTCAAAATTTCCCACATATTTAGTTAATTTTTTGACCCTGGTACTGACCAGAAAATGGCCAGCAATTCTAAAAATGGAAAACGGGCTGCAATAAATTCCATATGAATTAGAAAATAAGTAAAAATTATAAAAATAATAGCAAATGGGCTGTACACACCATAGATTTCGAGGCTGGCTTGTTTACGCAAGGCTTTGTCAGTGAACACATGATTCTAGCAGCAGTGACTGTTGGATGTCCATCCAACGGCCGATGTGCTTCTTCAATCTCTGATCTTCCTGCTCCAGCTGCCTAAACTAGCGCCGGCGGGACTGCCTGCTCCCTCCTCTTGTGGCCCGATGTGATGCCGCGCAGGCTTCCCCGGCCCACCCTACTCCCTCTGCTGGCCTGGCCGCACGCAATCAACTGCCTCATTATTACGCGAAAAATAATAATTCCTCCCATTGACATCTGAGGCGCACCAGTTGGGAGGCTGACCTGTGGGCCTACTAAGTTGACGCGTACGCAGGGCTTGTCAACTTAGTCAACAAACGATTCTAGCAGCAGTTAACGTTGGATTTGAATCGAACGGTCCTATTGCTTCTTCAATCGCTGCTCTTCTTGCACCAGCCGCCCAAACCAGCGCCGGGGAGACCGCCTGCTCCTGCCTCCAGTGGACGGCTGTGCTGCCATTGAGGCCTCATCGCCCCCTACTGCTCCCACCGCTAGCCAGGCCCTGCGGTGCCGGCAGCCTCACACCGCAGCCGAACCAGTGAACCCTCGTACTCCTCTCCGCGTGGGCATCCAATGCCGCGTCTTCCCCGGCTCCGCGTCGTCCCCTTCCTAGGCCTCGCCGTCGTCCACCGCCTTGGTGCTCTCGGCGCGGCATGGTCAACGTGGTCAACGTCATTCCATCGGAAGAGTACTGTACATGGAGAGGCTGACAGCTGGGTCCACGGCCGCAGCTCAGTTTTTTTGTGATTTGCCAAGTAAGTCGCTTTGTCAGGCCTGTTGGGCTGCAAATCTTTCAAGACGAGGAGAGATTTCATTCGGCTGGCCGAGAAAATGGCCCATCAGTAATGAGAAATGGGATGTACATTTTTAGAACACATCAAACCGGCAATTAGTTTCAAATATCTTTTTTTTTCATTTCGAGATTTTAAATTACATTATTTTTTATGCGTGGAGAATTTGTTGGATTTTATATTGATATACATTTATTTTTAAAATCAGTTTGAATGTGAGTCGAAATTTCGGGATTAAAAACAGTTCGGACTGCACCGAAATATGCAAAATTTCGTATAATTTTTTAACCGTGGCCACAATATGGGCTGTAATGCTAACGAAAAGAATATGGGCTCCAAAAAAACCTTAATAATTAGCAAATGGGCTGTAAATTATTAGAAATAATGGCAGATGGGTTGTATGTTGTTTTTCCACAGATTTGAGGCTTTCCTAAAAAAGGTTGACGCACAAGCAGTGACTGTTGGATGGCCATCCAACGGACGTCGAGCTTCTTCAATCTCTGCTCTTCCTGCTCCAGCCGCTCAAACAAGCGCTGGCGGGACTGCCTGCTCCCTCCTCCCCGTGGCCGGATCTGCTGCCGCGCAGGCCTCACTGCCCCACTGTACTCCCATCGTTGGCCTAGCCATCCCTCTGCTCACCCACACCTGCTGTTATTCTCCAGCGACGGCAGACGAACCAGTAAACCCTCGTACAGTCATACTCCCCTCCGCGTGGGAAACAACTGTCGAGTCTTCCCTGCCTCCGTTTCGTTCCCTTCCTAGGCCTCGCCGTCGTCCACCGCCCTGGTGCTCTCGGCGCAGCCTGGTCAACGTGGTCAATGACCGACATGCATCTGAAGTGGACTGTACATGGAGAGGCCGACAGCTGGGTCCACGGCCGCACGCAAGGAAATGCCTCCTTATTACGCGCAAAATAATGATTCCTCCACCTGACATCAGGGACCCACGGAAAGGGCCTCTGTATTTCGCGAAAAAAACGTTACTGCCGCTGACAGCTCGGACCCACCAGCTATATCTTCGCACGCAAGGAAGTGCCTCCTTATTACGCACAAAAAAAATGAATACTCCCCCTGTTAGCTGGGACCCAGTATAGTGGCAGGCTGACTTGTGGGCCTACTAAGTTGACGGGGACGGAGGGCTTTGTCAACTTAGTTAATATGCACGATTCTAGCTCCAGTGACCGTACAATGTCCATCCAACGGCCATAGTGCTTCTTCAACCTCTGGTCTTCTTGCTCCAGCCGCCCAAACCAGCGCTGGTCGTGCCTCGTGCTCCTGCCTCCCGTGGCCGGCTGTGATGCGGCAGAGGCCTCACCGCCCCCTACTACTCCCACCGCTGGCCAGGCCATCCCTCTACTCACCCACACCCCCTGTTATTCTGCAGCGACTGCAGCCTCACACCGCAGTGAACCAGTGAACCCTCGTACTCCTTTACGCGTGGGCATCCATTGCCGTGTCTTCCCCAGATCCGCGTCGTCCCCTTCCTAGGCCTCGCCGTCATCCATCGCCCTGGTCCTCTCGGCACGGCGTGGTCAATGTGGTCAAGGAACGGCTTCCATCAGACGTGGACTGTACGTGGAGAGGCTGACAGCTGGGTCCATGGTCGTAGCAAGGTAGTGCCTCCTTATTACGTGCAAAATAATTATTCCTCCACCTAACAACGGGGACCACCGGACGAGCCACTGTATTTCGCGAAAAAAACGTTTCCCCCTGCCTGCTGGGACCCACCAGCTACACCTTCGCACGCAAGGAAGTGCGTCCGGGCAAAAAAAACAAAACGATTCGCCCCCCTGACTGCTGGGATCCACCAGCTACATCATCACGCAAGGAAGTGCCTGACAGTCGGGACCCACCTGGTCGAAGCGTACATAGCGTTGTCATTCTGGTCGCGAACGTGTACGTACATACAGGTCGATGTAGAGGCACGCACGTGTCGTAGTAGAGGCGCGCACGTGTCGTAGTAGAGGCGCGCACGTAGCATGTACACGTACGTACAGCGGCCAGGGTGCAAGAAAGAAAATACGGCCACGTATGTGTACATACGGGCGGGGTCTCGAACGCCTACTCGCGCATACGTATGGCCAGGGCTCGTGTACATGGCTGGGTCAGAACGGAGAAACAGCGTCGTCGTCGTGTTCATGGGGAGGCAACGGAATGCGTCATGTTCATGGAGAGGCAACAGAATGCGTCGTGTTCATCGGGAGGCAACGGAATGCATCGTGTTCATCGGAAGGCAACGGAATGCGTCGTGTTCATCGGGAGGCAACGGAACGCGTGGGAGCCAACCGGCTGGGTCGAAACGGAATGCGTGGTCGTGTTCATCGGGAGGGCTTGGACGGAACAGGCGATGTAAATGGGGCCTGGCGTACCGCAGAATGGAGGAAACGGACCTCCTACGGTTAAAACGGGGATCCTGTTGATCAAGAGGGGTGTGGCGTACCGCAAAACGGAGGAAATGGACCTCCTACGGTCGAAACGGGGGTCCTGTTGATCGGGAGGGGTGTGGCGTACCGCAAAACGGACGAAATAGACCTTCTATGGTCGAAACGGGGGTCCTGTTCATCGGGAGGGGTGTGGCGTACCGCAAAACAGGACTCCACGGGATACTGTTCATCTCCACCGTCGACCTCCTCCAGCCTCCACGGGTTACCGTTGACCTCCTCCAGCCTCCACGGGCCCCTGTTCATCCAGCCTCCACCGCGTGCTACTCCACCGGCTACTGTTCAACCCCCTCACCATCTACTGTTCATCCAGCCCTCCACACCATGGGGTCCTGTTCAACCACCCCTCCACGGGCACCCCTCCACCGTCTACTGTTCATCCAGCCCTCCACACCACGGGGTCCTGTTCATCCAGAGGCAACGCCACCGCTCACTGTTCATCCACCCCCCGGCAACGCTCACTGTTCATCCAATCGATCAGCTTCAGTTAGCAGCAGTAGCGAAGGAATCACTCGATCGGGTTCAGTTAACAGCCATCGATCGATCGCTCGGGTTCAGTAACGCGTAGCCTGCAGTGCAATCGCTCGGGTTCAGTTAGAGCCCAATGCCTCGCTCGGGTTCAGTTAGAGCCAACACCTCGCACACACGCGTGTACGTGTACAAGAGAAACACGCATCGCTCGGCCCCCGACCTCCCACCGTAACCAGGAACTCCCCGAAATTTTCCTCGCCCTTGCTTCTACCATGGTTTTTTCCGTCATGGATGGCCCAAAGAATGTCATGCAGCTGCGTCTCCGGCCCGCCCAGGACGAAAAACCCATTTTCTGTCATGAGTTTTTGTCATAGAAGTAGGATCCCACCACATCTATGATGATACCGGGTTTTGTCACAATTATCGTCATAGAAGTTTCATATGTATGACATAAATTTTTTTTGTTCGGCCCAAAATGTCACAGATGTGTCTTTTTTTTGTAGTGTTGTTGGCTTATCAAGTCAGTGCAGTAAGGGTGATAGCCCAAACCTTCGAGCACTGGTAATTATCAGAGATTGCCAGCTGATGAACAAAGCCGGACCGGGTTAATAAACACCGATATTATCACATACTGGCGACTAATAGTCAAAACCAGGCCGGGTCAATAAACACCGGATATTATCTCATACTGGCGACTTATAGTCAAAACCAGGCCGGGTCAATAAACACCAGATTTTATCTCATACTGGCGACTTATAGTCAAAGCCAGGCCGGGTCAATAAACACCGGTGAATTGCAATCATAAAAGTTTATAAACTTTATCAAATAAACCTCAAAAGAAAGAATCTGCTAAAAACAAACGAGAAGCGAGGCTTTTCATGGCTGCCAGGCCCAAAACGAGGCTTTTCATGGGCTGCCAGGCCATTGAGTTAAACCATTTTACAAACCTTATAAGATGGACCTCACATTAACCAATCGTCGTTTTAACTTTGACAAGTTCAGGGTCTGCATAAGATTGACTTGTCAAACATTCGGCGGGTCATTCTAGGATTACCTGGGCAGAGTGACTTACTTAAAAAGGCAGGATACCCCGGGGTTTTAGGTGAATACACCTGGCTTCCAAGCCTGTATTTTATAGCCTATCACAAGGTTATAGACTCTTTGTTCTTTAGAACAAAGGAGCCCCCAAGCAATATTTTGAGTTGTGCTCAAGGGGTACCTATGTTTGAGTTGTTCTTTTGCAACAGACTCTCTTTGGTCCCTTTAACCTGGGTAGCAAGCCCCCATGTTTTTTGTATGCGGCTTATAAGCCGGATCAAAGGGTAATAATAACTTTGCTATATAAAGCAGAAGCCCCCATGTGACCAAAAACTTATTATTTAAAGAGAAACAACGACAGAGGCCTTGCTTTAATAGGGATGCCGGCTTTATTATATTCATCATAATATATACATTGTCAAAGTATGTACATTGGAAGAGCCAGTGGCTTAAGTGTAGTAAGGCCGAAGATGAGCTATATTTCACGGCCGGTGGGTCTCTTCCTCCGACGTGCGTGAGTCCTTGTGGTCTCAAACATCGATAAGGTAATATGACCCATTGTTCAGATGCTGACCACAAAGGGTCCTTCCCAAGGTGGGGATAAGTTGTGCATATCAGTCTGATCCTGGATAAGCCGGAGCACCAGATCACCTTCTTGGAGAGTTCTAGTTTTAACCCGACGGCTGTGGTAACATCGCAGATCTTGCTGGTAAATTGTTGAACGAGCCGCTGCGATGTCACGCTCCTCATCCAACAGGTCAAGTGCTTCCTGGCGTGCTTTTTCATTGTCAACTTCAACATAAGCCGCCACACGAGGTGAGTCATGACGGATGTCACTAGGGAGAACTGCCTATGCTCCATAAACCATGAAGAAAGGCGTGCATCCCATAGATCTATTAGGGGTGGTATTGATGCTCCATAACATGGAAGGTAACTCCTCCACCCAACAACCCGGCGTTCACTGCAGGGGAACTGTAAGCCAGGGCTTGATGCCCTTCAGGATCTCTTGATTTGCTCTCTCAGCTTGTCCATTAGATTGGGGGTGAGCCACTGACGACACATCAAGCCGGATGTTGTCGCGTTGACCAAATTCTTCCATGGCACCTTTAGAGAGATTAATGCCATTGTCTGTTATAATGTTGTGTGGAAAGCCAAAACGGAAGATCACCTTCTTCATGAACTGAACCGCCGTTGCTGCATCACACTTACTAACCGGCTCTGCCTCTACCCACTTAGTAAACTTATCGACCGCCACCTAAAGGTGGGTCTTCTTATCCTTGGATATTTTGAAAGGTCCAACTATATCAAGCCCCCAAACTGCAAACGGCCAAGTAATTGGAATCATCCTCAATTCTTGAGCCGGCACATGAGCTCTTCGTGCAAATTTCTAACATCCATCACATCTTCTAACCAGGTCCTCTACATCAGCATGATCTTTAGCCAATAAAATCCATGACGAAAAGCCTTACCCACGAGGGACTTTGAACTGGCATGATGACCACAGTCTCCTTCATGATTCTCACGCATGATCTCACAGTCCTCCTCTGGAGAGACACAACGTTGAAATGCTCCTGTGACACTATGATGATGTAGCTCTCCATTAATGATTGTCATTGACTTAGACCACCGGGTTATCTGCCTGGCTAAGGTTTCATCCTCAGGTAACTCACCCCGGGTCATATAAGCCAAATAAGGAACTGTCCAATCCGGAATTACATGAAGAGCCGCCATGAGCTGAGCCTCCGGGTCAGGGATAGCCAAATCCTCCTCTGTAGGTAACTTGACCGACGGGTTATGCAAAACATCAAGAAAAACATTAGGCGGCACGGGCTTACGTTGAGAGCCCAATTGGCTTAAAGCATCCGCCACTTCATTTTCCTCTGATCAACGTGCTCAACTTGATAACCCTTGAAGTGACCAGCAATAACATCCACCTCTCGCCGATAAGTCGCCATGAGTGGATCCTCAGAATCCCAAGTACCAGAGACTTGCTGAGCCACCAAGTCTGAGTCGCCGAAGCACCTAACGCGGTTTAAGTTCATATCCTAAGCCATCCGAAGACCGTGGAGCAAGGCCTCGTACTCAGCTGCATTGTTAGTGCAAGGAAACATCAAATGGGGAACATAACAAAATTTATCACCTCGAGGGGAAGCAAGCACAACTCCAGCCCCCGAGCCTTCCAACTGTCTGGACCCATCAAAGTGAATAGTCCAATACGTGTTATCTGGCTCTTCCTCAGGCATCTGCAACTTTTTCCAATCATTGATGAAATCCACTAGCGCCTGAGACTTGATGGCCGTGCGAGGCACATATTTTAACCCATGAGGTCCAAGCTCAATAGCCCACTTAGCAACCCGGCCAGTTGCCTCCCTGTTTTGGATGATATCTCCCAAAGGAGCAGAGCTAACCACAATGATGGGATGACCCAGGAAATAGTGCTTAAGGTTCCGGCTGGCCAAGAACACACCATATACAAGCTTCTGCCAGTGCGGATATCTCTGCTTGGACTCAATGAGCACCTCACTGATATAGTAAACCGGCCTTTGAACCGGATATTCCTTGCCTGCCTCCTTCCTTTCTACCACAATAGCTACACTGACAGCCCGGCTATTAGTAGCCACATATAACAACAAAGGCTCCTTGTCAATAGGGGCAGCAAGCACGGGTGGCTCAGCCAGCTGTTTCTTCAAATCCTGAAACGCTTCATTAGCAGCATCACTCCAGACAAAATCATCTGTCTTTTTCATCATATGATACAGAGGGATAGCTTTCTCTCCTAACTGGCTTATGAACCGGCTTAACGCCGCAATATAGCCTGCCAGACGTTGCACATCATTGACACACACCGGCTTAGCCAGAGAAGTAATGGCCTTGATTTTCTCCGGATTAGCGTCAATGCCCCTGTTAGACTCCAGAAAACCCAAGAGCTTGCCTGCCGGCACACCAAAAACACACTTGGCCAGGTTAAGCATCATCTTATAAACCCGGAGATTATCAAAGGTTTCCTTCAAATCATCTATCAATGTCTCTTTCTCTATGGACTTCACCACAATATCATCCACATAAGCATGAACATTATGCCCAATTTGATTATGAAGGCAATTTTGCACACATCTTTGATAAGTCGCCTGGGCACTCTTGAGTCCAAAAGGCATAGACACATAGCAGAAGGCTCCAAAGGGAGTTATGAAAGCTGTCTTCTCCTGGTCCTTAACTACCATCTTGATCTGATGATAACCAGAATAAGCATCCAAAAAGCTTAAACGCTCACAACCCGCCGTAGCATCAAAAATATGATCAATACGAGGGAGAGCAAAAGGATCAGCCAGACAAGCCTTGTTTAAGTCTGTGTAGTCCACACACATGCGCCAAGTGCCTTTGTCTGTGTCAAAACCGGCGGATCTCGGGTAGGGGGGTCCCGAACTGTGCATCTAAGGTGGATGGTAACAGGAGGCAGGGGACACGATGTTTACCCAGGTTCGGGCCCTCTTGATGGAGGTAATACGCTACGTGCTGCTTGGTTGTTCTTGATGATATGAGTATTACAAGAGTCGATCTACCACGAGATCGAAGAGGCTAAACCCTAGAAGCTAGCCTATGGTATGATTGTCAGTTGTTCTCTGGACTAAAACCCCTCCGGTTTATATAGACACCGGAGGGGGACTAGGGTTACACAAGGTCGTTTACAAAGGAGGAGATATACATATCCATATTGCCTAGCTTGCCTTCCACGCCAAGTAAAGTCCCATCCGGACACGAGATGAAGTCTTCAATCTTGTATCTTCATAGTCCAACTGTCTGGAGACCCCCTAATCCAGGACTCCCTCGGTAGCCCTCGAACCAGGCTTCAATGACGTTGAGTCCGACATGCAGTATTATCTTCGGCATTGCAAGGCGGGTTCTTCTCCAAATCTTGAATGTCTGTTAAGTAGTGTCCGGCCCCATAAATGTTGGACTTCTTGGCTTCTCTGCTCAATAAGGGCTATCTTCCACGCGTCAAACGAATACGAGGAGCCAGGGCGTTTTTACATTCGCCCCCTAGCCAGGTAAATAAATTGTCTATTAAAGGGATGGGGATTCTTAGATCCAGTCCATACCATCCTCCCACGGCGAGAATCCATCGGAGCGCGCTTCGGAAAAAATCCACTCCAACATGGCTGACCACCGCAGCTCCTCCTCCTGCCCCCGTAGCCCTAAGCCTGGTGATTGGGAGAGGTGTTCAGTCCCACGCAATCAATTAGTAGAGCTGCAGACTCAGGGATTTCTCCCTCCAGCGTATATGGTCCCCGTCCGAGCCGGCCTCGCCACCTATAATGGCGGGGAGCAAGCAGAGAGCTTCCCCAACCCCTCTAAGGGGGAGCGGGTGTGCCTTGTTCCTTACTTACTAAGGGGACTCGGATTTCCAATTCATCCGTTCCTCCGCGGGCTCCTGGAGTTTTACGGTCTCCGACTGCATAATTTCACCCCTGCTTCCATATTACACATCGCCGGCTACGTTGCCCTTTGCGAGCTATTTCTAGGCTGCGAGGCTCATTTCGAGCTGTGGAAAAGGTTATTTTGCCTTGTGCCCCGCACATAGAAGGGGTCACTTTATCAAGTGGCGGGAGCCGAAATATGGCGCATCACCGAAACCGGATACCTGTCCGGTACTCCGAAGAAGACGTCCGAAGACTGGCCTTCGGAGTGGTTTTATATGGAGGACGTCCCCCTTCCAGACCCTGTTCGGCGGGGTCTTCCTGAGTTCAACAATGCTCCTTTGAAGAAATGCCGAATCTGGCGCCCACGGAGCCACCAGGAGGAAGACAACGGAGAAGTCCTTTACCTGATGAACCGGATTAAAGCGCTGGCTCAATCAGGATTGGCAATAATCGAGTTTAAGTTAATATGCATAACGCGGGGAGTGCAGCCACTTCAATATCGAGGGCACCCCTGTGGTGTTTTAACGGGGAAGATGATGCCACCCGTTGCGGGCGTAAGGGACCAGACTCTGTTCCTGCTTTAGCAAAAATTCTGTCCGAGTTGTTCAAGGGAGAGGAAGAGGAGTTCATGCGTATCAAGCCACGGGATGGATTCTCCATGTACAACCCTCCAAGCTGGGTGAGTTATACCTCTTTACTCCCATTCTTCCCGCATTCTTCGTTGTAGGTACTCACCTTGCCATTTTACGGCAGGAACTGCGAAAAGTTGTAAGGGAGGTCAACAGCCCATCTCCACAACCAGAGGACCCTGGCCGGGCCCTCGGTCCCGGACTCAAAGAGGATCCGGACATATTCATGGAGCTGATAGACAGACAATTCTATCAGTTGAGCTGCGATGACGCCATGGTGGCCATAACGACCGACTATCCCGGACTGCTCCCTGCATCGCACGTAAGAAAAACCAAAATCCCAACTCCCCAAAATAGGATCCCCTTTTAGACACTTCACCTACCGTACAAAACGGTGTTTTACAGGGAAGGCATTCGGGAGGCCGTGCCGAACCCGTAGCAACTCGCCAATAAGAGGCACCGAAGCCAGGTAGGCCGAAAAGGAAGGCGGTCAGGACGAAGACGCCAGCGTAGAGGTATGACAAAACCTCGCTTCGTGGTTGTCGTCTTTCTCAAAATGCAATGATGTCCATGCTTCTTTAATAGAAAAAATGCTCGCCGAAGTATATCCGGAGAGGCTGCCGATCACGCTTCCACCAGTCGGGCTCCAGGGCCGGACACAGAGGCGGAGGACAACATGGGGCGGACGCCGGATGCTCCTCCTACAGAGGATGCAGATAGACTATCCGCTACAAATTCAGAAGTGGAGAGCGCCATGAATCATAGGCGTCGCCGGGTCGTACTCCGTGACGCTTGCTTCTCACCAGAGGCATTTGATGCCTTCAATTCGGGAGACGCGTACCTCTGTGCTGCTCAAAATGGTCTAGCCAGAGCCACGGATCAGTATGTAAGGGATATACGGGTAAGCAAATCTGATGATTATATGTATCAGTAGCCCCTGAGACTTGAAACAGTTGACGCAACTGATTTAAAGATCATTATTTGTGCAGGTTCTTATGGAGAAGAATTCCCAACTGTCTCAAGAGCTGGACGAATGCAAGGCCCAGCTGGAAGCCGCTGTTGCCGCATTGAAGGAGTCCAAAAAGGGGCCCCCTGGTAACTTTTTTGTCTATTGCAAAGAATATCGGTATCAAGTAGTATGCGGCATGTATGCACACCTAACAATAGATGTTGCAGCTGGCCCCGGAGTGAATCCGGAGGCCGTGGAGGTGGATACGGCACATGATGATCGACAGCGAAATGCTGGCGAGCGCGTGCTGACGCGATTCAGGCAGGAGAAAAATGATCTCCAAGATGCCAATATCCGGTTGGGCGTGGAACTGAAGGATGTCCGAGCCTAGCTTGCGGACTCCGTGAAGGATAATAAAGGGCTTCGGCGCGGCATTTTTAGTAAGTGCTTGAACGAACTTTTTAAAGGAGTTTGGCGGAGAAGCCTGCTAACAGCGTTATGTCTGCAGGTATGCTGACGGGTCGTCCCGCAAAGGAGATGCCCGGGTCTTTGGGTGATCTTCTACCAGGGCTCTCACAACTGCACGAACAAGTTTGACAGGTGCTGCAGAGTATTGCTCAAGCCTTGTGGCCATCCACGTCCCCGCTAGGAGGCATGGGGGAGCTTATAGAGAAGCTCAAGGGAGCATGGCGGCGCTTCCGATTATGGAAAATATTAGCCTGCCGACAAGGTGCGAGGGAAGCCTGGGCTATGGTGAAGACACGATATACCAAGGCTGACCCAAACCACATGGCCAAGGTCGGACCTGTGGGCCCGATGGGAAAGAGATCCCCGTCAGTTTAGTGTATGATAAAGTAGAATTAGCCGCAAAGTATTCCCAACAGGATTGTATGCTAGACGGCCTGTTGGAGGGTATAGAAGAAGAATTTAATCAGTCTTAGTGACTGTGTACTTCAAGTGACATATGTAATGTCCCTAGCCGGATTGTAAATCATTTGTCATGGCGGACATTTTCACTTCAACCTCTGGACCCGATAGTCCGGAGTGTATCCGAATACCCACTCGGTTATATAAAAACCGGGGTATGCATGGAAACCAGGCATAGGGGTCATAAGTGCTTGAACAGACAAGTACCCAACTAGCTATGTTATATTACATGGATAGTAAGAAACATCTTCCAGGGAGAATAGTTCCGTTAAGGGTTCCTTTCCCTGGGTACGCATGCCCTAATGTGCATGTCCAAACTGCGAGACGCAGGTTAAAAACATCTGGGGGCGTGTAGTAATTTAAATGAAAGTCATCTTTTATTCACCGACCGAATATATCCTTAAGAACACTAGCTTTCGGCTTCACCCAGTGCCCTAGCCGAATTAACAGGAACATAGGGCATAAATACAAGAGCCAGGCAACCCAGCTTGGCCAAAACTTAAGTCATATCGATGCATATAATGGCGAAAAAGGTACATGCGGAAGAATAACACATGTGCGGGGCATAAAGCCCGGAAAGGTAATTAGATTAAGCTTCTGTATAGGAAGCCCCCAGGTATATTGAGCGCGGTTAGTGCATCAAGAATGTGTAACCAAGACACAAATGTAGCCCCTTAGGGCCTTGAAGAGAAAAGAGGGAAAGAAAGAGAGAAAAAACAGGTGTGCAAAAAATTCATGGAAGTAGAGACGAACATAGAGTCCGGCGCTAGGCGTAGAATCTTCGGAGTCTGGCTGCATTCCATGGGTTTGGCTCGAGTCGATTATTCGATGCATCCCGCAGATGGTACGCTCCACTGGTCAGAACCTGGTCAATAATGAAGGGACCTTCCCATTTGGGCTTGAGCTTGTTCTTTTTCTTCTCCGGCAGGCATAGAACTAGTTCGCCAACGTTATGGGTTTTGGCCTGCACTTCTCTGCTTTGATACCTTCGAGCCTGTTGCTGATAGAATGCGGAACGAGGTTTTCCCACGTCGCGCTCCTCCTCCAAGGCATCCAAACTGTCTTGCCGATCGAGCTCGGCCTCTCTTTCTTCGTACATGCGCACTCGAGGTGAGTCATGAATTATGTTGCAAGGCAGCACCGCCTCAGCGCCATACACCATAAAAAACAGCGTGTATCCGGTGGTGCCATTCGGCGTGGTCTGCAGCACCCATAGTGCGGAGTCGAGCTCCTCTAGCCAATGAGTGTCTAATTCCTTTAAAGACCGAACTAATCTGGGTTTAATGCCGCTCATGATAAGACCATTCACTTGTTCGACTTGACCGTTAGTTTACGGATGATAGACAGAAGCATAATCGAGCTTGATGCCCATGTTGCTGCACCAAAGTTTCACCTCGTCGGCTGTAAAGTTCGTGCCGTTGTCAGTGATGATACCGTGGGGGACGCCATAATGGTGTACAACCCCGAATATGAAGTCTATCACCGGTCCGGATTCAGCCATTTTGACAGGTTTGGCTTCTATCCATTTGGTGAATTTATCCACCATGACCAGTAAGTATTTCCTCTTATGGGTTCCCCTTTGAGGGATCCGACCATATCGAGCCCCCAGACCGCAAAGGGCCAAGTAATGGGGATTGTTTGGAGGGCGGTAGGTGGCATGTGGCTTTGGTTTGCAAAAAGCTGGCAACCGACACAATGCTGTACCAGATGTTGTGCATCTGCCCGGGCCGTCGGCCAATAAAAACCTGTACGGAAGGCCTTGCTTACAAGGGCCCGGGCTGCGGCGTGGTCGCCGCCGAGTCCGGCATGAATTTCTGCCAAAAGCTTCCGCCCTTCATCTTCGGAGATGCACCTTTGAAGGACTCCGGTTGTGCTTTTCTTATAAAGCTCTCCCTCATGGACCTTGTAGGCTTTAGCTCACCGCACTATGCAGCGGGCCTTGTTTTGGTCCTCGGGTAATTCCTGTCTGGTTAGGTAGGCCAGGAATGGTTCTGTCCATAGGGCGATGACGTCCATTATCACATGGGCTGAAGTTGTTATTTCGGTGGCAGAGCCTCCGATAGTGTCAGAGTGTTCGGCATCTGGGGTTGTGGCCGGGTCCGAACTATTTTTTCCGGTGTCCCCTTCCCATACCATGGATGGTTAAAACAGTCTTTCCAGGAAGATGTTCAGTGGGACAGGGTCGCGTTTAGCGCCGAGACGGGCTAGGATGCCCGCCGCCTGGTTGTTTTCCCGAGCCACATGATGGAATTCAAGCCCCTCGAACCGAGCTGACATTTTGAGGACGGCGTTGCGATATGCCGCCATTTTCGGATCCTTGGCATCAAATTCTCCATTTATTTGGGATATTGCGAGGTTCGAGTCCCCACACACCTCTAGGCGTTGGATGCCCATGGAGACTGCCATCCGGAGGCCGTGTAGTAGGGCCTCGTATTCAGCTGCGTTGTTGGAGTCTGTATATAGTATTTGGAGCACGTATTGGACCGTATCTCCGGTGGGGGATGTCAGGACGACGCCAGCCCCCAGACCAGCCAGCATTTTAGAGCCGTCGAAGTGCATGATCCAATTGGAGTATGCGCCGTACTCTTTAGGGAGTTCGGCTTCTGTCCATTTGGCTACGAAATCGGCCAGCACTTGCGACTTAATGGCTCATCATGGCTTATATGTTATGTCGAACGGGAGGAGCTTGATGGCCCATTTGACAATCTGGCCCGTGGCATCACGGTTGTTTATTGTGTCATTGAGTGGTACTTCGGAGGCCACCGTAATCGAACACTCTTGAAAGTAGTGTCGTAATTTCCGGGATGCCATAAATACCGCGTATTCTATCTTTTGGTAATGTGGGTACCGTGATTTGCATGGAGTGAGGACGGTGGATACATAATATACCGACTTTTGAAGTGGGAATTTATGTCCGTCCATCTCTTGTTCGACGACAAGCACTGCGCTTACAACTTGGTGAGTTGCCGCTATATATAATAGCATTGGTTTGCCAATAGTTGGCGTGACCAGGATTGGGTTGGTGGCCAGGATTGCTTTTATTTCTTCCAGTCCGGCCGTGGCTGCATCCGTCCACTCAAAGTGTTCGGTGCACCGAAGAAGTCGATAAAGGGGAAGTGCCTTTTCTCCTAATCGGTAGATAAAGCGGCTTAAAGCCGCCACGCATCCAGTCAATTTCTGGATTTGCTTGAGGTCAGTTGGGATAGCCAACTGTGACAGAGCTCGGATTTTAGCCGGATTTGCTTCAATTCCTCTACTTGAGACGATGAAGCCCAGGAGCTTTCCGGCGGGAATGCCGAAAACGCATTTTTCCGGATTGAGCTTAATGTCGTATGTTCGGAGATTGGTGAACATGAGCCTCAAGTCATCTATTAAAGAGTCGACGTGTGTGGTTTTAATAACCACATTGTCTACATATGCCTCCACAGTCTTACCGATCTGCTTTTCCAGACATGTCTGGATCATGCGCTGATATGTTGCTCTGGCGTTTTTGAGCACGAAGGGCATTGTGTTAAAGCAGAAGGGGCCGTATGGCGTTATAAATGTCGTTGCGGCTTGATCAGACTCTGCCATCTTAATCTGGTGGTAACCGGAGTATGTGTCGAGGAAGCACAATGATTCGTGTCCTGCGGTAGCGTCGATGATTTGATCGATGGGAGGGAGTGGGAAGGGATCCTTTGGGCAAGCCTTATTAAGGTCTTTGAAGTCTACACATAGGCGCCAGGATTTGTCCTTCTTTGGTATCATCACCAGGTTTGCTAGCCAATCCGGATGTTTTACTTCTTTAATGAATCCGGCATCCAGTAGCTTGGCCAGCTCCTCTCCCATGGCTTGTCGCTAAGGTTCAGAGAAATGCCGAAGAGTCTGCTTGACTGGCTTGAATCCTTTTAGAATATTAAGGCTATGCTCGGCCAATCTGCGTGGGATTCCTGGCATGTCTGAAGGATGCCAGGCGAATATATCCCAATTCTCGCGCAGAAACTCCCGTAGTGCGGAGTCTACAGCGGGGTCTAACTGTGCCCCAATGGATGCTGTTTTTGCAGGGTCCATTGGATGGACTTGGAATTTAACTATTTCGTCTGCTGGTTTAAAGGAGGTGGGCTTGGATCTTTTGTCTAGTATCACATCGTCCATGTCCACTGTGGAGCGCAGCGCGGTTAACTCCTCCGCCACAAGGGCTTCGAATAATGCCTTGAGGGCTAGTGCGGTTGTTTTGTTCGCGGCGCGGAGTGCTATGTCTGAATCACTAGCTAGAGTGATAATTCCCTTGGGTCCGGGCATTTTGAGCTGCATGTACCCGTAATGGGGTATGGCTTGAAAAATCGTGAATGCCTCCCGCCCTAGAAGGGCGTGGTATCCGCTACTAAACGAGGCCACTTGGAATGTAATTTCTTCGAACCTGTAATTCTCTGGAGTGCCGAATACCACATCAAGTGTGATTTTCCCAGCGCAACAGACCTCCCGACTAGGGATGATTCCTCGGAAGGTCGTACTACTTTGTTCAATACGGTTGCTGTCTATTTCCATTTTGTGGAGAGTTTCCTCATAAATGAGGTTTAATCCGCTGCCGCCGTCCATGAGCACCTTAGTGAGCCGAAAGCCGTCCACAATTGGACTGAGGACCAAAGCGGCTGGTGTTCGGGCTGTTCGGAATTTAGGTTCGTCGCTGGCATTGAAGGTGATAGCCGTGTCGCTCCATGGATTTATTGTTGCCATGTGGGAGACTTCGGCAAGGCTGCGGAGTGCTCGCTTACGCCTATTATTTGAGGCGAAGGTCTCGAAGACCGTCAATACTGTGTTGTTATCCATGGGAAGGTGCTCTGAGGTATTTTGGGTGAGAAGATCCTCACCGCTTTTGGCCACCTGCCGGAGTACCCAACATGCTCTAAGGCTGTGTGTTGATATGGTATCCGCTGTACTATGGATTTTGCAGGGGCCGTTGAGCCATCCCTCCATTACGGTTCCACGCCCTGTAGTGGGCTTTTGCTTCTTTGTAATTGAGTCGGGCAACTTATGAGAGTGCACCCTTTTAGTTCGGACTGGGGATTTTGTCAGAGCCGGATTATCCCAAAATTGCATTTGGGTTTTCCAAGCACTTTCCATCGCACAGTATTTCCGTACTATGGCCGCCAAGTCAGCGAAGTGTGCAACGTGACGGCGACTTATGGCGTTGAGGACTCCCTTGTCCGTGCAATTGTTGCAAAAGAACGAAATTACATCTTCCTCGCGGTAGTCCTTGACCTTGTTCATTACAAGGAGGAATCTGGCCCAATAGTGATGTACTTTCTCTTGGGGCGCTTGCCTAATGTGCGAAAGATCATTTGTATCTGGGTGGGTGGGTGGATTTAAGTCCAGACCTTGACCCAATCTGTGATCCCGGGGCAGGGGAGTTTCCGATCTTGGAAGTTCGGGCTCCGGGATGTTGCCCTGTGGGTTCGGTATGCGGCCTGATTCTGGATTCAGGGTTAGGGCAGTGTCCTCCCGTGAGCGAGTATCCTGTTCGGAGGGCTCGGGAATCCAGACATAGTTCGTCCTCAGGATAGAGGGAGAATCGCCGCATTGCTCCTCCACCACCGCTATCTGATGGGTGACCAGCAGAGAGTTAATCTCCCTTTGGTCAGGTTTAAGCCCGATGCGATCGTAGTCTGTAGTGACTCCCAGAGCGGCAATGCGATCCAAGAGATCGTTCAAAGAGAAGAGCTCCATTGGATCCATCTGCTCGGCGAATTTTGAGCCGATATGGAGGCTATTTTCGATGACCCGAGAGGTCATCTCGGCGCAGCGGCCGAGCGGGCGGTCATGACGAAGCTGCCTAGTTAGAGAGTTTGGCCTACAGCCAGGGCTCCCCCAGAGGTGATGTTGTCCTTGACAACGAGGCGAGCCATCTTCCTTAGGATGACGACACAGTGGAACTCTCAATGAAAGCACCAATGTCGGTGTCAAAACCGGCGGATCTCGGGTAGGGGGTCCCGAACTATGCGTCTAAGGTGGATGGTAACAGGAGGCAGGGGACACTATGTTTACCCAGGTTCGGGCCCTCTTGATGGAGGTAATACCCTACGTCCTGCTTGGTTGTTCTTGATTATATGAGTATTACAAGAGTTGATCTACCATGCGATCGAAGAGGCTAAACCCTAGAAGCTAGCCTATGGTATGATTGTCCGTTGTCCTACGGACTAAAACCCCTCCGGTTTATATAGACACCGGAGGGGGCTACGGTTACACAAGGTCGGTTACAAAGGAGGAGATATACATATCCGTATTGCCTAGCTTGCCTTCCATGCCAAGTAAAGTCCCATCCGGACACGAGATGAAGTCTTCAATCTTGTATCTTCATAGTCCAACAGTCTGGCCAAAGGATATAGTCCGGCTGTCCGGAGACCCCCTAATCCAGGACTCCCTCAGCCGTTCTTCTTAAGTACCAGCATCGAGTTAGCCAACCACTCAGGATGGAAAACTTCGATGATAAACCCAGCTGCCAAGACCCGGGCTACTTCCTCTCCGATGGCCTTTCGTCTCTCCTCATTAAAACGGCAAAGAAACTGTTTGACCGGCTTAAACTTAGGATCAATATTAAGAGTGTAATCAGCGAGTTCTCTCGGTACACCCAACATGTCTGAAGGCTTCCATGCAAAGATGTCCTGGTTCTCACAGATGAACTCGATGAGCGCGCTTTCCTATTTCGGATCCATATTAGCACTAATGCTGAACTGCTTGGATGAATTGCCAGGAACAAAATCAACCATCTTGGTATCATCTACTGATTTTAAACTTTAAAGCCGGATCATGCTCTGTGGTTGGCTTTTTCAAAGACGTCATATCTGCCGGGTTAACGTTGTCCTTGTAAAATTTTAACTCCTCTGTTGCACAAACTGACTCAGCATAAGCCACATCCCCTTCTTCACATTCTAGAGATATCTTACGGCTCCCATGCATTGTAATGGTTCCTTTGTGACTGTTACCTCTTGAGCACTGCGTTGGTTTTCCCTTGAAGAGGAAAGGGTGATGCAGTAGAGCAGCATAAGTATTTCCCTCAGTTTTTGAGAAGCAAGGTATCAATCCAGTAGGAGACCACGCGCGAGTCACCTCGTACCTACACACGCAAATAAGAACCTCACAACCAACGCGATAAAGGGGTTGTTAATCCCTTCACGACCACTTGCAAGAGTGAGATCTGATAGAGATGATAATAATAAGATAAATATTTTTGGTATTTTTATTACATAGATTGAAAGAAAAAGATAGCAAAATAAAGTAGATTGGAAACTTGTATGATGGAGAATAGACCCGGGGGCCATAGGTTTCACTAGTGGCTTCTCTCAAGATAGCATAAGAATTACGGTGGGTGAACAAATTACTGTCGAGCATGATAGAAAAGCGAATAATTATGAGAATATCTAGGCATGATCATGTATATAGGCATCACGTCCGTGACAAGTAGACCGAAACGAGTCTGCATCTACTACTATTACTCCACACATCGACCGCTATCCAGCATGCATCTAGAGTATTAAGTTCATAAGAACAGAGTAACGCCTTAAGCAAGATGACATGATGTAGAAGGATAAACTCATGCAATATGATATAAACCCCATCTTTTTATCCTCGATGGCAACAATACAATACATGTCGTTTCCCTTTCTGTCACTAGATTGAGCACCGCAAGATTGAACCCAAAGCTAAGCACTTCTCCCATTGCAAGAAAGATCAATCTAGTAGGCCAAACCAAACTGATAATTCAAAGAGACTTGCAAAGATAAACCAATCACACATTAAAGAATTCAGAGAAGATTCAAATATTGTTCGTAGATACACTTGATCATAAACCCACAATTCATCGGATCTCAACAAACAGACCGCAAAAGAAGATTACATCGAATAGATCTCCAAGAGAATCAAGGAGCACTTTGTATTGAGATCCAAAGAGAGAGAAGAAGCCATCTAGCCACTAGCTATGGACCTGAAGGTCTGAAGTAAACTACTCACACATCATCGGAGAGGCCATGGAGTTGATGTAGAGGCCCTCCGTGATCAATGCCCTCTCCGGCGGAGCTCTGAAAAAGGCCCCAAGATGGGATTTCTTGGGTACAGAAGGTTGTGGCGGTGGAATTAGGTTTTCATGGTGCTCCTAGATGTTTGCGGGGTATATGGATATATATAGGAGGAAGAAGTAGGTCGGTGGAGCAACGAGGGGCCCATGAGGGTGGAGGGCGAGCCCCCTACCTCGTGGCCTCCTCGATTGTTTCTTGACGTCCACTCCAAGTCCACTGGATCACGTTTGTTCCAAAAATAATGCTCCCGAAGGTTTCATTCCGTTTGGACTCCGTTTGATATTCCTTTTCGGTGAAACTCTAAAATTGGCAAAAAAAACAGCAATTTGGGCTGGGCCTCCGGTTAATAGGTTAGTCCCAAAAATAATATAAAAGTGTGAAACAAAGTACAACGCGCATGCTCCTAGGGGGATAGATTGGTAGGAAAAGACCATCGCTCGTCCCCGACCGCCACTCATAAGGAAGGCAATCAATAAATAAATCATGCTCCGACTTCATCACATAACGATTCACCGTACGTGCATGCTACGGGAATCACAAACTTCAACACAAGTATTTCTCAAATTCACAACTACTCAACTAGCATGACTCTAATATCACCATCTGCATATCTCAAAACAATCATCAAGTATCAAACTTCTCTTAGTATTCAATGCACTTGTATGAAAGTTTTTATTATGCCTAAAAGCAAATTGCCATGTTGTTCTAAAGGACTCTAAAAAAAATATAAGTGAATCATGAGAGATCAATTATTTCTATAAAATAGAACCATCACCGTGCTCTAAAAGATATAAGTGAAGCACTAGAGCAAAAAATATATAGCTCAAAAGATATAAGTGAAGCACACAGAGTATTCTAATAAATTCCAATTCATGTGTGTCTCTCTCAAAAGGTGTGTACAGAAAGGATGATTGTGGTAAACTAAAAAGCAAATACTCAAATCATACAAGACGCTCCAAGAAAAACACATATCACGTGGCGAATAAAAATAGAGCTTCAAGTAAAGTTACCGATGAACAAAGACAAAAGAGGGGATGCCTTCTGGGGCATCCCCAAGCTTAGGCTTTTTGGTGTCCTTGTATTTTACCTTGGGGTGCCGTGGGCATCCCCAAACAAACCACCACTTCAAGTACTGTAATGAACTCATTATTTATTTATATTGGTGTTAAACCTACTGTATTCCAACTTTTCTATGGTTCATAAACTCTATTACTAGCCATAGATTCATCAAAATAAGCAAACAACACACGAAAAATAGAATCTGTCAAAAACAGAACAGTCTGTAGTAATCTGTAACTAACGCAAACTTCTGGAACCCCAAAAATTCTAAAATAAACTTATGGACGTGATTAATTTATCTATTAATCATCTGCAAAATAATTAACTAAATATCACTCTCCAATAAAAAATGGCAGCAATTCTCGTGAGCGCTAAAGTTTCTGTTTTTTTACAGCAAGATCAAAAAGACTTTCCCCAAGTCTTCCCAACGGTTCTACTTGGCACAAACACTAATTAAACACAAAAAACACAACCAAAACAGAGGCTAGAAAAATTATTTATTACTAAACAGGAACAACAAGCAAGGAATAAAAATAAAATTGGGTTGCCTCCCGACAAGCGCTATCGTTTAACGCCCCTAGCTAGGCATAAAAGCGAGGATAGATCTAGGTATTGCCATCTTTGGTAGGCAATTATTCAATAAGACACCTGTAACTCCTATGAAGTTCTTTATTTTTATTAATTATCAAACTCCTAGGCACAAAATCGAGAAAATCATTTGTAGCAAAAGGTTCCTTAAGGATAGTGAGAAAGTTGGGGTGAACACTTATGGATTTGAGGTCCGCATTTAGTTTCACCCTTATTTTTTGGAACATACATCAATTTGGCAATCTTAGCATTAGAAGGAGTATTTTTAACGAAAGAAAAGGCAGACCCTAGGTTGGTAATAATATCCTCAATTTTATCAATTCTAGTGGGATCTTGATCTATCTTTTCATTAACCATAGGTTCCCTTTGTTTAAAAAAATTAAGAGCAACTCCTACCTTAGATCTGTATTGGGTAATTTGGTTATGGATCTTTCTATCCAAATTTTCAATCAACTCTACGGTGGCAACTTTATTTTCAATAATTTCAAGCCGTTGCATCACGTGATCCAAAGTTAAAATAGTTCCATTAACCAAAATAGGTGGTGGGCTAAACAAATCTATCATGGCATTATAAGAATCAAAAATATGGCTCCCCAAGAAATTTCCTCTGGTAATGGTATCAAGAATATATCTATTCCAAGGAGTGATGCCTACATAAAAATTGCGCAGAAGAATGGAACTAGATTGCTTCCTAGTAGATCTATTTTGCGCATTGCAAATTCTGTACCAAGCATCTTTTAGATTTTCTCCCTCCCTTTGTTTAAAATTAAGAACTTCATTCTCGGGAGACAAAGGAGTAGATAAAGGACTAGCCATAACGACGAAGCAAGCGTAAAAGAGGCAAACGGAAAGAGGGCGAATGAAACAACAAGGGTGAAGTGGGGGAGAGGCGAACGGAAAGAGGGCGAATAAAACAGCAAGGGTGAAGTGGGGGAGAGGAAAACGAGAGGCAAATGGCAAATAATGTAATGCGAAGGATAGGAGTTGTGATGGGTACTTGGTATGTCTTGACTTCGCATAGATCTCCCCGGCAACGGCGCCAGAAATCCTTCTTGCTACCTCTTGAGCACTGCGTTGGTTTTCCCTTGAAGAGGAAAGGGTGATGCAGTAGAGCAGCATAAGTATTTCCCTCAGTTTTTGAGAACCAGGGTATCAATCCAGTAGGAGACCACGCGCGAGTCACCTCGTACCTACACACACAAATAAGAACCTCGCAACCAACGCGATAAAGGGGTTGTCAATCCCTTCACGGCCACTTGCAAGAGTGAGATCTGATAGAGATGATAATAATAAGATAAATATTTTTGGTATTTTTATTATATAGATTGAAAGAAAAAGATAGCAAAATAAAGTAGATTGGAAACTTGTATGATGGAGAATAGACCCGGGGGCCATAGGTTTCACTAGTGGCTTCTCTCAAGATAGCATAAGAATTACGGTGGGTGAACAAATTACTGTCGAGCATGATAGAAAAGCGAGTAATTATGAGAATACCTAGGCATGATCATGTATATAGGCATCACGTCCGTGACAAGTAGACCGAAACGATTCTGCATCTACTACTATTACTCCACACATCGACCGCTATCCAGCATGCATCTAGAGTATTAAGTTCATAAGAACAGAGTAACGCCTTAAGCAAGATGACATGATGTAGAAGGATAAACTCATGCAATATGATATAAACCCCATCTTTTTATCCTCGATGGCAACAATACAATACGTGTCGTTTCCCTTTCTGTCACTGGGATCAAGCACCACAAGATTGAACCCAAAGCTAAGCACTTCTCCCATTGCAAGAAAGATCAATCTAGTAGGACAAACCAAACTGATAATTCAAAGAGACTTGCAAAGATAAACCAATCATACATAAAAGAATCCAGAGAAGATTCAAATATTGTTCATAGATAAACTTGATCATAAACCCACAATTCATCGGATATCGACAAACACACCGCAAAAGAAGATTACATCAAATAGATCTCCAAGAGAATCGAGGAGAACTTTGTATTGAGATCCAAAGAGAGAGAAGAAGCCATCTAGATAGTAGCTATGGACCCGAAGGTATGAAGTAAAGTACTCACACATCATCGGAGAGGCCATGGAGTTGATGTAGAGGCCCTCCGTGATCAATGCCCCCTCCGACGGAGCTCCGGAAAAGGCCCCAAGATGGGATCTCTTGGGTACAGAAGGTTGTGGCGGTGGAATTAGGTTTTCTTGGTGCTCCTGGATGTTTGCGAGGTATATGGATATATATAGGAGGAAGAAGTAGGTCGGTGGAGCAACGATGGCCCATGAGGGTGGAGGGCGCGCCCAGGGGGTAGGCGCGCCCCCTGCCTCGTGGCCTCCTTGATTGTTTCTTGACGTCCACTCCAAGTCCCCTGGATCATGTTTGTTCCAAAAATAATGCTCCCGAAGGTTTCATTCCGTTTGGACTCCATTTGATATTCCTTTTCGGCGAAACTCTAAAATAGGCAAAAAAACAGCAATTTGGGATGGGCCTCCTGTTAATAGGTTAGTCCCAAAAATAATATAAAAGTGTAAAAATGAGCCCATTAACATCCAAAATAGGTAATATAATAGCATGGAACAATAAAAAATTATAGATACATTGGAGAAGTATCAGTGACCCGTCATCTTGAGCTGCAGATACACGTAACACGGCCGCGCCATGAACTTGGCATAGGCCGGCCGCCCAAACAGAGCATGGTATGGGCTATGTATGTTGACCACTTCAAAGGTCAATGTATCTGACCTAGAGTCATGATCATCTCCAAAAACAACTTCCAAAGCTATCTTACCCACTGGATACACCGACTTACCAGGCACCACACCGTGGAAAATAGTGTTTGACGGCTTAAGATTCTTATCAGTCAATCCCATGTGACGGAAAGTTTCATAATAAAGGATATTGATGCTTCTCCCTCCATCCATGAGCACCTTGGTAAACTTATACCCTCTGACCCGAGGTGCGACCACCAAAGCCAAATGACTCAGATTATCGACCCGGGGCGGGTGATCTTCCCGACTCCACATGATGGGTTGCTCAGACCAGCGCAAGTAACGGGGAACCGCCGGCTCAACGGCGTTGACCGCTCTCTTATGAAGCTTTTGGTCACGTTTACATAAGCTAGTGGTGAACACATGATATTGTCCACTATTCAACTTCTCGGGGTTGCTCTGATAACCAGACTACTGCTGTTGACCCCCCTGACTATTCTGCTGGTTGTAACCACCCTGGTTGCTGTGATTTCCTTGGAATCCGGAATTAGAGCCGGCTCCTCCATAACCCGGACCGCGAGAGCCGGAGCCAGAGCCACCACCTGGCCCATGACTGTCATAAAAAGATTGGAATTCTTGTACTCTTTCATAATGTGACAATCCTTCCAAAGGTGCCCGAATGGTCTTTCTCGCGTACCATGTCTTGGGCAAGGCTGATTTAACATCTGTTCAAGATTGATACCGGATCCTCCGGCCCATGGGAGCGGTTTATTCTTGCGACACTGACCATTATTCTGTGCATTGGTGTTAGCCACAAAGTCAAAACTATTATCAGCCTTGCGCTTACCATTGCCTCCCTAGTTCGCCGGGTTATGTTGTTGCCCCTTAGCGTTGCTGCTCTTCCTTCCCTTCCCCGTCTTTTCATCATCAGACTCGGGGTCCTTAGTACTATCAAAGTCAGCATACTTAACCAGAGCCGCCATGAGCGTCACCATGTCATTGCAATGACGTTTGAGCCTCCCTAGCTTCTGCTTTAGGGCCGTGAAACGACAATTGTTCTCCAACATCAACACTGCTGAGTCGGCATTGATGCGATCCGATGAGTGCAAAATTGTTGAGACCCGGCGCACCCAATGGGTTGTTGACTCACCTTCTTCTTGAACACAGGAGGCCAGATCCACAATTGACATGGGCTGTTTACATGTATCTTTGAAGTTCTGGATGAATCGGGCCTTTAACTCGCCCCATGACCCGATAGAATTAGCAGGGAGCCCCTTCAACCAAGTAAGGGCCATTCCTTCCAACATCAGGGGGAAATATTTAGCACATGCATCCTCACTGACATCCAGCAATTCCATAACCATCTCATAACTCTCAACCCACGCTTCAGGACTTAAATCGGCGGTATAGTTAGGCACCTTACGAGGACCTTTGAAATCCTTGTGCAAGCACTCATTGCGCAGATCCGGCACTAAGCATGGCATGCCCAAATTTCTAAAGGTTACACCTGGCTCCACAGAAGTGGTTGGACGAACCGAGTGGGCTGACGGGCCGCATACTGTGCTGCTAACTCGGCCTCTCGACGGGCTCTTCCCTGATCCACCACATTCTGAGCATCAGCGCCACCACCCGCCGGGTTATAT
The DNA here is from genome assembly GCF_003073215.2 of Triticum urartu. Lineage (NCBI taxonomy): Eukaryota > Viridiplantae > Streptophyta > Magnoliopsida > Poales > Poaceae > Triticum > Triticum urartu. The sequence goes on along the minus strand of NC_053028.1, from coordinate 372,374,689 downwards.
CCACGGGTCGGGTTATGGTTCCGTACACTGCTCGACACCGCCGGCTCATCCAGATGTCTGCTGTAACTTCGGCTCGGGCGAGGAGTGGAATGAATCCTATCACGACTGTCAGAATAAGCCTGCTGTTGGGTCAGTGCTGTTTGAAGAATCTCTCTAGATGTCCGTGTCTTGACCGCTGTTGGTGACTCACCATCAACCGGAAGAGCCGCCAATCGTGACACGGCAACGATCATGTTATCCAAAGGGGGTAGAATAATGACCCGGTGGCGTCGGCACATGCTGCGGCGGGTTATTGTTCTGGCGAGGCGGGTTCATTGTGCGTGGTTGAACTGGCGTACCCATCCCAGGTGCTTCGACCCTGTTTGCCACTGCCGGGTTACTGGTTCCTGCTCCTGGCGTGTTAAAGAGATTCCTTGCCTCATAAACCAAAGGCAGACGAGTCTGATGCCTCCTCCTCATGACTTCATTGGAAGCGTTTTGATCTAACATGAGCCGGTAATATTGTGACTGAATCCGTTGTGCCTGAGCATCCAAAGCGGCCCACTCCTCGGCCATCCTGGTATTTTCTATGTTTATACCCTCCTTGGCCTGTGCTATCTCATCATGCACCTTCGTGATCGCCGCATTATGTTGATCCTGATCCGCCGGGTTAACCACCGATGTTAACAGCGCTGTCAGCTTGTCCAGCAAGTCAGTTAAAACCTGAGCCGGCGAGCGCTCAGGGCCTCCTACCCCGGCAGCCGCTGCCGTTGCTAACTAGAGATCAGCTCTGTCGCCGTTGATGAGTGCTACACAGGCTGTGTACCAGCCATGAAAATTGCAACCCGGTTCGGCGGCTCACAGGGGTCCGGAATACTGTCGCCATCGGAACAGCCCCCAAGTCGGCCGTCTGGCAACTGATACATTGACTCTGTCTCACCTATGGATGACTCGCCATCAGAGTAAACGACGGTCTCACCACCAAATGCCAGCCTGTCCTCCGATTCCTCTCCATGGATAAATCCCACGAAGGCACGCTTCATGCCAGGCCGAACCCGGGCGGGTCTCGCACGCTGAGTCGTCTCGACGATGTCGATGCAGATGTCTGGCTCAGGGCCCGGTTCACCAATCTTGCCGATGAAGATGTGAATTCCGCCGAAGGGGACCCAGTACCGGTACTCAATTGAGCCGGCCTCGGGGGCCCATCCTGCATCGTCAATGTAGAGCTTGCCGCAACGACTCTTGGTCATCCGGCCCAGAGCGTATCCCTTGATCCCTTCGAAGTTGCCCTCTAAGAACTTGAAACCAACGTGCGATAGCCCACGGTGGGCGCCAACTGTCGTGGAATTTTCACAACAGATGTCCTAGTGTGAGTACTTAGTCGTGGAGCCATCGCGATGAGGTTAGCTTAAAGGGGTTAATCAGGACAAAGGACACGAGGAGTTTATACTGGTTCGGCCCCTTACGATGAAGGTAAAAGCCTAGTCCAGTTTGTAGATGGTATTTCTAGGGTTTCAATGAGCAGGGAGAGGATACGCTTGAGCCGGCTCTCGATTTGTTGTTTCTTGTCCTAAGCCGCCGCTAGGTCGTCCCCTTATATACACGGGTTGACGCCCTGCAGGCTACAGAGCCCCGGCCAGCTTATACAACGTGTCCGGCTCGGTGACCTTTCTTACATGCCTTACAATACAAGTTTACATACATGATGGTTTATATCTATGGGCCTTAAGCCGTCTTCGTGTTTGAGCCCTCTACCAAGCCTATCTATGAACCGCCATATGATCTTAGGCTTCATTGTGATGAATCGTCATAGGGATAACTGGGCCCCTCCTGGGCGGGTCATACCTAATAGTTATATCCCCAACAGTTAGCATAAGCAAGTACTATGCGAGTAGCCTCAAGTCTAGCAACAGGTGCAAAAGTTTCATCGAAATCAATTCCTTCAATCTGTGTGTAGCCTTGAGCTACCAGTCATGCCTTATTCCTCACCACAAGGCCATTTTCATCTTGCTTGTTGCGGTAAATCCATTTTGTGCCGATGATATTGTGCTTGCGAGGGTCTGGTCGCTTGACAAGTTCCCAGACATTGTTGAGCTCGAACTGATCTAATTCTTCTTGCATAGATTGAATCCACTCAGGCTCTAGAAATGCTTCATCCACCTTAGTGGGCTCTGTGATAGAGACGAAAGCAAAGTGCCCACAAAAGTTAGACAAATGTGAAGCTTTTGAGCGTGTGAGAGGGCCTGGCACTTTGATGCCGTTGACGATTCACTCAATCTGCACTTCATTAGCAAGGCGAGGATGAGCTGGTTGGTGATGAGGAATTTGCTCAGCATTTTCTTCAGAGCCATTTTCTTCAGGTGCACCATCATGATGTTCTTCACGTTCTGGAATGACTTCTTCAGCAGATTCTTTGGTAGGAATGACATCCTCAGTAGCCTTGAACTTAATGGATTCCTCAGTTGGTATTTCATCTAGCACATGAGGTAGGTGCTCTCTTTGCGAGCCATTAGTTTCATCGAACCGCACATCTACAGTTTCAACAACCTTGTGGTGATAGGTGTTGAAGACTCTGTAGGTGTGAGAGTCCTTACCATAACCAAGCATGAAACCTTCATGTGCTTTCGGTGCAAATTTAGAATTGTGCTGAGGATCTCTAATCCAACATTTAGCACCAAAAGACTTTGAAATAACTCACATTGGGTTTCTTGTCCATGAGGAGTTCATCTGAGGTCTTTCTGAAGAATTTGTGAAGATATACCCTGTTGATGATGTGGCACATAGTATCAATTGCCTTAGGCCAGAAGCGAGGAGGCGTCTTGTACTCATCAAGCATAGTGCGAGCCATCTCAACAAAAGTCCTGTTCTTGCGCTCCACGACGCCATTCTGCCGAGGAGTATAAGGAGCAGATAACTCATGAGTAATACCAAGTTCATTAAGATAGTCATCAAGACCGGTATTCTTGAACTCAGTTCCATTGTCACTTCTGATGTGCTTGATCTTCACACCAAAATTGGTTGAAGCCCTCGAGGAAAATCGTTTGAAGACTTCCCACACTTCAGTTTTGTAAGTGATGATATGCACCCATGTATAATGAGAATAGTCATCAATAATGACAAAGCCATATAAAGATGCAACATTGGTAAATGTGGCATAATGAGTAGGGCCAAAGAGATCCATGTGAAGTAATTCAAATGGAAGAGTGGTAGTCATGATGGTCTTTGAGGGATGCTTGGCCTTGGTCATCTTTCCGGCTTCACAAGCTCCACACAAATGGTCCTTGAGGAATTTGACACCCTTGATGCCGATGACATGCTTCTTCTTCGTGAGCGTGTGCAAGTTCCTCATGCCAGCATGACCAAGTAGTCGATGCCATAGCCAGCCTTCTGAAGCTTTTGCAAGTAGACATGTGGCAGGTTGTGGTCCTATAGTGAAATCAACAATATACAAATCTCCTCTCCTAAAGCCTTCGAAGACTTTGGAATTGTCAGCTTCCATGATCACAACACAATGATACTTGCCAAAGAAAACAACCATATCAAGATCACAAAGCATCGAGATAGACATGAGGTTGAACCCTAAGGACTCGACAAGCATGACTTTGTCCATATGTCGATCCTTTGAGATTGCAACCTTACCTAGACCCAATACCTTGCTTTTGCCTTTGTCAGCATAGGTGATATGCTTCAGATGCGATGGAGATAAAGTAGTGTCCATCAATAAGCTCCTGTCACCAGTCATGTGATTTGTACATCCACTTAGTGGCTTTGGGTTGATCATCCTGCAGATGAACTAGTGCAGCTTACAGACTCATATACTTCATCAGTGAATAATATGACATCAAAAATTCATCAGATCAATTTCATCAAGCGATAGAACAGGTAAAGTAGCATGAGGACGTGAGAAATGAAAATTCATTTCTTCATGATTATCTTGCGTCCTTTCAAGCATATTCAGGTCTCCAGCAAATTCTTCGGACGTTTAGGTTCGTGTGGAGATCTGCCCCTGCATAAGATATTAGTTCTTTTTCTTCACCACCCACATCTTAAGGGGTGGTAAAGAGTTCATTATTCTGCGAGCTCCATAAGAGAAAGGTGGCATAGATGCCAATCCACTTCGTTTCACATAAGAGGGGTTAGGGTAAGAATATGAGTAAGCAGAGAAATTCTTCGAGGATTTATGAACATAATGATTTGAAGAATAATGCACATATCCATAATCCTTAGTCTTTCCCTGCAAAACAGAAGTGTTAGCAAGATGATATTCATATGAGGACTTTGATCCATGTGAGGAATGTGGTCCGTATGAGGACTTTGGTACATATGAAGAATTTGATCTGGGGTTCCTATTCTTCACAGGTGGTGTCATGATGACATTCACCTGAAGACTTTCAAGGCACCTTTTGGGAACCCAGATTTTCTTCATAGGAGAATCGTTCCTGCAGTTAGTGCCAACATATGTAGCAAATACTTCACCATTCTGATTTTTGAACATCTTATAGTTGGAGTCAAATGACTCATCAGAAGAATATGAAGATTCACATGTAAAGCCAGATAAAGTAGATGGATCCTTTTGTGGCAACCCATGAGGTTTTGGGATACTGCTCAGGCTTCCAATGGGTCCCATCAGCATTGAGTTTCCTCTCAAAGGCAATACCCTCTTTCCTAGGGTTCCTGTTGAGGATCTGCTTCTTAAGCACATCGCAAAGGGACTGATGCCCTTTGAGGTTTTTGTACATGCCTGTCACATACAATTCCTCCAGCCCTGCATGGTCAGTGACACTAGCAGCATCCTCATATGAGGAATTAGTGATAGCAGAGACAGTTGTCGTGGTTTTGTCACGGAAGATGTCCTAGTGAAAGGACTTAGTCGTGGAGCCATCGCGACGGGTTAGCTTAAAGGGGTTAAAGCGGACAAGGGACACAAGGAATTATACTGGTTCGGCCCCTTACAATGAAGGTAAAAGCCTACTCCAGTTGTGATGGAATTGCTAGGGTTTCGATGACCAGGGAGTGAATCTGCTTTGCCTGGCTCTCGAGTTATTGTTTGTTGTCCCTAAACCACTGCCGGGTCGTCCCTTTATATACACAGGTTGACGCCCGGTGGTCTACAGAATCCCGAGGCCGGCTCATAAATGTGCCCGGCTCGGTTTCTGCCTTTCCTTGCCTTACAACATAAGTTACATATCATATGGCGGTTTATGTCTATGGGCCCTAATCCGCCTTTGGGCCCTGGGCCTTCATGTCAGATCACCTCTGTAAAGCGCCATACTTCTTGTCTTCATGGGCTTCAGACATGACTAACTCATTGTGGGCATAACCCGGCCCCTCATGGCCGGTTTATACTTAGTAGTAATATCCCCAACATTAGGCCCCAGATTGATTTGAACTTGGTCATGTCAATCTTCAACACTTAGAAAGATTCCTCCTTCAACACCTTTGCATAAATCTTGTAAACCGCCATGATGTCATCTTCCAAGTTCGTAACAAACCACCATGACGTCACTTGTTATTAAAAATTGGATATATCTCACCTTCATTAATGAGCCTTCAACAATCGAGGTGACAACTCTATCACATATGGGCTCCTCGATTTTCGCGCCTGTCACTTATCCCTTCACCTTATAAATAAGACCGGGGGGTCCTTTTCATTTTCCCCCTCTTGCCTCCTCGCTTCTTCTTCCTTGAGCCGACCCGACCCTCACGCACAGCCGCCGTCGTCAAGCTCCGCCCTCGTCTTCATCTCCGGCCACTGCATCAACCTGAACGTTCCAGATAAACGCGACGCGCCTCCGCTGCTTCAACAGCTTCAGTGAGTTCCTCTTCTTTTCCTCTATAGATCCGCTAGGGTTATCACGAGTTCATAGAAGCTTCATGGTGTTCTACCATTGTTCTTTATTAGATCCTATATGACGGACTTCAAACTTGATGTACTTCCATGCGGTAGTAATGACAGTCCTTATTTTGCCTATCAAACCATGCCTTTTGTGTATAAAAACCGATCTAGAACTTCGCAAACTGCCCAAGCACCAACTTTTAGGTCTAAATCTTTTCCTTTTCCTGACATGTGGTAGATCCAAAATTCCAATGTGAAACTGTGAAACTTGTTTTTCCTCACTTAGTCATCTTTTTTGCTTCAGATCTGTACTTTCATTGTCTGCGTAGGTGGTTTATCCTTTAGAAAATAATCTCCCATATACCATTAGTCCCCTTGTAAACCGCCAATCGCTTCACCATTTATAATAGCATCAACCTCCGGTTTAACAATGTGCATCCACCTCTGTCTTCCCCTTCTGATCTTGCGTCGCTTTATGCTTATCTGTCATAAACCTTAACCTGGCATTTGATCTTTTTCCAGCTTTTCATTTGAAATGGCCAAACAATTTTTTGCTTGTAACTGGGTCCCTTCCCAGGTTACTGAAGAGCAACTAGATGGATGCGTCAGAATTGGCGCTTTACCAAAACGAAGTGAAATCCGCTGGCGAGTTCCCGGTCCAGAAAATCCTCCTACCCCCAAGGACGGTGAGGTGGTGGTATTTGTTGATCATATGAGGCATGGTTTTAAACCGCCCGGATCCAAGTTTTTTCATGATGTGCTTGCCAGCTTCCAGATCCACCCTCAAGATATTGGACCTAACTCTGTGTCCAATATTTGCCACTTTCAAGTGTTTTGTGAGGCCTATCTGCAAGAAGAGTCGACCGTTGAATTGTTCAGGGATTTTTTTTCTACTTGAACCGTTGTACTGAATTTGTAGATGGGCCCAACACTGAACTTGGCGGCGTTTCCATTCAAAAAAGGAAGGACGTCAGCTTTCCTCATGCCAAACTTCATAGTCATCCTAAAGACTTGGTTCTACTGTAAGGATACCTCCCCTGATGATGAGAACCCTCTCTCGGGTTATCGTGCTCACCGGCTTACCAACACACATCCATTTCCGCAACGGCTGACTACCAAGGAACGGGCCACATATGCGCCACAACTCGCCAAGCTCAGAGCTTTTATGGCTAATGGTTTAACAAGAGTTGACTTTGCTCGTTGCTGGATATCTTGGAGTATTTTACCGTTAAGCCGTCGCCCCGGTTTAATGTGTGAGTACACAGGGGACTAAAAAGATCTTCAACGACATATTGATATTCAGCTAACAGAGGCTGAAGTTACTGGGTCTGTTAAGCAAATACTGAATGAATCGGAGGCTATCTGTAGCAGGACCGGGTTAAGTCCCTTCTATACGTTGAATAAACCGCCAGCTATAAGAATTGCCTCACTCCTGCTTGTACTTGATATTCTTAACAGTGTAATCTTTTATATCCTCTGTAAATCTTTTAACAGGGTGACGACTCATTTTGGAAGAAGAAACCTCAAGATAAACCGGCCAAGACACCTCGCCCCAAGACCAAGGTTACTAAAAGACCCGCCAAGAAGAAAAGCGCTGAACCCTCTGAACCGAACGTTGATGATGACCCGGATAATCCGGACTCAGAGGTAGAACTTGACTCTCTTGGTTCGTTTTTCATGCACCTCATCAACAATGATTATTAGCAGGATGACGCTGAAGGCAGCCAAGCCGATGACACAGAGGTAATTATCCTTTCCTCCTGTTCAGACCCTCTGCCAACAGAAAAATCCGTCAAGCAATACGGAAAGTAAGATTTTGTCACCCCTAGCTCACTTGGACCCACACTTTCTTTTGAAGAAGCAGCAACACAAAGCTCGCCGCACAACCCGGCACAGCGGCCAAGTAGTGTAAGTGCATCTAGTGCCCCTTAGTGATTTTGGTGTATTGAAGACTTATAGGTTAAGGGGCTAATGTGTTTTTGAGTGTAAACAGGTCTATAAGTCTATGAGGAGTTTGATATTTACAGAGAAAGTCGACCCCTAAAAATGAGGTTCTTCAACTGAAGACTTTGGATTTCTGAAGACTTTCTGAAGACTTTGAAAGTGAAGAAATTGGTGCAATCCTAAAGACTTGGTATTCATTCAAGGAACATGAAGCGTGAAGACTTTTGTTTTCATAGTTTCATTTTCTCTTTCTTGAGTCATAGGAAACACCTACTGTTAAAGGGGGTCAAGGAAATACTAAGCAAATATTTCCATGTGATGCTCAACTCAAAATCCTACACCTACCAATCCCTTTGAGTGAAGCCATTGGAAATCTCATACAGTTCAGTCATATTCTTCAGTGACAGAGATGAAGTTCTTCTGGTCTCTGAGGAATTTGTTCTGACTGAGGAGTTAGGAATTCGCCAGTGCAGATGGCCTACATAGTGAGGAACATGATAGCCCTGAGGAATTTGATACTCAAATTTCCGACCGTTGATGTGCCTTGTGCTAGCTGTCCCAAAATATCTACCAACCTAACGGTCATATCATTGAAGGGCATTTATGTCTTATCAAGTCGAGCTACTCCCTAGGCTATAAATAGCCGCCCCCTACAACCACTAGCTGGTTGGCTGCTCCGAGAGAAACTGACACTTGTCATTTGAGAGCATCCCATCCTCCGAGGACTTTGAGCGAAAATCATCAAGTGAGGAAAACCCAAACCCAAACACCTACAAACCCCAAGTGATTGAGCATCACTTAAGAGATTGATCCTGCGTGGATCCGACGCTTGTTACCTTTGAAGACTGTGCTTCTTCCAGACAGTTAGGCGTCAAGGTCTAGAGCATCCAAGAGGAATTGTGGATCACTGAGTGACCAAGTTTGTGAAGGTTCGGAAGTCACCTGAAGACTTACCACGAGTGATTGGGCGAGGTCTGTGTGACCTTAGCTCAAGGAGAATACGGTGAGGAATGTGTGTTCGGGACTGTGTGTTCTCGGGTTTAAATACCTAGCCGCTCCAACCAGACGTACAACTGAGACATCAGTTGGAACTAGTCTACCAAATCATTGTCTTCACTAAGCTCACTGGTTCTATTTCCTCAACTCTTTCATTTCCTCATAACTGTGTTGAGTGCTTGTTCGTATCTGTGTTTGAAGACTTTGACTGAAGACTTTCTCAATTTCCTCAGTTCAATTTCTTCAGTCTGTTTGTCTTCATCCTGTGTTATCCTGTGTTTACGCTTTCTGTACTCTGTGCTTGTCTTCATTTCATCATGATGACTATGCTTGTGTTCTGTTATGTTTACTTTTGAGTACTTATTCCACTGCTAGTAGTTCTTCGCTAAGGAATGTCCTCACCTATAAATTCCTCAATGAAGAATTCATAAAAATCGCCTATTCACCCCCCTCTAGTCGATATAACGCACTTTCAGTTGGTATCAGAGCAAGGTACTCCCTTGTTCTGTGTGATTTTGGTTTAACCTCCTAGAGTTTTAGTTATGTCGACTGCAGGTATGATCAAGGTCTCTGCTGGGTGTCCTACCATTGATGGGATAGACTACCCCTACTGGAAAAATAAGATGCGAATGCATCTTGAGGCAATTGATAACGATCTCTGGTATGTTGTGGAAAATGATGTTCCCTCAGTCACACCTTCTCTGAATGCTGCTGATGTGAAGAGATTTAAGCAACTCGACTCTCAAGCGAAGAATATCATATGTGGCCATCTGAGCAAAGGACAGTATGGAAGAGTGAGTGCTTTGGAAACTGCTAAGCTTATCTGGGATAGTTGTCCAAAGTCAACGAAGGAGTCTCAACACAGCGTGACTCTTGAGTTGATGTTCTTCGAAATCTCTTCAATCGCTTCAAAAGACTCGACAATGAAAATGTTCAGTAGACCTTCGATCGCCTCACTGACATCTCAAATGAGCTTCAAGCACTTGGTACCACTGACATCACCGACCATGAGGTGGTGAAGAAATTGCTGAGATCGCTTGATTCCTCATTTGATACTCTGGCATTGATGATACTGTTGGAAATATGCCCTAGAGGCAATAATAAATTAGTTATTGTTATATCATATTTCATTGTTCATGATAATCGTTTATTATCCATGCTAGAATTATATTGATAGGAAACTCAGATACATGTGTGGATAAATAGACAACACCATGTCCCTAGTAAGCCTCTAGTTAACTAGCTCGTTGATCAATAGATGGTTACGGTTTCCCAACCATGGACATTGGATGTCGTTGATAATGGGATCACATCATTAGGAGAATGATGTGATGGACAAGACCCAATCCTAAGCCTAGCACAAAGATCGTGTAGTTCGTATGCTAAAGCTTTTCTAATGTCAAGTATCATTTCCTTAGACCATGAGATTGTGCAACTCCCGGATACCGTAGGAGTGCTTTGGGTGTGCCAAACGTCACAACGTAACTGGGTGGCTATAAAGGTACACTACAGGTATCTCCGAAAGTGTCTGTTGGGTTGGCATGAATCGAGACTGGGATTTGTCACTCCGTGTAAACGGAGAGGTATCTCTGGGCCCACTCGGTAGGACATCATCATAATGTGCACAATGTGATCAAGGAGTTGATCACGGGATGATGTGTTACAGAATGAGTAAAGAGACTTGCCGGTAACGAGATTGAACAAGGTATCGGGATACCGACGATCGAATCTCGGGCAAGTATCGTACCGATAGACAAAGGGAATTGTATACGGGATTGATTGAATCCTTGACATCGTGGTTCATCCGATGAGATCATCGTGGAGCATGTGGGAGCCAACATGGGTATCCAGATCCCGTTGTTGGTTATTGACTGGAGAGTTGTCTCGGCCATGTCTGCATGACTCCCGAACCCGTAGGGTCTACACACTTAAGGTTCGATGACGCTAGGGTTATAGGGAAAGTATGTACATGGTCACCGAATGTTGTTCAGAGTCCCGGATGAGATCCCGGACATCACGAGGAGTTTCGGAATGGTCCAGAGGTAAAGATTGATATATAGGAAGTATGGTTTTGGCCACCGGAAGTGTTCCGGGCGTCACCGGTAGTGTACCGGGACCACCGGAGGGGTCCGGGGGTCCACCAGGTGGGGCCACCAGCCCCGGAGGCCTACATGGGCCAATAGTGGGAAGGGACCAGCCCCTAGGTCGGCTGGGGCGCCTCCCACCAGGGCTGGGGCGCCTCCCACCAAGGCCCAAGGCGCCTCCAGAGGGGAGGGGGCAAACCCTAGGGCAGATGGGCCTTAAGGCCCACCCTAGGTGCGCCTCCTCTCTCTCCCCCTTGGCCGCAACCCTAGATGGGTTTTGGGGCTGCCCACCCCTAGGGAGGGAACCCTAGATGGGGGCGCAGCCCCTCCCCTTCCCCTATATATACTGGAGGTAGGGGCAGCCCAACACACGAGTTCTCCCCTGTTGGCGCAGCCCTACCTCTCTCCCTCCTCGTCTCTCGTAGTGCTTGGCGAAGCCCTGCTGGAGTCCGCGCTCCTCCACCACCACCACGCCGTCGTGCTGCTGCTGGACGGAGTCTTCCCCAACCTCTCCTTCTCTTGCTGGATCAAGGCGTAGGAGACGTCACCGGGCTGTACGTGTGTTGAACGCGGAGGTGCCGTCGGTTCGGCGCTTATCGGAATCATCGCGATTGATCAATCGTACGAGTACGACTCCATCATCCCGTTCTTGAACTTCCGCTTAGCGATCTACAAGGGTATGTAGATGCACTCCTTCTCGTTGCTAGACCCCTTCCCTCGTTGCTAGAGTACTCCATAGATTGATCTTGGTGATGCGTAGAAAATTTTAAATTTCTGCTATGATCCCCAACAGTGGCATCATGAGCTAGCTCTATGCGTAGTTTCTACGCACGAGTAGAACACAAGTTGTTGTGGGCGTCGATTTTGTCAATTTACTTGCCGTTACTAGTCTTATCTTGATTCGGCGGCATCATGGGATGAAGCGGCCCGGACCGACCTTACACGTACTCTTACGTGAGACTGGTTCCACCGACTGACATGCACTAGTTGCATAAGGTGGCTAGCGGGTGTCTGTCTCTCCCACTTTAGTCGGATCGGATTCGATGAAAAGGGTCCTTATGAAGGGTAAATATAAATTGGCATATCACGTTGTGGTTTTCGCGTAGGTAAGAAACGTTCTTGCTAGAAACCTATAGCAGCCACGTAAAAACTTGCAACAACAATTAGAGGACGTCTAACTTGTTTTTGCAGCATATGCCTTGTGATGTGATATGGCCAAAAGGATGTGATGAATGATATATGTGATGTATGAGATTGATCATGTTCTTGTAATAGGACTCACGACTTGCATGTCGATGAGTATGACAACCGGCAGGAGCCATAGGAGTTGTCTTAATTTATTTATGACCTGTGTGTCAACTTAAACGTCATGTAATTACTTTACTTTATTGCTAAAGCATTAGCCATAGTAGTAGAAGTAATAGATGATGAGACAACTTCAAGAAGACACGATGATGGAGATCATGGTGTCATGCCAGTGACAACGATGATCATGGAGCCCCAAAGATGGAGATCAAAAGGAGCAAATGATATTGGCCATATCATGTCACTATTTGATTGCATGTGATGTTTATCATGTTTTACATCTTATTTGCTTAGAATGACGGTAGCTTAAATAAGATGATCCCTCGTAATAATTTCAAGAAAGTGTTCCCCCTAACTGTGCACTGTTGCGAAGGTTCGTTGTTTCGAAGCTCCATGTGATGATCGGGTGTGATAGATTCTAACGTTCGAATACAACGGGTGTAATCCAGATTTACACACGCAATACACTTAGGTTGACTTGACGAGCCTAGCATGTACAGACATGGCCTCGGAACACGGAAGACCGAAAGGTCGAGCATGAGTCGTATAGAAGATACGATCAACATGAAGATGTTCACCGATGTTGACTAGTCCGTCTCACGTGATGATCGGACATGACCTAGTTGACTCGGATCATGTTTCACTTAGATGACTAGAGGGATGTCTATCTGAGTGGGAGTTCATTAAATAATTTGATTAGATGAACTCAATTATCATGAACATAGTCTAAATTGTCTTTGCAAATATGTTGTAGATAAATAGCTCGCGTTGTAGCTCCATGTTTCAATACGTTCCTAGAGAAAGATTAAGTTGAAAGATATTGTAAGCAATGATGCGGACTAGGTCCGTAGTCCGAGGAGTGTCCTCACTGCTACACAGAAGGCTTACGTCTTTGATGCACCGCTCGGTGTGCAAACCCCTACAACGTCGTCTGTGGATGTTGTGAACACCTGACAGACACATCCTGATGACTACTTGATAGTTTAGTGCACCATACTTTACGGCTTAGAATCGGGATTCCAATGACGTTTTGAATGCCATAAAACATATGAGATGTTCCAAGAGCTGAAATTGGGATTTCAGGCTCATGCCCGTGTTGAGAGGTGTGAGACCTCTGACAAGTTCTTTTGCCAACAAGAGGGAGGAGAATAGCTCAGCTAGTGAGCACGTGCTCAGAATGTCTGGGTGCTACAATCACTTAAATCAAGTGGGAGTTAAACTTCCAGATAAGATAGTGATTGATGGAGTTCTCTAGACACTATCACTAAGCTACTAGATCTTCGTGATGAACTATGGCATGCAAGGGATGGAGTTGATCCCGGAACTGTTCGCGGTGCTTAAGACCGCAAAAGGTAGAAATCAAGAAGGAGCATCAAGTATTGATGGTTTAACAAGACCACTGGTTTCAAGAAGGGCAAGGGCTAGAAGGGAAACTTCATGGATGGCAAACCAGTTGCCGCTCCAGTGAAGGAACCCAAGGTTGAACCCAAACCCGAGACTAAGTGCTTCTATTGTAAGGGGAACGGTCACTAGTAGCGGAATTACCCCAAATGCATGGTAGATAAGAAGGCTGGCAACTTCAACAAAATTTATACGTGTTATTAATGTCTACCTCACTAGTACTCCTGGTAGCACCGGGGTATTGGATACCGGTTCAGTTGCTATTATTGGTGACTTGAAGCAAAAGCTATGGACTAAATGGAGACTGGCTAAGGGCGAGGTGACGATGTGTGTTGGAAGTGTTTCCAAAGTTGATGAGATCACCATCGCACTCTCCATCTGCCTTCGGGATTAGTATTGAACCTAGATAAATGTTATCAGGTGTCTACGTTGAGCATGAATATGATTAGATCATGTTCATTGCAATACAGTTATTCATTTAAATTAGAGAATAATGGTTATTCTGTTTACATGAATGATACCTTTCATGGTCATGCACCCTATGTGAATGGTTCATTGAATCTCGGTCGTGGTAATACACATGTTCACGCCAAAAGATGTAGAGTTAATAATGATAGTACCACTTTCTCGTGGCACTGCCTCTTAGGTCATATTGGCATAAGATGCATGAAGAAACTCCATGTCGATGGATGTTTGGAGTCACTTGATTTTGAATCGCTTGACACATGCGAGCCATGCCTCATGGGTAGGATGACTAAGACCCCGTTTTCAGGTACAATGAAATGGGCAAGTGACTTGTTGGAAATCATACATACTGATGTGTGTGATCCAATGAGAATTGAAGCGTGCGGTGGATATCGCTATTTTCTCATCTTCACTGACGATTTGAGTAGATATAGGTATATTTACTTAATGAAGCATAAGTCTGAAACATTTGAAAAGTTCAAGCAATTTCAGGGTGAAGTTAAGAACCATCATAACAAGAAGATCAAATTCCTACGATCTGATCGATGAGAATTTCTGAGTTATGAGTTTGGCAATCACTTAAGACATTGTGGAATTGTTTCACAGTTGAAGCCACCTGGAACACCACAGGGTAATGGTGTGTACGGGCATCGTAATCGAACCTTATGAGATATGGTGCGATATATGATGTCTCTTACCGATCTACCGTTTTCATTTTGAGGTTATGCGTTAGAGACAGCTGCATTCACTTTAGATAGGACACCATCTAAGTCCGTTGAGACGACGTCATATGAACATTGGTTTGGAAAGAAACCAAAGTTGTCGTTTCTTAATGTTTGGGGCTGCGATGCTTAAGGCTTCAGCCGGAGAAGCTCGAACCCAAAGCGGACAAACACATCTTCATAGGATACCCAAGGGTGACAGTTGGGTATACCTTCTATCTCAGATCCGAGGGCAAATTGTTTGTCGTTAAGAACGGGTCCTTTCTCGAGAAGTAGTTTCTCTCGAAAGAATTGAGTGTGAGGAAGATAGAACTTGATGAGGTTGTCGAACCTTCACTTCAACCAGAGAGTGATGCAACACATAAAGATGTTTTCTATGGCGCCTACGTCTGTTGAATAGGAAGTTAATGATAGTGATCATAAAGCTTCGGATCAAGTTGCTGTGGAACCTCGTAGGTCGACAAGGATATGTACTACTCCTAAGTGGTACGGTAATCCTGTCTTAGATATCATGTTGTTAGACAACAATAAACCTACGAGCTATGGAGAAGCGATGGTGGGCCTGTATTCCAACAAATGGTTAGAAGCCATGAAATCCGAGATAGGATCCATATATCAGAACAAAGTATGGACTTTGGTGGACTTGCCCGATAATCGGGAAGCCATTGAGATAAATGGATCTTTAAGAAGAAGACGGACGTGGGCGGTAATGTTACCGTCTATGAAGCTCGACTTGTGGGAAAGAGTCTTTTCACAAGTTCAAGGAGTTGACTACGATGATAATTTCTCACCCGTAGCGATGCTTAAGTCCGTCGGAATCATGTTAGCATTAGCTGTATTTTTCGATTATGAAATCTTACAGATGGATGTCAAAACAAGTTTTCTTACCAGTTTTTGTAAGAAAAGTTGTATGTGATACAATAAAAGGTTTTGTCGATCCTAAGGATGCTAAAAGGTATGCTGGCTCCAGCAATCCTTCTATGGACTAGAGCAAGCATCTCGGAATCGGAATATATGTTTTGATGGAGTGATCAAAGCTTTTAGGTTTATACAATGTTTGCTAGAAACTTGTATTTACAAGAAAGTGAGTGGGAGCACTACAACATTTCTGATAAGTATATGTGGATGACATATTGTTGATTCGAAATGATGTAGAATTTCTGGAAAGCATAAACGGTTGTTTGAAGAGTGATTTTCAAAGGAAGACCTGGATAAAGCTGCTTACATATTGGGCATCAGGATCTATAGAAATAGATCAAGACACCTGATGATACTTTCAAAGAAGGCACACCTTGACATGTTTTTGAAAGAGTTCAAAATAGATCAGTCAAAGAAGGGGTTCTTACCTGAGTTGTAAGGTGTGAAGTTGAGTAAGACTCAAAGATTGACCACGGTAGAAGAAAGAGGAAGGACGAAGGTCGTCCCCTATGCTTTTGTCATAGGCTCTATACGGTATGCCATGCTGAGTACCGCACCTGATGTGTGCCTTGCCACATGTCTGGCAAGAGGGTACAAAGGTGATCTAGGAGTAGATCACCAGATAGCAGTCAAAATTATCGTTAGAGGAATAAGGAAATGTTTCTCGGTTATGGAGGTGATAAAGAGTTCGACATAAAGAGTTACGTCGATGCAAGCTTAACACCTATCCGGATAGCACTGAGTAGAGATACCGGATACGTATAATGGAGCAACAATTTGGAATAGCTCCAAGTGGAACATGGTAGCAGCATCTATGATATAAAGTTTTGCGAAATACATAGGGATCTGAATATGGCAAGACCCGTTGACTAAAACCTCTCTCACAAGCATAACATGATCAAACCCAAAACTCATTGAGTATTAATCACATAGTGATGTGAACTAGATTATTCAGTCTAGTAAACTCTTTGGATGTTGGTCACATAGCGATGTGACCTGTGAGTGTTAATCACATGGCGATGTGAACTAGATTATTGACTCTAGTGCAAGTGGGAGACTGTTGGAAATATTCCCTAGAGGCAATAATAAATTAGTTATTATTATATCATATTTCATTGTTCATGATAATCGTTTATTATCCATGCTAGAATTATATTGATAGGAAACTCAGATACATGTGTGGATAAATAGACAACACCATGTCCCTAGTAAGCCTCTAGTTAACTAGCTCGTTGATCAATAGATGGTTACGGTTTCCTGACCATGGACATTGGATGTCGTTGATAATGGGATCACATCATTAGGAGAATGATGTGATGGACAAGACCCAATCCTAAGCCTAGCACAAAGCTCGTGTAGTTCGTATGCTAAAGCTTTTCTAATGTCAAGTATCATTTCCTTAGACCATGAGATTGTGCAAATCCCGGATACCATAGGAGTGCTTTGGGTGTGCCAAACGTCACAACGTAACTGGGTGTCTATAAAGGTACACTACAGGTATCTCCGAAAGTGTCTGTTGGGTTGGCATGAATCGAGACTGGGATTTGTCACTCCGTGTAAACGGAGAGGTATCTCTGGGCCCACTCGGTAGGACATCATCATAATGTGCACAATGTGATCAAGGAGTTGATCACGGGATGATGTGTTACAGAACGAGTAAAGAGACTTGCCGGTAACGAGATTGAACAAGGTATCGGGATACCGACGATCGAATCTCGGGCAAGTATCGTACCGATAGACAAAGGGAATTGTATACGGGATTGATTGAATCCTTGACATCGTGGTTCATCCGATGAGATCATCGTGGAGCATGTGGGAGCCAACATGGGTATCCAGATCCCGCTATTGGTTATTGACCGGAGAGTTGTCTCGGCCATGTCTGCATGACTCCCGGACCCGTAGGGTCTACACACTTAAGGTTCGATGACGCTAGGGTTATAGTGAAAGTATGTACATGGTCACCGAATGTTGTTCAGAGTCCCGGATGAGATCCCGGACGTCACGAGGAGTTCCGGAATGGTCCTGAGGTAAAGATTGATGTATAGGAAGTATGGTTTTGGCCACCGGAAGTGTTCCAGGCGTCACCGGTAGTGTACCGGGACCACCGGAGGGGTCCGGGGGTCCACCAGGTGGGGCCACCAGCCCCAGAGGCCTACATGGGCCAATAGTGGGAAGGGACCAGCCCCTAGGTGGGCTGGGGCGCCTCCCACCAAGGCCCAAGGCGCCTCCTAGAGGGGATGGGAGCAAACCCTAGGGCAGATGGGCCTTAAGGCCCACCCTAGGTGCGCCTCCTCTCTCTCCCCCCTTGGCCGCAACCCTAGATGGGTTTTGGGGCTGCCTCCACCCCTAGGGAGGGAACCCTAGATGGGGGGAAGCCCCTCCCCTTCCCCTATATATAGTGGAGGCAAAGGGGCAGCCCAACACACGAGGTTCTTCCCCTGTTGGCGCAGCCCTACCCCTCTCCCTCCTCGTCTCTCGTAGTGGTTGGCGAAGCCCTGCTAGAGTCCCGCGCTCCTCCACCACCACCATGCCGTCATGCTGCTGCTGGACGGAGTCTTCCCCAACCTCTCCTTCTCCCCTTGCTGGATCAAGGCGTAGGAGACGTCACCGGGCTACACGTGTGTTGAACGCGGAGGCGTCGTGGTTCGGTGCTTAGATCGGAATCAACCGCGATCTGAATCGCTACGAGTACAACTCCTTCATCCGCGTTCTTGCAACGCTTCCGCTTAGCGATCTACAAGGGTATGTAGATGCACTCCCCTTCCCTCGTTGCTAGATTACTCCATAGATTGATCTTGGTGATGCGTAGAAAATTTTAAATTTCTGCTACGATCCCCAATAGATACAAGAATGTGCTGATTACAAGTCACTTGATCCCGCTGATATCCTCGAGAGGCTAAATACTCATGAGTTCCAGCTTGCTGAAAAGAGAGATCTCTATGGTTCGAGCTATGGCAGATCACGTGCCCTGAAGGCCAAGGCAGTGTCTGAATCTGAAGATGAAGATTCTGGTAGCAGCCTTGGTGATCCTGAAGATCTGAGCCATGAGCTAGCATTGCTCGTGAAGAAATTCCAGAAGTTTTCAAGACATGGTCGCTTTGGAAAATCCTCAAGGAGCAATGATTCCTCATCCAGTGACTACAAGAAGAGGCTTTGTCACAAATGCAAGAAACCTGGACACTATATTCAAGATTGTCCTCAGTGGGAAAAGGAATCAAAGAAGAAGAAATACAAGGATTACAGTTCTGATGATGCGAAGAAAAAGAAGAAATCCTCAAAATCATCATCATCAAAATCCTCAAGGTCTTCGTCTTACAAGAAGAGCAGCTCCAAGAAGGCTTGGGCGTTCATTGGCAAGGAAATGGACTCTGAGGCTGAATCTGAGGAACATGAGGAAGAGGAGGCATCTGAGGAGTCTGAGTCTGGTGTGGCGAGCCTGGCTCTCGCTACTGCTTTCGTCAGCAAGTCCATCTTCAACTCTGAAGAAAATGGCTTCACCAACAAGGCTGATGGAAACAATGATGACTACGCTCCCACCTATTGCTTCATGGCAAAAGGTGCCAAGGTACTCAAATACCCCTCCTCTGAATCAAGTGAGAATGAATCTGATGAAAACCTCAAACCCAACTACTCCAAACTTGCTAAGATTGCTGTAAAACAACAAAAGGCTTTCGAAAAGGTTCAAAACATGCTAGACAAAAGTGATGATATGTTGGGTGAAGAAATGGGTCGCACTAAAACCTTGACTGAAAATCTTCAGAGACTTCAGTCTAGGTTTGACAACCTTCAAGGTCATCATAACACTCTCTTATCTGATCATGAGAAGCTTTCATATGAATTTCTTCAAAGAAAGCAAGATCTTGAAAAGCTAAGAGTGAGTTATGAAGATCTTCAGAAGGAGCGTGATTCATTACTTGCTCAACAAATCAGCGCTTCTCAGGAAGAATTTGTTCCCCCATGCTTGAAGTGCATTGAACGTGAATCTGCTAATTCTTCACCTGAATGTTCAAATGCTGCTAATGTTTCAAATTCTTCACCTGCCTCTGCTATCACTAATTCCTCATCTGAGGACATTGCTAGTATCACTGAAGATGCAGGGCTGAAGGAATTGTACATGATAGGCATGTACAAAAGCCTCAAAGGGCATCAGACTCTTTGTGATGTGCTTAAAAAGCAGATCCTCAATAGGAACCCTAGGAAAGAGGGTATTACCTTTGAGAGGAAACTCAATGCTGATGGTACATATTGGAAGCCTGAGAAGTACCCCAAAACCTCATGGGTTGCTGCAAAGGTACCTCCAGTTGATCCATCTAACTTATCTGGCTTTGCATGTGAATCTCCTCGTTCTGATGATGAGTCATTTGACTCCAACTATAAACTGTTCAAAAATCAGAATGGTGAAATATTTGCTAGATATGTTGGCACTAACTGCAGGAATGGTCCTCCTATGAAGAAAATCTGGGTTCCCAAAAGGTGCCTTGAAAGTCTTTAGGTGAATGTCCTCAGGACACCACCTGTGAAGAATAGGAACCCCAGATCAAATTCTTCATATGGACAAAATTCCTCAAAAGGATCAAAGTCCTCATATGAATATCATCGTGCTAACAACTCTCTTTCGCAGGGAAGAGGTAAGGGCTATGAATATGAGAATTATTCTTCTAATCATTATGTTCATAAGTCCTCAAAGAATTTCTCTGCTTATTCATATGCTTATCCTAACCCCTCTTATGTGAAACGAAATGGACTGGCTTCTATGCCACCTTTCTCGTATGGAGCTCGCAGAGTGATGAACTCTTTGCCACCCCTTCAGATGTGGGTGGTGAAGAAAAATAACTAATCTCTTCTGCAGGGTCAGGTCTCCAGACATACATAATCGTCTGAAGAATTTGCTGGAGACCTGAATGCGCCTGAAAGGACGCAGGCTAATCATGAAGAAATGAACTTTCATTTCTCATGTCCTCATACTGCTTTATCTATTCTGTTGCTTGATGAAATTGATCTGATGAATTGATGTCATATTCTTCACTGATGAAGTATATGAGTTCGTAAGTTGCACTAATTCATCGCAGGATGATCAACCCAAAGCCACTGAGTGGGTCCTCGATAGTGGATGTACAAATCACATGACTGGTGACAAGAATATATTGATGGATGCTCCCTTATCACCATCGCATCTGAAGCATATCATCTTCGCTGACAAAGGCAAAAGTCAGCTATTGGGTCTAGGTAAGGTTGCGACCACAAAGGATCGACACATGGACAAAGTCATGCTTGTCGAGTCTTTGGGATACAACCTCATGTATGTCTCAATGATTTGCGATCTTGATATGGTAGTTGTCTTTGGCAAGTATCATTGTGTTGTGATCATGGAAGCTGACAATTCCAAAGTCTTCGAAGGCTTTAGGAGAGGAGCCCTGTATATTGTTGATTTCTCTACAGGACCGCAACCGGCCGTGTGTCTACTTGCAAAAGCTTCAGAAGGCTGGCTCTGGCATCGACGACTTGGTCATGCAGGCATGAGGAATTTGCACACGCTTGCGAAGAAGAAGCATGTCATTGGCATCGAGAATGTCAAATTCCTTAAGGATCACTTATGTAGAGCCTGTGAAGCTGGGAAGATGACAAAGGCTAAGCATCCAGCGAAGACTATCATGACCACCACTCGTCCATTTGAATTGCTTCACATGGATCTCTTCGGTCCTAACCATTATTCTGCAGTTTCAAATGATGCATCTCAATATGGCTTTGTTATTGTTTATGATTACTCCTAATACACATGGGTACACATTGTTACTTACAAACATGAAGTGCAGGAAGTCTTCAAACGATTTTCCTCGAGGGCTTCAACCAACTTTGGTGTGAAGATCAAGCACATCAGAAGTGACAATGGAACTGAGTTCAAGAATTCTGGTCTTGATGACTATCTTGATTAACTTGGTATTACTCATGAGTTATCTGCTCCTTATACTCCTCAGCAGAATGGCATCGTGAAGCGCAAGAACAGGACTCTTGCTGAGATGGCTCGCACTATGCTTGATGAATACAAAACGCCTCATCGTTTCTGGATTGAGGCAATTGATACTGCATGCCACATCATCAATAGAGTATATCTTCACAAATTCTTCAAGAAGACTGCCTATGAACTCCTCACTGATAAGAAACCCAATAGAGCACCTACCTTCTGTGATAGATGAACCAGCACCTGAGGAAACTATCAAGTTCAAGGCTACTGAGGATGTCATTCCTACTGAAGAATCTGCTGAAGAATTCATTCCAGAACATGAAGAACGTCGAGCTAATGCACCTGAAGAAAATACTAAAGAAAATGGTGCTGAAGAAAATGCCGATCAAATTCCTCAACGACAACCAGCTCATCCTCGCGTTGCAAAAGAAGTGCAAGTTGAAAAGATCATCAATGACATTAAAGCGCCAGGTCCTCTCACACGCTCAAAAGCTTCACATTTATCTAACTTTTGTGGGCACTATGCTTTTGTCTCTATCACAGAGCCCACTAAGGTAGATGAAGCATTTCTGGAGCCTGAGTGGATTCAGGCCATGCAAGAAGAATTACATCAATTCGAGCTCAACAACGTCTGGGAACTGGTCAAACGTCCAGATCCTCGCAAGCACAATATCATTGACACAGATCTATCGCAACAAGCAAGATGAAAATGGCCTTGTGGTAAGGAATAAGGCACGGCTTGTAGCTCAAGGCTACACACAGGTTGAAGGAATTGATTTTGATGAAACTTTTGCACCTGTTGCTAGACTTGAGGTTATTCGCATATTACTTGCTTATGCTAACCATCATGATATCACTCTATATCAAATGGATGTGAAAAGTGCATTCCTCAATGGTAAGCTTGAGGAAGAAGTATATGTTGCTCAACCCCCAGGTTTTGAAGATCCAAAGCATCCTGACAAAGTCTTCAGACTCAATAAGGCCCTCTATGGCCTCAAGCAGGCCCCACGGGCATGGTATGATACTTTGAAGGAATTCCTTATGAAGAAAGGCTTCAAACCCGCTTCACTCGACCCTAATCTTTTCACTAAATCTTATGATGGTGAATTGTTTGTGTGCCAAATATATGTTGATGATATTATCTTTGGCTGTACTGACCAACGTTATACTGATGAATTTGGTTATATAATGAGGGAGGAATATGAAATGTGTATGATGGGAGAATTGAAATTCTTCTTAGGTCTTCAAATTCGTCAACAACGAAATGGCATATTCATATCTCAGGAGAAATACCTCAAGGATGTACTGAGGAAATTCGGAATGTAAGATTGCAAAGGCGTCAAAATTCCTATGCCCACAAATGGCCATCTGTGCACTGATGAAAATGGTATCGACTTCGATCATAAGGTATACCGCTCCATGATTGGTTCTTTATTGTACTTATGTGCATCTAGGCCAGATATTATGCTTAGTGTTTGCATGTGTGCCCGATTTCAAGCTACATTGAAGGAATCACACCATAAGGCTGTGAAGCATATTCTTTGATATCTAGCTCACACACCAACACTTGGAATATGGTACCCCAAGGGCTCGGCTTTTGATCTCATTGGATATTCTGACTCTGACTATGCTGGTGATCATGTGGACCGCAAGTCAACATCTGATACATGTCATTTCCTCGGACGATCTTTGGTCTGTTGGTCCTCGAAGAAACAAAACTGCGTATCACCATCTACTGCTGAAGCTGAGTACATTGCCGCTGGTTCTTGCTATGCTCAATTGCTATGGATGAAGCAAACTCTCAAGGACTACGACGTCAACATGAAGAATGTGCCTCTTTTCTGTGACAATGAGAGTGCCATCAAGATTGCTCACAACCCAGTTCAGCACTCCAAGACAAAGCACATTCAGATTCATCATCATTTTCTTTGTGATCATGTGTTGAAGGGCGACATTTCTATTGAGCATGTGAAGACTGAAGAACAGCTAGCCGATATCTTCACAAAGCCGTTGGATGAGAAGAGATTTAGCAAGTTGCGGTGTGAGCTAAATATCTTAGAATCTTCGAATGTTCTTTGAAAAGGACACTCATCCTAACACTTATGCAAAATTGATGACTTAGATGTGCAACACATGAAGAAATGTTTTTTTCAATCAATGAAGAATAACACTCTAAGTGTGAAGAAATTAATGAAGAATTTGATTCTCAGAACCCTACGACAATTGTACGCGGTGTCTGAAATCATCATTCTTATACGGTGGGTCACGCAACCACCAAAAGTTGAAAATCCTCAATTTGAGTTTTTTTGTGTTGAAATTTCTCAGTTGTTCAAATTCTTCAACTTTGCATTGTCTTCACTATTTTCGTCGTTTTTCTTCATTGGCTATATATATATAATATATATGAGTTTATGTCCTCTACATCATTCACTTATGGCTATTTCTTCAAGTTGGTTTTTCTGCTAAGTGAATGTGATCGGACCCTTCCCCATCTATGCTATACTCAACCCAGTCTGTTAACAAATTCTTCATGTGCGTTCTATTTGATACTCGTTCAAAATCTTCACTGTGTCCTTGTCAGCTGAAGAAATTGCGAACGGAACTTTAAAACCTATCTTATCTAAATTTTCGGCTTTGCCGCTCAAACCGTTCTGCATCCCACGATATACTTATCCATTCACCCACGATCGCACACGATCTCCACTTCTCAGTACGTGGGTGACACATGTCAAGCGAATGAGAAGGGTCAGGGGCACGTTCGTCCAAATTCTTCAGGCGAACAATTTTTCACCGTGGCTATAAATACACCCTTCCCCTTCCTCACTTCCTTTACTCCGCCCGACCTCTCTCCAGCTCGAGCTTATCAAACCCTAGCGCCGCTGCTACATCATCATCGCCGGTGAGGAAAAGCTTCACTGCCTCGACCTCATCGCCGTCGTACTCGCGCCGGCCGCGGAAATCTTCACTCTGCCGCCGCCCTAGTTGTCTTCATCTGCCAAGTTAGGGCGTGGAAGATTTGCATTGACGAACTTCACATCTCCACATACCAGTTCGTCGTGTTCTTCGTCCAGGGTAATTGAAAGTTACTTTTACTACCCTCTTTGATTCAAATGATTTCTACAAAATCCTCAAAGGTGTTTTTTCTTCATATCTTCACACACTAAAACACCTCACATGTTATCTGTTCTTGATTCGTTTCTCTAAGCTATGTTTTTCTTCAACATTCCTCAAATGTGTGGATTTTTTATCTATACATCTCTGGAACATAAGACAAAGAACGCTTAGTGAAATTTTTCAAGACTCATCTGGTCAAATTCCTCAAACTTGTTCTTTATAAAAAACCTTCTAAGAACGCATATGACCTCTCCAAATTCCTCGCAACTATACTCTGTTCACAGGTACTCATGTCAGCTGCCGAATCACTAGGTTCTCATCAAATTAACTCATTTGCAGCGTTCCTCAAAGAAAAGTTGCATACCTCTTCAGAGAATTCAATTGTTCAAATTCCTCAACTGAAGAAAATGGCTGATGGTAAGAAGCCACAAAAAGGAGGAAAGAGGCCTGAAGTCAACACTGCCTTTGAAATACCCGAGGACATCTATGCTGGGTACTGCACACCCCCTGAGGAAGATAAAAATCAGCGCAAGGTGCGCATTCAAAAGATTGAGAGAAGATGGGCAAGAGAGTGGAGGGAGTACAGATATGTCACTCCCAAATATATGAAGAAATTTGCACTAAATCCTCCATGCCCAAGACCTCCGTTGGCACATGGCCAAATAGCTGATCCCACTAGCCTCAAGCGCGGTGAGGACTATCCTGACGAATGGGCCAAGCGCCAGGCCAAGTTGGCCGAACAAGCAAAAGATGCAGTGAGGAAATTCAATGAAGACTCTGCTGCCGCTGCTGCTGTTGAGGCCTCTGTAAAGCCGAAGAAGGCCATGCCAAAGAAGCCTGCTCACAAGCCCAGTGCTTCACCAGCAATGCCCTCACGGCCGAGTTCCTCAGCTATGCCCTCACGGCCTGATTCCTCAAAGCCCTCACGGCAAATTCCTCACGCTGCTCATGCTCCTACAAAATCTTCAGCTCCTCTGCCAAAATCTTCAGCTGCTCTGACCAAATCCTTAGCACATGTGCATCTCGCCACGTGCCAAAGGACCACAGGCATATCTATTGCCTTAGGAGCCTCTGCAAGTTCCTCAGCTGCTCCCTCTCTTCTGAAGAAGAAGACTACTGCTGGACGAGGTCCTCGACCAAGTCCTCACAAGAAACAAGTTGCTTTCCAAGTGCCCTCTGATGATTATGAAGCTGATGATGAAGAACTTGCCGAAATCATCAGAGACAGGCAAGTCAGGGCCACTAGAGCCAAGGGCACAAGTGTGCCTCTACTTTTGGATCCAAAGTTGATCCTCGAATACATTGATGTTTGGCACAAGGACCCCAACACTCCCATGCCTGACTTCAAGCTGACTCCTGGCCAAAGTCATATGTTGACTCACTTCATACAAGAAGAGAAATGGAAGTTTGAGAAGGCCAGGCAGATCAAGAAAGCGCAGTACAAGAAGGAGCGCTATCTGAAGAAAAACGTTATCTCTATGAAAACTGAAGAACTTGTCACTATTCAAACCAAGATCAAGAAACTCAGTGATGAATTTGACGCATACCGCGCTGATTGGCTTGGAGCCAAGGTTCATTTTGTGAGACTTGCTGATAACTTCACCTCAAATGTTGCAGCCCCAATGCAACAGGAAATTCCTCAGGCTGAAGCATCTGCTAAGCCGACTGAACAACATGCCAGCACCGCTGATGAAAATCAGGCTGCTGAAGAAAATATGAGTTCCAGGGCTGATGACTGCATTCCAGCCGCTGAAGAAATTGCCAGGGCATCCACTAGTGGTGCGCCTGAAGAAAATGAAGAAGTCAGGGCAACTGCATCAGTTGCACCTGAAGAAATTCAACTCAATTCCTCTGCTCCTCCTACACCTACACCAACTCCTATCCTTCCATCTGCATCAGATGTGAAGAAGACCAAGGTTGCAGAGCATGCAGCAGGGAAGAAAAGGAAGGCATCAACTTCATCAGATTCTTCAGCCCCGAAGAAGATGAAGCCACTGACAAGCTTGTCTACAAACCCAATTGATGTTGTTCCTATCTCAACCATGCCATCAAAGGACCTTGTTCCTTTTGATGAAGAATATGTGATTCCAAGTGAATCCGATGAAGAGAATCCCTCTCCTGCTTCGTCAGAGCAGATGGATGAAGAAATTGAAGTGGATACAATCCCTTCAACACCAGTTGTCTCCTCGCCTATGCCTCAGTTTACTACTGAAGAGGCCGGGGTTGAAGAAATGGAAGAGGAAGATGTGGACATTGGCTGTACCACACCTGTGCTAAGTGATGAATTTTGGGAAAGTCAGCACCCCAACTCTCCACTCTTCACACCATTGCAACAAATTCCTCAGTCCCCAGTAACTACTGTACAAATGGGATCTGATGAACCACATGCCACACCGTCTGTCCAAGAAGAAATTCCAGCCACTAGTGCTGAAGATCATGTAAATGAAGAATTGAAGTCCCGGGCTGCCATTGAAGCAGCACCTGAAATTCCTCAGCCTGTGGAACCTGAGATCGAGATCCCAGAGGTTGTGATGCAATTGACTGACACTCCTCACCCCAAGCCAAAGGATCCATTCTCAAAGAAGCAGAAATTCAAGGCTGATGATTTCTTCGGCGAGCACGTGTTCTTCACTAACTACAATCCTTATGACTCTGCTCGTCTAAGGAGGAAGTGTTTCTGGACTGCAAGTCAGGCCAACTTCTATTCTTCACTGCTTTTCAACAAACACAAAATCTTCTACCATGAGCATATTCCTCACGTGGACATTGAATCATTACCTTGCTTCTCTCCTGTGCTCAGTGTTCTTCATGATGCAGGCCTCCTCAACTTTTACTCTGACATTCTTGATTGGATGAAGAGCTTATTCTTCAGTTCTACACTACATTGCATATCACAGGTGATCCTGAAGATATCAACACCTGGGTCTTGGACTGGATGACCAAAAATACTCACTATAAGGCACCGGCCTCTGAATTGCTTCACGCCCTGCCCATCAGTCCACCCAGTGAAGGAGCTCACTGCCTGTATCATGAACCAGAACTCACAGCTCATTACATGCAAGTGTTAATGAAGCCTTTGAAGCCCGGTCAAGCCCCAAGGACCAAATTCCTCGTGAAGGATTTACTCTATCTGCCCAGAACCATCTATCGCATTCTGACGAGGACAATGAGTCCCATCAAAGGCCACGACTCATCTGATGAGGAAATAGTTGGCATCATGAAGAATCTGCTAGTCAACATCATTCATAGCATTCCTATCAACTATCACGATTTCTTCATGAGGACTCTGGAAAATGCTGCAATTTCTCTGTTTGAGCTGAAGCCTTATGCACCTTGGATTATGAGATTCCTTAGGACAAGGTCTTCACTCAACTACAAGGCTGATTTTCAGAATCACCTTAGTTATCTACCCCCGATTGAAGTCCTCAAGCAGGCTTTTACTTCAACTGATGAAAAGGGCAAGGCTCCTGCAGTCATTGACGAACGCATTCGTCCATTGGATGGTCCGTTTCGCAAAGCTGCATCTTATTCCACCAATGATGACTCTGCCACACATGACTCTACTGCCAATGCACCTAAGTCTACTCCTCAAGCCACTGATCCTCGTGTGATGACTGACCGTGAGCTTCTGCTTAGTCTTCACCAGAAGGTGGATCGAAACCATAAATGGGTTAAGGGTCAGTTTGGTTCATTTCTTCACAACATGACTGCTACACACAATGCAGTGAAGAAAAACCATTACTACCTCCATGAAGTCTCCGGTCGCACCTGGGCCATTCTATCACATCTGTATGGTGAAGAAGATCTCAAGAAAATGGGTCTCAAGGAAGATTTTGACTGGTCTGCACCTCCACCGAAGAAAATCAAGAAGGTCAAGGTTCCTTCTTTGGTGTCCAGCTCATATTCTTCATCACGCGATACCGACGAGTACGAAGACTTGGACGACACTGCGGCAGACCCTTCCACGAAAAACGACCCCAACAACGCTGGCGCTCCTTCATCAACTTGATATTCTTCAGGGGCGTTAGTCCTCATTTTCTTTCCTTTTGGTCATTCGATGACAAAGGGGGAGAATTTTGAGTTAGTGTTCAAGTGGGTCTGTCTATATGGGCGTTTTTTTGCTAAGTTACAACTCTCGTTCTTCTGAAACTTTATTGGATCGAGTTGTAAACTTAAACCCGATGGTGCTCTGATACGTTTGATGTGTTTTTATGCATGCTTATTCCTCATATATGTTAATGCACGCATGCTGAATTACATCAGTCACCATATTTCATCATGCATTTCAAATTCCTCATTATGATATGTCAAATGTGTGTATGAATTACAAGATATAGGGGGAGATCTCCATGATTTTACTCTTCAAGTGTGCAATGCTTCAAAAGCAAATTCCTCATCATGCACATCTTCAGGGGGAGTTCTTCTATATCTTGCAATCAAATTCCTTAATATCAGTATCTACACTTCATATGTTTATCCCCGTTGAAAACTTAACCTATATTGTCATCAATCACCAAAAAGGGGGGAGATTGTAAGTGCATCTAGTGCCCCTTAGTGATTTTGGTGTATTGAAGACTTATAGGTTAAGGGACTAATGTGTTTTTGAGTGTACATAGGTCTATAAGTATATGAGGAGTTTGATATTTATAGAGAAAGTCGACCCCTAAAAATGAGGTTCTTCAACTGAAGACTTTGGATTTCTGAAGACTTTCTGAAGACTTTGAAAGTGAAGAGATTGGTGCAATCCTGAAGACTTGGTATTCATTCGAGGAACATGAAGCGTGAATACTTTTCTTATCGTAGTTTCATTTTCTCTTTCTTGAGTCATAGGAAACACCGTACTGTTAAAGGGGGTCGAGGAAATACTAAGGAAAAATTTCCATGTGATGCTCAACTCAAAATCCTACACCTACCAATCCCTTCGAGTGAAGCCATTGGAAATCTCATACAGTTCAGTCATATTCTTCAGTGACAGAGACGAAGTTCTTCTGGTCTCTGAGGAATTTGTTCTGACTGAGGAGTTAGGAATTCGCCAGTGCGGATTGCCTACATAGTGAGGAACATGATAGCCCTGAGGGATTTGATACTCAAATTTCCGACCGTTGCTGTGCCTTGTGCCAGCTGTCCAAAAATATCTACCCACCTAACGGTCATATCATTGAAGGGCATTTATGTCTTATCATGTCAGGCTACTCCCTAGGCTATAAATAGCCGCCCCCTACAACCACTAGCTGGTTGGCTGCTCCGAGAGAAACTGACACTTGTCATTTGAGAGCATCCCATCCTCCGAGGACTTTGAGCGAAAATCATCAAGTGAGGAAAACCCAAACCCAAACACCTACAAACCCCAAGTGATTGAGCATCATTGAAGAGATTGATCCTATGTGGATCCAACACTTGTTACCTTTGAAGATTGTGCTTCTTCCAGACGGTTAGGCGTCAAGTTCTAGAGCATCCAAGAGGAATTATGGATCGCCGAGTGACCAAGTTTGTGAAGGTTCGGAAGTCACCTGGAGACTTACCACGAGTGATTGGGCAAGGTCTGTGTGACCTTAGCTCAAGGAGAATATGGTCAGGACTGTGTGTCCGGGACTGTGTGTCCTCAGGTTTAAATACCTAGCCGCTCCAACCAGACGTACAACTGAGACAGCAGTTGGAACTGGTCTACCAAATCGTTGTCTTCACCAAGCTCACTGGTTCTATTTCCTCAACTCTTCCGTTTCCTCATAACTGTGTTGAGTGCTTGTTCGTATCTGTGTTTGAAGACTTTGACTGAAGACTTTCTTAATTTCCTCAGTTCAATTTCTTCAGTCTGTTTGTCTTCATCCTGTGTTATCCTGTGTTTATGCTTTCTATACTCTGTGCTTGTCTTCATTTCATCATGATGACTATGCTTGTGTTCTGTTATGTTTACTTTTGAGTACTTATTCCGCTGCTAGTAGTTCTTTGCTAAGGAGTTTCCTCACCTGCAAATTCCTCAGTGAAGAATTCATAAAAATCGCCTATTCACCCCCTCTAGTCGATATAACGCACTTTCAAGTACTCACCTCGGCCGGTTTACTGAACACTCCGGTTCGGAAACGTCAATCTGAGGTCTCACCCACTTTCGATCCTTCTTATCCCAAGGTAGGTTATTTCCGACAACCTCTTAATCTGTCTGATTCAAATTATCAGGGAACGCCTCATTCATCATCTGGTGAGTCAATGGCCACACAGCTCCCTCCTCTTAAGACTGTTCCTGGGTAAACACTTTAATCTTAATTCTTTTGACGCTTTATACTTGCGTGTTATACTGACCTTTATATATTTTTCTTTCAGAGCCAAGGCCAGACCCAGCAAGAAAGCTCGGGTAAATAAACCGTCTGATGACCATGTGGTTATTGAACCGGAGAGCACTCCAGAACCGGAAGGAACAAATGCTGACGCCATGCTTGATGATCCACCCCCTCAAGACAATGAATTTGTTGAACAAGTAGAAGTTGATGCAACAGGCCATGCTGATAAAATAGCAAGCCCGGTCCGAACTAATGATAAACCGTCAAGTCCAGCTAAGGCTGCTGATAAATCGTCAACTCCAGTAAAAGCTGCTGGTGACAAGGAAGATGACATTATAATTACTGGCGTTGGCCACACCACCCCTGGCAATCCTGTTGCGTTATCAAAGCATAGTGCCAAGGAAGAACTTTCTGCTATGGGCAATGGCAAGTGGAGCATAGACTTGTCAAGCTACGCCCACCTCAATGCCCAAGAACTTCATTCTGGTTTTTTAAACCGTCTGTACACAAACCGCGACTACGAAGCCGATTTAGTGAATCTGATGAAGGAGCGATATGAGGTAACTACATAACTGTTTCTCTCTGATGTCCAATTTCAAGTACTAACTCTAGTAGCCCCCAAGGGCCGATTTATGATGCCAATCTAAACTGGGACTTTGTAATATCTCAACTTTGGATGCTTAGCCTCCAAGGGCCGATTGATCTATGTAAGATAAACCGGTACTTTAGAATTGTAATCTTTTAACTTTCGCCTGTGTAGTCCCCAAGGGCCGGTTTATCTTTCCAAGCTGAACCGGGACTTTAGCCAATGTTACTTTGAGCAAATGTACATTAGCCCCCAAGTGCCAAGAATAATACTTGTATTGCGCTTGGGACTTGTAAAAAAATTCTGATAGTCAAGCAAATAGGCATTAGCCCCCAAGTGCCAAGTGTATAACTTGTTATGTGCTTGGTACTTCTCGTATAGGCTGAGCTGAGCAAAAAGGAGGCCCAAACCGCTGATCTTCAAGATAATATAAAATCCTAGCAAGCAGAAACCTCCAAAGCCAAAGAGGAACTGACCAGTGCCTTAGCAGCCATGGAGCAGCTGAAGGAAACTTTAAGAAGGAGCGGGCGGATTGGGGCATAGAGAAGACCGCATTGCAAAAGAGAGCTGAGGATGCAGAAGCAACCCTTAAACCGGTGGCCGAAGAGCTGACCGGTTTAAAGCGACAGATAAATGCCACGACCGCTGCTGTTTTTGGTAAGTATCCTCACCTGAAGTTTTCAACATACATTATCTCATTAGTTACCGGTTTACTGACGCTCGCAATGACACAGGAACTCGCATTACCCATCTGGGCTCTGACATGCGGATGAAGCTGAAGGCTGCCTATACTCTTATAGAGCAGTTATATTCCAGAGCCCAACGGGCCATTTGCACTGCTGCTCATAACAAACCGCCTTCGACTTTGATGAAGGAAACCCTTGAGAAGCTGTCAATGTTGCCTTCCCAATTGGATGAGTTAAAAAGATCAGCTGCAAGGTCAGGTGCGCTGATTGCTCTATTCTGGGCTAAGGCATGGATACCAGATCTTGACCCGTCGGGTATAGGCAGCGGCTATCCTGGCATAAAGGAGGGCGGTTCAGAGTTTAACAATGATGATCTTCGAAGGTTGACAAAGGAAATGCGCCCCTTAGAGAGCAAATTGGCTGAAGAAACAGATCTCTCTCACTATCAGCCGGTTTATGATTCTGGTCATAAAAGACTTCCTGCGCCGACACATGATGTAGAAGATCTTATTCCGCCAATCCGTAAGCACACCTATGCCCCTGATGTTGACCCCTCCAACCGTATAAGCGATGAAGCTGTGTTCCAATCCTTAACTGGAATCGATTGGGCAACCATTGACTTCCAGCCACTGGGTAGAGAGGAGGAAGATGCACCGGCGCAAGATGATCCACAGCCTTCAAGTCGGCTTGGTGAAGAGTAATAATCCGGAGGCTGGTTTAGTCTTCTGCGTACTGCCACACTTGCTGAAAACAATTATTCTTTTTGGGCATTAAAGCACCTTGTAATAGGCTAGTTCAAAATACTTGGTTTGCTATGCCATCGCGCATATTTATTTTGCTTGATACTGTTAATCCACCATGCTTTAGGATATATTATGTTCATAATCCATAGTGGTGTTTATTCAAAACTGTTGCTGCATACAAGAAGTTGAAAGTGTCCTGGCGGTTTACCCCAGGACGGGTCATGATACCCAAATATATAGCCAGGGTTTATAACCAAGGCTGTGCTTTGAAAATAATCAAAGATGGAAAAGATGATACCTGTGATATTGAATCATACCGTTAGTTGACCAACTTTTTGTATAGCCAGGGTGATAACCCCAATCTTGAGTATTGAGAATTTCCATTTTGCCGGTTTATGATAAAACCGTACCGGGTTATTATAAACACATGTATATCCATATATAATGCTGGTGACTTGTAGTCGAAACCATACTGGGTCAGTAAACACCGGATTATAATTGATCATGTACTTACAACTTATCGTTGAAAGCCAACCCGGGTCAATAAACACATGTTTATCATAAGATATTATGAATCTCACCAAAGAAGAAAAACTTGGCAAATAAAAATATAAAAAGAATATGCAAGGCTTTTCATGGGCTGCCAGGCCCAAAATCGAGGCTTTTCATGGGCTGACAGGCCACTGAGTTAAACCATTTTTCGAAGCCTTTTAAGATGTACCTCACATTAACCAATCATCGTTTTAACTTTGACAAGTTCAGGGTCTATGAGATTGACTTGTCAAACGTTCGGTGGGTCATGCGAGGATTACCTGGACGGAGTGGCTTACTTAAAAAGGCAGGATAACCCGGGGTTTTAGGTGAATACACCTGGCTTCCAAACCTGGCTTGATAGCCTATTACAAGGGTGTAGACTTGTTTGTTCTTTGAGAAGCAAAGAGCCCCCGAGCAATATTTTGAGCTGTGCTCAGTGGGTGCCTATGTTTGAGTTGTGCTTTTGCAGCACTCCCTTTGGCCCCACGTGATTTCCTTTTGGCCTTAAGCCGATCAAGAGGTGTAGCTATGGTTCAAATACGACCAAGCCCCCAAGTGATTTTCCTGGTGGCCTTATGCCGATCAAGAGGTGTAGCTATGGTTCAAATACGACCAAGCCCCCAAGTGACTTTTTATAAATATGGCTTTATAAGCCGGATCAATGGGAAACAGAACTCCGCTTTATAAATAGAAGCCCCCATGTAACCGCACATGATGTAAGAAAAACAACAAAGACCCCGCTTCAGCTGAGGCTCCGGTTTATTATATTGATCATAATATATACATTGTCATAAATATGTACATAAGAAGAGCCTGTGGCTCAAGTATAGTAAGGCCGAAGATGAGCTATATTCCATGGCCGTTGGGTCTCCTCCTCCGATTTACGTGAGTCTTTGTGCTCTCGAACATCGATAAGGTAGTATGATCCGTTGTGCGGATTTTTGCTGACCAAAAAAGGTCCTTCCGAAGGTGGGGACAACTTGTGCATATCATTCTGATCCTGGATGAGCCGGAGCACCAGATTGCCTTCCTGAAAAGTTCTGGTTTTAACCCGGCGGCTGTGATAATGACGCTGGTCTTGCTGGTAAATCGCTGAACGAGCCGCTGCAATATCACGCTCCTCATCTAACAGGTCCAGTGAATCCTGACGTGCTTTCTCATTATCAGCTTCCACATAAGCCACCACACGGGGCGAGTCATGACGGATGTCACTAGGGAGAACCGCCTCTGCTCCATAAACCATGAAGAAAGGTGTGTAACCCATAGATCTGTTCGGTGTGGTATTGATACTCCATAACACAGAAGGTAACTCCTCCACCCAACAACCCGACGTCCGCTTTAAAGGAACCATAAGCCGGGGCTTGATGCCTCTCAAAATCTCTTGATTGGCTCTCTCTGCTTGACCATTAGATTGGGGGTGAGCCACTGATGACACGTCAAGTCGGATGTGCTCCCGTTGACAAATTCTTCCATAGCACCTTTGGACAGATTAGTACCATTATTAGTTATGATGCTGTGT
Source organism: Triticum urartu (assembly GCF_003073215.2). Taxonomy (NCBI): domain Eukaryota; kingdom Viridiplantae; phylum Streptophyta; class Magnoliopsida; order Poales; family Poaceae; genus Triticum; species Triticum urartu. The sequence goes on along the minus strand of NC_053028.1, from coordinate 372,339,620 downwards.
GGAAAACCAAAATGGAATATCACCCTTTTGATGAATTGAACCACCATAGCTGCATCACACTTACTGACTGGTTCTGCCTCCACCCACTTGGTGAACTTATCAACCGCTACAAGAAGATGGGTCTTCTTGTCCTTGCTCCTCTTAAAGGGCCCAACCATATCCAGCCCCCAAGTTGCAAACGGCCAAGTGATTGGAATCATCCTTAACTCTTGAGCCGGAACATGAGTGCGGCGTGCAAACTTCTGACAACCATCACACCTCTTTACCAAATCCTCAGCATCAGCATGAGCCGTCAACCAATAGAAGTCGTGACGAAAAGCTTTGGCTACCAAGGATTTTGAGCCGGCGTGATGACCACAATCTCCTTCGTGGATCTCACGCAAAATCTCACGGCCTTCTTGAGGAGACACACAACGCTGAAATGCCCCTGTTACACGGCAATGATGCAGTTCCCCATTGATAATGGTCATTGACTTGGATCGCCGGGTTATCTGTCTGGCCAAAGTTTCGTCCTCTGGTAACTCGCCCCGGTTCATATACGCCAAGTATGGGACCGTCCAATCCGGGATAACATGAAGAGCTGCCACTAACTAGGCCTCCGGGTCAGGAACAGCCAAATCCTCCTCCATAGGTAGCTTGACCGACGGGATATGCAAAACATCCAGAAAAACATTGGGTGGAACCGGTTTACGTTGGTAACCCAAATGACTTAAAGCGTCCGCCGCTTCATTCTTTCGCCGGTCCACATGATCGACTTGATAACCTTTGAAATGACCTGCAACAATATCTACTTCTCGATGATATGCTGCCATGAGTGGATCCTTGGAATCCCAAGTGCCAGACACTTGTTGAGCTACCAGGTCCGAGTCACAAAAGCACTTAACCCGGCTTAAATTCATCTCCTTAGCCATTCGAAGACCATGGAGCAAGGCCTCATATTCAGCTGCATTGTTAGTGCAAGGGAACATTAAACGGAGAACATAACAAAATTTATCACCTCATGGGGAAGTTAATACGACTCTAGCCCCCGAGCCCTCCAATTGTCTGGACCCATCAAAATGAATAGTCCAATAAGTGTTATCTGGCTTTTCCTCCGACGCCTGCAACTCTGTCCAGTCATTGATGAAGTCCACAAGTGCTTGGGACTTGATTGCTGTGCGAGGCATATATTTTAACCCGTGAGGTCCAAGCTCAATGGCCCATTTGGCAACCCGGCCAGTTGCTTCCCTATTTGGGATGAAATCCCCCAAGGGGGCAGAACTGATCACAGTGATAGGATGACCCTGAAAATAGTGCTTTAGCTTCTGGCTTGCCATGAAAACTCCATACACCAGTTTCTACCAATGTGGGTACCTCTGCTTGGACTCGATAAGCACCTCACTGATATAATAAACCGGCCGTTGAACTGGATACTCCTTTCCGGCCTCCTTGCGCTCCACAACAATAGCCACACTAAGAGCTCGGGCATTAGCAGCCACATATAACAACAAGGGCTCTTTATCAACAGGAGCAGCAAGGATAGGCGGCTCAGCTAGCTGCCGCTTTAAACTCTCAAAGGCTTCATTGGCAGCATCACTCCAGACGAAATGGTCTGTCTTCTTCATCATCTGATACAGAGGGATTTCCTTTTCTCCCAAACGGCTGATAAACCGGCTCAATGCTGCAACATGACCCGCCAGACGTTGAACATCGTTAATAAACGCCGGTTTAGCCAGGGACGTAATAGCTTTGATCTTCTCCGGATTAGCTTCAATGCCCTTGTTAGACACCAGAAAACCCAAGAGCTTGCCTGCCGGTACACCAAAGACACATTTGGCCAGATTAAGCATCATCTTACAAACCTGGAGGTTATCAAAAGTCTCCTTCAAGTCATCTATCAATGTTTCCTCCTTTCTGGACTTTACCACAATATCATCCACATAAGCATGAACATTGCACCCAATCTGATTATGAAGAAAATTCTATACATAGCGCTGATAAGTCGCCTGGGCACTCTTGAACCCAAAAGGAATAGATACATAGCAGAAGGCTTCAAAGGGAGTTATAAAAGCTGTCTCCTCCTGGTCCTTAACTTCCATTTTGATCTGATGATAACCAGAATAAGCGTCCAGAAAACACAAACGGTCACAACCCGCCGTAGCATAAATGATTTGATCAATACGAGGGAGAGCAAAGGGATCAGCTGGATAGGCTTTGTTCAAATCTGTGTAGTCCACACACATATGCCAAGCGCCATTCTTCTTAAGTACCAGCACCAGATTAGCTAGCCACTCAGGGTGAAAGACCTCCACAATAAACCCTACTACGAAAAGCCGGGCTACCTCCTCACCAATAGCCTTGCGCCTTTCTTCATTGAAGCGGCGGAGAAACTGCTTGACCGGTTTAAACTTAGGATCTATATTAAGAGTGTGCTCAGAGAGTTCCCTCGATACACCTGGCATGTCAGAAGGCTTCCATGCAAAGATGTCCTGGTTCTCGCGGATGAACTCGATGAGCGCGCCTTCCTATTTCGGATCCAGGTTAGCGCTGATACTGAACTGCCGGGATGAATCGCCAGGAACAAAGTCAACCTTCTTAGTGTCCTCAGCCGATTTAAACTTCAAAGCCGGATCATGCTCTGTAGTTGGCTTTTTCAGAGAAGTCATATCTGCCGGATCAACATTGTCCTTATAGAACTTCAGCTCCTCCATTGCACAAACCGACTCAGCATAGGCCGCATCACCTTCTTCACATTCCAAAGAAATCTTCCTGCTCCCATGTACTGTGATTGTCCTCTTATGACCTGGCATCTTAAGCTGCAGATAAACATAACAGGGCCTTGCCATGAACTTAGCATAAGCCGCCCGTCCAACCAGGGCATGATATGGACTCTTGATTTTCACCACTTCAAAAGTCAATGTCTCTGATCTTGAATCATGATCATTTCCAAAAGAAACCTCTAGAGCTATCTTGCCAACTAGGTACGCTGACTTACCAGGCACCACACCATGAAAAACAGTGTTCGACGGCTTAAGATTTTTATCTGTCAGCCCCATGCAATGGAAGGTTTCATAGTAAATGATATTGATACTGCTCCCTCCATCCATGAGTACCTTGGTGAACTTATACCCCCCAACCTGAGGTGCCACCACTGTCGGATGTGGGGTTCCGACAAACCCTTAAGGTTCAAACACTAGGGTGTGCGCGAAGTCTTTCCTTCCTACCAATCTATGCCCTAGCTCACTAAGATCTCGCGGATGAACTCGCCAAACTCGCAACGCAGAAAGACGCAAGATTTATACTGGTTCGGGCCACCGTTGTGGCGTAGTACGCTACTCCAGTGTGGTGCTGGTGGATTGCCTCTAGGACTGATGATGAACAGTACAAAGGAAGAACAGCCTCCTGAGGTTGAGGTGTTCTTGAGCTCGGTGAGCTTGTGTGTGTGTGGGTGGTCTGAATGATCTATCCCCAAATGATCTGTGCCTTCGTGATCCGTCCTCTCCTCCTCCTTTGCTAAGGTGGTGGCTAGCCCTATTTATATTGGCCCTGGTCCTCTTCCCAAATATTGAGCGGGAAGGGAGCCAACAATGGCGGTCTAATTCGAAGGGGGACAGCTAGTACAAGCTATCCTGACAAAAGTGGTCTTCTCCTGCCAAAGGTTCTGGTGGTGACACCATCTTGGGCTCCACGATGACCTCCGTCTTGCCGTCCTCCTAGTCTTGGTCTCGTTGCACCAATATAGCAACCTTTGCCTGATGCCTCGGTACTCTTCGCCTGCGCTAGCCTCCTTAGCACCAAAGAGGAAACAAGGACGTTGCGCGCGCTGGCGCCTGCCTGGCGCCCGCCTGGTGTCGTGCGTCATGGCTCACATCACAAGGGTCTCGTCAGGTTTGCCCCGCCTTAATATCTCCGCTCCTCGTGAGCCTACCTAGCTAGGCTACTCCCGAGGAGGTCTTGCGTCGTCCGCCTCGCGAGGCTTGGACCCTTGTGAGGGTCTTGGATGCTTTGTTGGCGAAGATGGGCCGTATGGCCTGCAGGCTTAGCCACGCCGCGGGCCGCAGCTAGGCAAGTCTGGGGACCCCCGTTCCCAAGACGCCGATAGTAGCCCCCGGGCCCAAGGTGCGCTCGGGCTTGGCTTCGCAGCGAAGCCAAGAGCCAAGTACAGAGCGGCGGGGCCCCCAAAGCATGCGGCCTCGATTGACGCATGGCGGTTGATTGGACGTGGGCGCCTCCGCTTCCCCATGCTGCCTCGGCAACTGCCTGACCTGACAAAAAGGCTGGCGCAGGCAGCACTTGCCTTCGTTGCTTCTTCCTTGCCTCGCTCTAGATCCGCTTTCTTGCTCTTCACCGCCACTACCTCCAGATCTGCCCCAGCCTTGCTCAGCATCCGCCGCGCAAGGTCAAGACTTCCTCGGCACCGGCTTGGTACGAGCCCGCTCTCGAGGCGCTCACCATCACGGAGAAGAGCCTCACCTCCGTGCGCCTGCTGACAGCGGGGGAGAGCAACGAGTGGGGGAAGACGGAGCTCCGGCTTGCGTCCGACGAGTCGGAGCCTGAGGGGAGCACCTTCTTCCCCTTCTTCTCGAGCAGTGTCACTGTTGGGTTGGTTCCTCCCTTCTCTAATTTCTTTTATGACGTCCTCGACCACTACGGGCTGCAGGCGTTGCACCTCCATCCCAACTGTGTCCTCCTCCTGTCCATCTTCGCCTACTACTGTGAGGCGTACCTGGGCGTGATGCAGTCTGTGGCGCTTCTGCGCCATTTCTTCTTCCTCCGCGTCAGCGAGGGTCACATCTCCGGATGCACCAACTTCGTTGCGTCCGGCAAGGCCAACTCGATCTCGAGCACCAGGAAGAGGGCCGATAATATTCGGTCCAAATGGGTCATGATGGATGCCAAGCTCGCCCATCTGCGCCTGATGTTGCTGACGGAAGAGCCCCGGCAGGGCAAGGAGTGGCCCAGGGTGGAGCTTGTCGACGAGCGGGCATCGTCAGTGTTGGGACTGATGATGACTGACCTGAAGTCGGGCAATGCGAGGGCGGCCAAGATAACGGGAGCGATGCTCCTGAGGGAGTTCTTGACGCTGCGGGTTGCCCCACTCCAGGCGCGTGCGCGCCCCTTCTAGGAGCTTGAAGGAGGGGAAAACAAGGCCTTCCTGAGGCCAGGGGACCTGCCTGACGAAGAACTGGACGCCGTCCTACGTCTCATAGTCGCAGACAACCAGGAGTACCCGCCTAGCACCTTCATTCCCATGTTCCAACGCAGGGACCGGGAGGAATTCATCGCCTCCAGGCCGGCCTTTGATGCACGCGGGCTGGTGCCGCTGGTGTTTTCGGGAGCTCCTATGGCGCAGAAACCGGTGGAGGTGTCTTCCGGCGAGTCCCGCGGAGAGGAGGAGGAGGTGGTGGACTCGGAGAAGACCCCAGAAGAGGTGGGGGAGACCCCTGTGAGCAAGGCCGAGATTCTCTGCGCCCTTCCTGATGATGCCGAAGCTGACGCCTACCAAGGGGAGAGGGAGCAACCCCTCATCCCAATGAAGGATAGGTCGTCGCTGGTGGTCCGTGGTGCCGCCTCCACCCCGGCACCTCCTGGGGCTGGATCCGGTTCCGCCTCCGCACCGCTGGCACCGCCGGAGCCCAAACGCCTGTCCCTCAGGTCCCGATGCCGTCGGGCCTCAAGCTTCACAAGCGTAAGGTGGAGTACTTCGCGGTGGACCGATAGGTGTTTCGAGCTTCTCTTTATCCCTGCCGGTACTTGTTATTTGCTGACGCTCGCCCTTGGTTGATCAGGCCGGCATCTTCGGCAAAGAAGAGGAAGGAGGGTACGGTAGCCGTGCCTCCCTTCGCAGAGAAAGGAGGCAGCAGCGCCCGCATCTCCCCAGCCGAGTCATCCTCGCGAGGCCAAGAAGAACATCGCCGCGTGGAGACAGCCCCCATGGCCCCGCTGGTTCCGGAGGCGCCGGCGCTTGGCGCGGCTGACGAGATCCCGGCTGCTCTGGAACCCGCGGTCTCCCGAGCCCTGGTGACGGTGCCGCTTCCTCCCTCCGCAGCACCTCCACTCCCTGGTTCCTCTGCTCCTGCTGCTGTCTTGGGGCGTGCCCTTTCGGAGATGACCCAGCTGCAGGCGGATCTCCTGAGCGCGGACCCGTGCCTGGTGGCCGGGCGTCTAGAGCTGGCCTCTGGCTGGCTTCACTCCGACCTAGCGGTTTGCGCAGCGCTGAGCCAGGCTACTGCGGCATCTAAGGAGGAGAAGCGAGGAGCCGCCAGTGCTGCAGCCGATCGTGAGGCGGCGCTGAAAGATGCCAAGGCCGCCCGTGACCACTGCCAAGTGCTGGAGGGCGAGTTGCAGAGCCTGCACGACAAGCACGCAGAAGAGGTATGCTGCCGCCAGGCAAAGGAGGAGGGGATGAAGGCCCATGAGGAAGCCGTCAAGAACCGTGATGCTGAGCTGGCGGAGCTGGGGAGGAAGCAGGCCGCTGAGCGCAACCGGTTGGAAGAGTTGGAGCGGAAGATGGGGACGTGGGAGGCCGATCTGAATGCCAAGGCACGAGTCCTGGCCGAAGACCGCGTGGCCTTCGCTGATCTCGAGAAGAGGTCTCGGAAGGCGCTAAAGACACTCTACGAGCACGGCCTGGAGAGGCCACTAGACACCGACGAGGACGGCCCCGCCCAGCTGCTTCCTCTCATGGTGAAGGCGCTTGAGGAGGTCGTCGATGGTCTTAGTCCCATGGCGGAAGCAGAAGCTCGCGTCCTGTCTTCAGCCGCACTGACTCGCGTCCTCAGCCATCTATACCTCCACGACCCTAATGCCCGCCTTGACGAGCTACTGGAGCCTGTGGCTGAAGATCACCGCGAAGCCGCCGCTGCAGCTGTTGAAGGTCAAGTGGAGGCTTTGTTGGGGAAGTTCCACGGCTTTGTCTCTGATCCTCTGTCTGGCGACGCCGTGGATCCTGCAGCTGAAGGTGAGAACATCGTCGCCCACGGGGGAGCACCTTCCGTAGGCGATGACAATATCCAGGGGTGACCTGCGGCTACTCTTCCCGTTTCGTTCCTGCGACATGTATCAGGCCTCATGGAGGCGTTTAGACTTTTCATTTGGTGTTGTGAGAACAATATGCTTGTAATATTTGCTTCGAGATTTGGTGATTTCCTTCCTATTTGCTTTGCGTTCTGCGTTGGCAGAGCCCGGCCCCGCGCATACCTCAACCGCCATTGGGCCGACTGGAGACCAGGACGGACCAAGGAGTGAGGGGCTACGTGACCAGTTAGGCTCTTCAGCCGCGATGCTCAAGAGGTCCCCTTGACGCGCAAACAGCATATAGGGAGAGTTCATGAGGATAGATTAATGTTCTACGTTGGCAGAGCCCGGCCCCGCGCATACCTCAACCGCCATTGGGCCGACCAGAGACCAGGACGGACCAAGGAGTGAGGGGCTACGTGACCAGTTAGGCTCCTGAGTCGCGGTGCTCAGGAGTCCCCCTTGACGTGCAAACAATTTCCATACCTGCCCTCGCCGACGCCTCGGAAGGGGCGCGTGACGCCCAGGTCCGGGGGACCTTGTTGGGTGGCATGCGCTTGGGCGTGACCCGAGCGCAGCCCCCATGCCCAGCCCCCTCATGCGGCTCTTCCGAGGGGAGGCGTTGTGGCAAGGCTGGGCGCTGAGCTCTGGGCTCCATGAGGTTGGTACGACCGTGGGGCCGCCCTTAGTTGTTTATCACCAGCGCGGAGCATAGTGCTTCCACTTATGCACGGGCATAGCCGCTCCTCGGCAGTGTCGTCAGCCAGCGCGGAGCATGGTGCTTCCACTTGGGTGTGGGATGGGGGCCCCCTCCGGGAGAAGCCCCGGGGCGTGTACAGCCCCTCCCTGACACGTGGCTTGCACGGCAGGGCTGCGAGGTGTATCTGGGCACTCGTGAGACAGCGCGGGACTCACGAGGCCCTACCTCAAGGCGGGGTGCGCCTGGTCTTGAGTCTTGGTGACTGTATGTCCCTACAAGGCGGTTAGATGCAAGCACTCTACGTCCTCATGTCCCGGCCCTCGAGCGAGCTCAGCCGCCGCTGGTATCCCAGGTCGCGATGCCGTGGTCAAGGCCAGGGGGTGAGGGATGGAGAGCCAGTAAGAGCTCCTGAGTCATGATGCTCAGGAGGCCCCCTTTAACATGCAAGCGGATTGCATAGGATGAACAGACCCGTGGTGGGCAGCAATCGAGCAGGTGACAGCAGTTGGCAGGTTAAGCATGGAGAGCAGATCAGCTTGGATAAATGGAGGAAGGTACATGCCACCGGGTCCGGCCTGGGCGGCTTGGGGATGATGCAGCCCGAGGGGCGCCCCCAACAAGGTAAGATGAAGACATAAGCAAAAGGGATACATGCCGCAGGGACGGACCCACATGGCCTGGGAATAATGCAGCCCGAGGGGCGCTCCCAGCTAAACGAGCTTGGAAAATGTCACCTGGTTCTGTAGACGAAGCAGAGTTGGTGCAGCTGAAGGCGTGCGTTGGAGAAATGACTCCTCATGAGCCGCCAGGACCCTGAGCCTCGGGAGGCTCTGGGGGCTCAGGAGGTTCCCTGAAGACTGTCTCCATCTCCTCCAGAACGGCGTGGTACCTGGCTTCCTAAGCCGCCAGGACACGTCGCATGTTGCGCTGATAGGCCGACGCCACGCTCGGCAAGCCAAAGGGCATACGAACATAGCTGTGCGGCGGGCCCTCGCAGCGGCCCACACGTGAAGGCCAGAAATGCTCCTGAGATGCGGCCCTGTTGAGCCCTGAGACGTCAATGCAGACACGCAATCCAGCATCCTCGCCAGGATGCGGAGCTGCGCCTTGTGGGTGGCCGTCACCGCGCATGGCTCTTGCTTCTTGCAGTTCCTGGATGGTCTTGGTGATGAACTCCTGAGTGGTGGGCACTCCTTGCCCTGTGCTCTCTTGAGGGTCACGTGCCGCGAAGCACGCTTCCAAGTGGTGCCCAAGCGCCTCCCTCGTGAGGTTGGCAAGGTCTGAGGCCCTCCAGAAAAGAGCCCTCGAACCCTGCCTGAGGAGGGCGCCGGGTGCGCCTTCCTATGCGACGGAGAGAGGCGCCCCTAGAGCGGGCGCCGATACTGACGTGACTTCTACCGCGATGTCGTCCTCCTGAGGTCCTGCGTGGCGCGGCTGCTTCTTCTTGGGGATGATCTCCAGAGGGCCTTCATTTCTGCTGTCGGGGTCATCGATTGCAGCGGCTTGAAAGGCGCGCTCAAGGGAGCACACCGCATCTCTCTCTTCACACAGGACCGTGATGATTCCTCCGCTTCCTGGCATCTTGAGAACATTGTAGCCGTGATGAGTGACTGCCATGAACTTGGCCAGGGCTGGATACCCGAGGTTGGCATTGTACGGCAGGCGGATGTGCGCGACGTCAAAGTCGATGAGCTCGGTGCGGTAGTTCTTGCGCTCCCCGAAGGTGACAGGCAGGTGGACCTGCCCTATCGGCGTGGTGGAGCCATCGGTCACTCCCGAGAAAGGCTTGGTGGGCTGGAGCTGCTCATATGGCACTTGGAGGTTGTCGAACGTGTCGACGGACAGGACATTGAGCCCTGTGCTGCCGTCGATGAGGGTATTGGTGACCTGCACATTGCTGATGACTGGGGAACACAGCATAGGGAGGGTGCCAGCGGTGGCTGCGCACTTGAGCTGATCCGCCGAGCTGAAAGTGATGGCGCATTGGGACCACCTGAGCGGGCGCGTGGCCTCGATCTTGGGGAGCGCCGCGTTCACCTCGCGAGCAAACTTCTTGAAGACGCGCTGAGAGGCTGTGGCATGGGCGCTGCCCAAGATGCAGGCGATCGCACGCGGCTCCTGGAAGCCCCCAGCCCCCTCGTCCTAGTGGTGGTCATCGTTCCTTCTTAGTGGCGGCAGCGGGGGAAGACCGGCGTTTCCCTGGGGGCGATCCTCACGAGGCGGGTCCCTCTAGGCGCCCTCACGAGGCTGGTCCTGCCAGCGGTCCTCACGAGGTCGGTCGCGCCACTGCTGGCGCGGGCCACGGTCGTCCCAGCGTCCTCCTCCACGTCCTCCTCCGCGGCCGTAGCCCCGGTCGTTGCGCTCGGGGCGTCGACCGTAGCGCCCTTCTCGTATGGCTTTGAGCTCTTGACAGTCACTGGTGTTGTGGGTGTTCAGGTTGTGGAAGGCGCAGAATGGTCGGCCGTTCTTGGATGACTCGGGCTGATCTCTGCCCCGCTTGATGTCGGGCTCCGCTGCGAGCACAACTACCTCCTTGCACTTTACATCCTTGGCCTTGGCCTTCTTCTCCTCCGCGCCCACGGCTGGCGGCTCAAGGAGAGAGAGGCACCCCTCCTCAGCTCTTGCGCACCTGTTCGCCAGGTTGAACAACTCCTGAGATGTGCAGACCTCCTCGTGGATGGCGAGCTCTTCCTTCATCTTGACATCACGGACGCCGTCGGAGAAGCGGAGATGATGGCCTCGTCCGTGACCTTGGGGATCTTGAGGCGGGTGTTGTTGAAGCGCTGGATGTACTTCTGGAGGGTCTCTCCTGGCTGCTGCCTGATGCGGCGCAGGTCACCCGCGGCCGGTGGACGGTCGCGAGTGCCCTGGAAGTTGGCGACGAAGCGGTCGCGCATCTCGTCCTAGGAGGAGATCGAGCCGTGCTGCAGGTTCAGGAGCCAGGAGCGATCTCCATCCTTGAGAGCCATGGGAAACCAGTTTGCCATGACCTTTTCGTCGCCGTTGGCCGCTTCGATGCTCACCTCATAGAGCTGCAGGAACTCCGCGGGGTCGGCGATACCGTCGTAGCGAGGAGGCAGATCCGACTTGAACTTGCCCGGCCAGGCGACGCTACGCAGCTCGAGAGTGAAGGCGCGGCAGCCAGCCGTGGTTGCCCGGGCCCGCCTCGGAGGTGGAGCTTGGTCTTGACGAGGTGCGCGCTACACGGCTGCAGGAGGTGCGTGGTCTTGATGAGGTGGCGCGGGGAGCGCAGGTGCAGCTTCTGGCGGCCGCGGAATTTCTTGGCAGCTTCTCTCTTCACACGCGGGCGCCGGGCATGGCGGATCACATTGCGGAGCCACGTGCCTTGTTGCTAAGGAGACGTCTTGGGGCTGAGGTGGTGGAGGCGCGCCATGAGCCCCGTCGCCCGCGGCTGGTTCAGGGGGAGGCAGAGAGTGGGACGGCGCCGGAGAGCCCCCTGCGGTGCGGACGAGCTCAGTGATGCGTTCGAGCCACTCCTCGTAGAGGTCATCGATGGGGCGGTAGCGCAGAAACTCGTTCGCTATGACGAGCGCAGCCCGTGCCTCCATGGGAGCGCGGTGCGCGTGAGACGAAGAACCGGCAGGGGTCAGCAATGGAGTGGCGGTGCGGCCGTCCTGCCGCACCAAAGGATGCAACGGGGACGCCTGTTGCTCGTTCCCCACCGGGCCAGTGGCAGCGTTGGCGGCGGGGGACGGAGAACGGCGATGTGGCCCGCCGACGGGAGCCGTCTGAGTGATGCGGGCGGTGAGGGCAGCCCGACGCTCAGCTCGAGCACAGCGAGCGTCCGCCATGGAAACGACGGAGCGACAAAGCGACGAACTGATGGAAGGGAGGCTACGGCGCACCCCTACCTGGTGCGCCAAATGTCGGATGTGGGGTTCCGGCAAACCCTTATGGTCCGGACACTAGGGTGCGCGCGAAGCCTTCCTTCCTACCAATCTACGCCCTAGCTCACTAAGATCTCGCGGACGAACTCGACGAACTCGCAACGCAGAAAGACGCAAGATTTATAGTGGTTCGGGCCATCGTTGTGGTGTAATACCCTACTCCAGCATGGTGGTGGTGGATTGCCTCTAGGTCTGATGATGAACAGTACAAAGGAAGAACGGCCTCCTGAGGTTGAGGTGTTCTTGAGCTCGGTGAGCTTGTGTGTGTGTGTGGGTGGTCTGAATGATCTGTCCCCGAATGATCTATGCCTTCGTGATCCGTCCTCTCCCCCTCCTTTGCTAAGGTGGTGGCTAGCCCTATTTATATTGGCCCTGGTCCTCTTCCCAAATATCGAGCGGGAAGGGAGCCAACAATGGCGGGCTAATTCGAAGGGGGACAACTAGTACAAGCTATCGTGACAAAAGTGGTCTTCGCCTGCCAAAGGCTCTGCTGGTGATGCCGTCTTGGGCTCCACGATGACCTTCGTCTTGCCGTCCTCTTGGTCTTGGTCTTGTTGCACCAATATAGCAACCTTTGCCTGATGCCTCGGTACTCTTCGCCTGCGCTGGCCTCCTTAGCACCAAAGAGGAAACAAGGACGCTTCGCGCGCTGGCGCCTGCCTGGTGCCCGCCTGGTGTCGTGCGTCATGGCTCACGTCATGAGGGTTTCATGAGGTTTGCCCCGCCTTGATATCTCTGCTCCTCGTGAGCCTGACTAGCTAGGCTACTCCCGAGGAGGTCTTCCGTCGTCTGCCTCGCGAGGCTTGGACCCTCGCGAGGGTCTTGGATGCTTTGTTGGTGAAGATGGGTCGTACGGCCTGCAGGCTTAGCCACGCTGCGGGCCGCAGGCAGGCAGGTCTGGGGACCCACGTTCCCAGGACGCTGACAACCACTAAGGCCAGATGACCCGGATTATCAACCCGGGGTGGATGATCCTCTCGACTCCACAAAATGGGCTGCTCAGACCAGCGCAAGTAACGGGGCACCGCCGGTTCAACGGAGTTCACTGCCCTTTTATGAAGCTTCTGGTCGCGCTTACATAAGATAGTGGTGAAGACATGGTACTGCCCACTATTCAACTGCTCGGAATACTCTGATAACCCGATTGTTGTTTTTGTTGACTCCCCTGATGATTATAACCGCCCTGGTTGCCCTAACTGCCTTGATTGCCATGTCCGGTCTGGTTGCCTTGAAATCCTGACCCAGAGCTGCCACCACCATAACCCAGCCCATGAGAACCGCCACCTGAACCGCCGGGCGGTCCATGGTCGTATTGGAACAGATTTGAATTCTTAAATTCCCGCATAATAAAGCAGTCTTTCCAAAGGTGCGTAGCTGGCCTTTCTTTCGACCCGTGCTTTGGGCAAGGCTGGTTTAACAGGCGCTCAAGATTGGGACCTGATCCTCCACCCCGCTGGGGCGGTTTACCCTGACGGCGCTGACCATTATCCTGGGTGTTGGTGTTAGCCACAAAGTCTAAGATATTATCCGCCTTGAGCTTACCGTTGTTCCCATGACCCACCGAGTTATGTTGCTGCCCCTTGACACTGCCATTCTTCTTTCCCTTGCCCGGCCTTTCATCCTCAGACTCAGGGCCCTTGGTACTATCCTAATCGGCATACTTAACCAGAGCTGCCATAAGCGTTGCCATGTCATTGCAGTGACGCTTGAGCCTTCCCAACTTCAGTTTCAAAGGCGTAAACCGGCAATTGCCTTCCAACGTCAAGATTGCCGTATCAACATTGATGCGGTCTGATGAATGCAAAATAGCGGAGACTCGCTTTACCCAATGGGTTGTAGACTCCCCCTCCTCATGAACACAGGCGGCTAAGTCCACGATTGACATGGGCTGCTTGCACGTATGTTTGAAATTCTGGATAAACCGGCTTTTTAACTCAGCCCATGACCCAATGGAGTTAGCTGGTAAACTTCTCCATCGCCATCTCATAGCTCTCGACCCAGGATTTGGGGGGTAAATCAGCCGTGTAATTGGGCACCTTATGAGGACCCTTGAAATCCTTGGGCAGCCGTACATTACGTAAGGCCGGGGTGAGACACGGCACCCCGAAAGAACTAAAAACCACACATGGCTCCATTGAAGTGGTTGGACGAACCGGAGTACACTGATGAGCCGCGTATTGCGCTGCTAACTCGGCTTCTCGACATGCTTGACCGTGATCCACCACATCCTGGGCATTAGCACCGCCACCCGCCAGGTTATGCCCTCGTGGCGGGTTATGGTTTCGCGCACTGCTTGATACAGCCGGTTCATCAAAATGCCTGCTGTAGCTCCGACTTGGGCGGGGGGTGGAATGAATCCTCTCGCGACTGTATGAATAAGCCTGCGGTTGGGTCAAAGCTGTCTAAAGGAGCTCTCTAGCCCATCGTGTTTCCACTGCTACTGGAGACTCGCCCTCGATCGGGAGAGCTGCCAATCGTGAAGCGGTGGCGACGATGTTATCCAACGGGTTAGAGTAATGACCCAGAGGCGTTGAGACGTGTTGTGATGGGACATTGTTCGGACGAGGCAGATCCGTCGCACGCAGCTGAACCGGTGCCCCCGTTCCAGGTGCCTCCACCCAGTTTACCACTGGCTGGTTGCTGGTTCCCACCCCTGGCGTGTTGAAGAGATCCCTTCCCATGTAAAACGGAGGCAGGTAAGACTGGTACCTTCTCCTCATGACATCATTTGATGCGCTCTGATCCAGCATAAGCCGATAAGCATGTGCCTCTAACTCGGCCCGCTCTACGGCCACCCTGGTGTTCTCTACTACCAGATCTATCTTAGCTTGAGCTATCTGATCCTTCAGCTTTGCAATTTCCGCATTATGATGATCCTGATCCGCCGGATTAACCTCAGCCGCCAGCAACGTTGCCAAAGTGTCGGATAAATTAGACAAAACTTAAACCGGCACCGGCGCGAGGCCTCCTGCCTCAGTGGGTGTTGCAGCTACTGAACCGGAAATCATTACTACTACGGTAGAAGAATGCTGCATCGACTGTGTACCGGCCATGAAAATCGCAACTCGACTCGGCAAATAAGAGAGGTCTGGAATATTGTCGCCATCGGAACCGCCACTAATCCGGCCATCATGCAGTTGATACCGCGACTCGGTCTCTCCGGTTGAAGACTCGTCATCAGAGTAAACGATGGTTTCGCCACCAGATACCGATCTATCCATAGATTCCGCTCCATGGATGACTCCCACGAAGGCACACCTTACGGCAGGCTGAACTCGGGCAGGTCTTGCACGCTGAGCCGTCTCGACGATGTCGGTGCAGATGTCCGGCTCAGGGCCCGGTTCGCCGATCTTGCCAATGAAAACGTGTATTCCACCAAAGGGGACCCGGTACCCGTACTCAATCGAGCCGGCCTCGAGGCCCCATCCTGCATCGTCGATGTAGAGCTTGCCGCGACGACTCTTGGTCATCCGGCCCACAGCGTATCCCTTGAGTCCTTCGAAGCTGCCCTTCAAGAACTCGAAACCATCGTGCGATAGCCCCACGGTGGGCGCCAACTGTCATGGTTTTGTCATGGCAGATGTCCTAGTGAAAGGACTTAGTCGTGGAGCCATCGCGATGGGTTAGCTTAAAGGGGTTAAAGCGGACAAGGGACGCAAGGAATTATACTGGTTCGGCCCCTTACGATGAAGGTAAAAGCCTACTCCAGTTGTGATGGAATTGCTAGGGTTTCGATGACCAGGGAGTGAATCTGCTTTGTCTGGCTCTCGAGTTATTGTTTTTTGTCCCTAAACCGCCGCCGGGTCGTCCCTTTATATACACAGGTTGACGCCCGACGGTTTACAGAATCCTGAGGCTGGCTCATAAACGTGCCCGGCTCGGTTTCTACCTTTCCTTGCCTTACAACATAAGTTACATATCATATGGCGGTTTATGTCTACAGGCCCTAATCCGCCTTTGGACCCTGGGCCTTCATGTTAGATCTCCTTTGTAAAGCGCCATACTTCTTGTCTTCAAGGGCTTCAGACATGACTAACTCATTGTGGGCATAACCCGGCCCCTCATGGCCGGTTTATACTTAGTAGTAATATCCCCAACAACAGTTGAAGAATTTGCAGCAATAGAAGCATTTGAACTTTCAGGTGAAGAATTAGCAGATTCACGTTCAATGCACTTCAAACATGGACGATCAAATTCTTCCTGAGTAGCACTGATTTGTTGAGTAAGTAATGAATCACACTCCTTCTGAAGATCTTCATAACTCCCCATTAGCTTCTCAAGATCTTGCTTTCTTTGAAGAAATTCATAAGAAAGCTTCTCATGATCAGATAAGAGAGTGTTATGATGACTCTAAAGGTTCTCAAACTTAGTCTGAAGTCTCTGAAGATTTTCAGTCAAAGTTTTAGTGTGATCCATTTCTTCACCCAACATATCATCGCTTTTGTCTAGCATATTTTGAACCTTTTCAAGAGCCTTTTGTTGTTTCGCAACAATCTTAGCAAGTTTATAATAGCTAGACTTGAGGTTTTCATCAGATTCTTGCTCACTTGATTCAGAGGAGGGATATTTGAGTACCTTTGCACCTTTTGCCATGAAGCAATAGGTGGGAGCGTAGTCATCATCACCGTCGTCAGTAGTGTTGGGGAGGTCCTTTTCCTCAGAGTTCAAGATGGACTTGCTGACGAACGCAGTAGCGAGGGCTAGGCTTGCCACACCAGAGTCTGACTCCTCAGATGCCTCCTCTTCCTCATTTTCCTCAGATTCAGCCTCAGAGTTCATTTCCTTGCCAATGAATGCCCGAGCCTTCTTGGAGCTGCTCTTCTTGTGAGATGAAGACCTTGAAGGTTTTGATGAAAAGGACTTTGAAGATTTCTTCTTCTTCTTTGAATCATTAGAACTATAGTCCTTGTACTTCTTCTTCTTTGATACATTTTCCCACCAAGGACAATCTTGTATGTAGTGACCAAGTTTCTTGCATTTGTGGCAAAGTCTCTTCTTGTAATCACGGGATGAGGAATCTGATCTTAAGTCATCACTTATTGAGGATTTTCCAAAACGACCACGTCTTGAGAACTTCTAGAATTTCCTCATGAGCATTGCTAGCTCCCGGCTTAGTTCTTCAGGATCACCAAGGCTGCTACCAGAATCTTCACCTTCAGATTTAGACACTACCTTGGCCTTCAAAGCTCGTGTTCTGCCATAGCTCGGTCCATAGAGATCTCTCTTCTCAGGAAGCTAGAACTCATGAGTGTTTAGCCTCTCGAGGATATCAGCGGGATCAAGTGACTTGTAGTCTCCACATTCTTGTATCATCAGTGCAAGGGTGTCAAATGAGGAATCAAGCAATCGAAGCAATTTCTTCACCACCTCGTGGTTGGTGATGTCAGAGGCACCAAGTGCTTGATGCTCATTTGAAATGTCAGTGAGGCGATCGAAGGTTTGCTGAACATTTTCATTCTCGAGTCTTTTGAAGCGGTTGAAGAGATTGTGAAGAACATCAACTCGAGAGTCACGCTGTGTTGACACTCCTTCATTGACCTTCGACAGCCTGTCCTAGATAAGCTTTGTTGTCTCCAAATCACTCACTCTGCCATACTGCCCTTTGCTCAGATGGCCAGATATGATGTTCTTGACTTGAGAGTCGATTTGCTTGAATCTCTTCACATCAGCAGCGTTAATGGTAGGAGTGACGGAGGGAACGCCATTTTCCACAACATACCAGAGATCGTTGTCAATTGCCTCAAGATGCATTTGCATCTTATTCTTCCAGTACGGGTAGTCCATCCCATCGAAAGTAGGACACCCAGCAGAGACCTTGACCATACGTATGGTCGACATAACTAAAACTCTAGGTGGTTAAACCAAAATCACACAAAACAAGGGAGTACCTTGCTTTGATACCAATTGAAAGTGCATTAAGTCGACTAGAGGGGGGTGAATAGGCGATTTTTATGAATTCTTCACTAAGAAATTTCAGGGTGAGGAAATTCCTGAGCGAAGAACTACTGGCAGCGGGATAAGTACTCAGATGCAGACATGACATAACATAACATAACATAAGCATGGACATCATGATGAATAGGAAACAAACACAAAGTACAGAAAGCGTAAGCACATGATAAAACAGGATGAAGACAAACAGACTAAAAATTGAAATGAGGAAATTGAGAAAGTCTTCAGTCAAAGTCTTCAAACAGATATGCATAGGTACACAACACAGTAATGAGGAAATGGAAGGGTTGAGGAAATAGAACCAGTTAGCTCGGTGAAGACAATGATTTGGTAGACCAGTTCCAACTGCTGTGACAGTTGTACGTCTAGTTAGAGCGGCTAGGTATTTAAACCTCAGGACACACGGTCCCGGACACACACAGTCCTCACCGTATTCTCCTTGAACTAAGGTCACATAGACCTCGTCCAATCACTCTTGGTAAGTCTTCAGGTGACTTCCAAACCTTCACAAACTCGGTCACTCAGCGATCCACAATTTTCTCTTGGATGCTCTAGACCATGACGCCTGAGGATGCACAATCCTCAAAAGTAACAAGCGTCAGTTCCACACAGGAACAATCTCTTCAATGATGCTCAATTACTTTGGGGTTTTAGGTGTTTGGGATTGGGTTTTGGGTTTTTCCTCACTTGATGATTTTCGCTCAAAGTCCTCGGAGGACGGGATGCTCTCAATGACATGTGTCAGTTTCTCATGGAGCAGCCAACCAGCTAGTGGTTGTAGGGGGTAGCTATTTGTAGCCTAGGGAGCAGCCCGACATGATAAGACATAAATGCCCTTCAATGATATGACCGTTAGGTGGATAAGATATTTTGGGACAGCTGGCGCATAGCACAACAATGGTCGGAAATCTGAGGTATCAAAGTCCTCAGGGCTATCATGTTCCTCACTTGTAGGCAATCCGCACTGGCGAATTCCTAACTCCTCGGTCAGAACAAATTTCTTAGAGAATAGAAGAACTTCGTCTCTGTCACTGAAGAAATTAACTGAACTATATGAGATTTCCAATGGCTTCACTCAAATGGATTGGTAGGTGTAGGATTTTGAGTTGAGCATCACCTGGGAACTTTTCCTTATTTTTACCTCGACCCCCTTTAACAGTAAGGTGTTTCCTATGACTCAAGAAAGAGAAAAGGAACTACGAAAACAAAAGTCTTCACACTTCATGTTCCTCGCATGAATATCAAGTCTTCACGATCACACCAATTTCTTCACTTTGAAAGTCTTCAGAAATCCAAAGTCTTCCGTTGAAGACATCCATTTTTAGGGGTCGACTTTCTCTGTAAATATCAAACTCCTCATAGATTTGTAGACCTATGTACACTCACAAACGCATTAGTCCCTTAACCTATATGTCTTCAATACGCCAAAATCACTAAGGGGCACTAGATGCACTTACAAGAATTATTTGGCTCCCCTTGTGTCGAATCAATAAATTTGGGTTGAATACTCTACCCTTAAAAACTATTGCCATCCCGTATACTTATGGGTTATCAAGACCTTTTTCTCGCGCTGTTGTCGGGGAGCATAGCTCTATTCTCTGAGTCACGGGATTTATATCTGTTGATCACTATGAGGAATTTGAAAGATACCAGAACCAAGATTTTTTCCTCTACTACGAGGTGAGGTAAGGAACTGCAATCTAGCTCCGCACTTGATTCACCTTCTATTTTGAGTAAACTTGCAACACCTACACCTGCTATTGATACCGATATGTCACATGTTATTGATGATGCTACTTTTGCTATGAATGATGCTTATGATGCTACTAATTTGCTTGATGAAACTGTGCCACTGGGTGAATTGCTTGATGAACAACTTGCTGGAGCTAGAACTATTGAGTATGCTGAAGATGATGAGATTTCTGAAACTGATGAAATTATTGAAATTGAACACTTCGAAACACCTGTTAGACCTAGCTCTCCTAGATATGTATTGCCTGTTATGCTTGAGGGTTATGTTATGGATGTAGAGGTAGCTAGGGACTTTCTTGCTTGTAAGGATAGAGATGATCTTAAGAAATTATTAAGCAAGTGGAAAGAAAAAACTTTGAATGCTAGAATGCAATATGATCCTAAGTTTGCTACTTCACCTATCTTTGTTACTAATACGGATTATGAATTCTCTGTTGATCCTGAGTTAATTACTTTGGTTGAATCTTATCCTTTTCATGGTTATGAATGTGAAACCATTGTGGCACATCTTACTAAATTGAATGATATAGCCAACCTATTTTCTCACAAGGAAAAAAATTCTCTATTACTATATTCTTAAGTTTTTTCCTTTCTCGTTAAAGTGTGATGCTAAGATATGGTATTAATTCTCTTGCTCCTAGTTGTGTGTGTAGTCCCCAGGATATGATTTAGTACTTCTCTAAAAAATATTTCCCTGCTCATAAGAAACAAGCTGCTTTACAGGAAATATTTAACTTTGTGCAAATTGAAGAAGAGAGTCTCCCACAAGCTTGGGAGGCTTCTCCAATTACTTAATGCTTTGCCTGATCACCCTCTCAAGAAAATGAAATACTTGATATCTTTTATAATGGGCTAACCGATGCTTCTAGGGACCACCTAGATAGTTGTGCTGGTTGTGTTTTCAGGGGACGAACTGTTGAACAAGATGAAGTGCTATTTAATAATATATCAAGTAATGATAATGATTGGACTCTTCCCGAACCACCTCCTAAGCCAACTCTGGAGAAGAGAGGTATTCTATTTCTCAGTCTTGAAGATATGCAAGAGGCAACGAAATCTATGAAAGAACAAGGTATTAAAGCTGAAGATGTTAAGAATTTACCACCTATTGAAGAAATACATAGTCTTGATAATTCGACACAGGTAGTAGAGGTAAATTCTCTCTATAGATTTGATGAAGGTGATATTCCTCGTAATAACTCTGCTAGTCAATGCTTGGATGAATTTGATAATTTTATTGTTAAACAAGAAAACTTCAATGCATATGTTAGTAGACAATTGAAACGTAATGCTTATATGCTTGACTGCTTGGGTGAATACATGTGTAGAACTGTTAATGATATCAAGATTATTAGTAAGCATGCTTCCATGGTAAAAACTCAAGTAGAACAAGTTCTCAAGGCACAAAATGATTTGTTGAATGAGTTGACGAATAAGAACAATGATCATGTTGTTAGAGTTATGAATAGAGGAGGTAAAATGACTCAGGAACCTTTGTATCCTGAGGGCCATCCTAAGAGAGTAGAACAAGTCTCTCAGAGAGTTAATACTGATGCACCTAGTCCTTCTAAAAGGAAAAAGAAAGGTGATAGGACTTTGCATGCTTCTAGTGAACCTGCTATAAACACACCTGAGAATCCAAATGATATTTCTATTTGTGATGCTGAAACACAATCTGGTGATGAACATGAATCTAGTGATAAAATGATGATGTTCATGTTGATGGTCAACCTAGTAATGATAATGATGTGGAGATAGAACCTGTTGTTGATCTTGATAACCCACAACCTAAGAATAACAGATATGATAAGAGAGACTTCATTCCTAGGAAACATTGTAAAGAAAGAGAACCATGGGTTTAGAAACCCATGCCCTTTCCTCCTAAAACATCCAAGAAAAAGGATGATGAGGATTTTGAGTGCTATTTTGAAATTCTTAGACCTATCTTTTTGCGTATGCATTTGACTGATATTCTGAAAATGTCTCCTTATGCTAACTATATGAAAGATATTGTTACAAATAGAAGAAAGATATCGGAAGCAGAGATTTCAACTATGCTTGCTAATTAAACTTTTAAGGGTGGAATACGAAAAAACTAGGAGATCCAAGAATACCAACTATACCATGCTCCATTAAAAGAAACTATGTTAAAACTGCTTTATGTGATTTGGGAGACGGTGTTAGTGTTATGCCTTTCTCTTTATATTGTATACTTGATTTGAATAAGTTGACACCAACTAAAATCTCTTTGCAAATGGCCGATAAATCAACTACTATACCCATCGGTATTTGTGAGGATATACCTATCGTAGTTGCAAATGTTACTATCTTAACGGACTTTGTTATTCTTGATATTCCTGAGGACGACAGTATGTTGATCATCCTTGGTAGGCCCTTTTTTAATACTGCAAGGGCTGTTATTGATTGCAACAAGGGCAATGTCACTTTCCATGTTAATGGTAATGAGCATACGGTACACTTTTCAAAGAAACAACCTCAAGTTAATAGCATCAATTCTATTGGAAAAATTTCAACTATTGCTATTGGAGGTTTTGAATTCCCTATTCCTACAGTAAAAAAGAAATATGATATTCTTATTGTTGGGGACATGCATATCCCCGTTGAGGTAACCTAGTGTTATACGAAGATTCTCCGGTTTCATGTCATTCAGAAGAAGTTTGTTAATAAGATTTCATCAACCTTGTTAATGGATTCCTTTTGATGGGCATGAGATGGATGAATTTAGTAAACACAACTTTCTGTACCCACTTTTCACTTACTGTTATTTAGAATAAATAAAGAAAAAAAAATGCTATTATTTGTTTGTTTCCCGAAAATAAAAGCTCTCCAAATGCCCTGAAAATTTAGTATGATTTTTTATAGAATATTTGAGAATTTTTGGCACTGAAAACACCAGGGGGCAGCACGAGCGGGCCACAAGCCCATAGGGCGCGCCCACCCCCTGGGCGCGCCTAGAGGACTTGTGGGTCCCCTTCATTTATTCCCGCACCCATTCACTTCGTCTTCCTCCAGAAAAATCCCACCATTTCTCAAACCCGTGTTCTTGTTCATTTTGCTGCCATTTCGATCTCCTTGCTCGGAACCCAGTTTCCGAAACTGTTTCGGGGATTTGTTCATCGGTATATGACCCCTCCAATGGTACAATTAGTTTTTGCCCTAGTGCTTTATATATTGCAAATTTTTGCTGCTGTGGTGACCTTGTTCTTGAGCTTGCATGTAAAATTTATATGGTCCAAGGTAGTTTTGATGCATGATATAGCCTCTAGGCACTTGTGGGAGTAGTGGCTACCAATCTTGTTGAGTTTGGTTCACTTTTATTTCGAGTCACTAAAAATTTCAAAAAATTTCAGAGAAAAGAAAGGAAATGATGAGGAGATGGTTAAGGGGTTCTTCAAGCCAGAATTCAAATGAAAATGAAAATGAGGAGAAGAATAAGCCCAAGTACAACCTTCCTCGTACGACGGAGGTTCAGCCATGTGAGTGGCCAAGCGATGCATTCTTAAGGGCGGCCGAAATTTATGATCATTTCTATTATTTGGCGGAGAATGCAGGCATCACCGACTTCCTCCAAGATAAGTGTGAACAATACCTTTTGCTCACTAACACCTTCGTGAAAAATTCTCATTTCCATTCTAGGAGGTCACCACCCATGGTAGAGTTTTATTTATATGATGAGCATAAGGAGATGACGCTTTATGATTTTTGCGAGGTTTGCCAATTACCTTATGAGGGCGGCGTCAGTGAACCACGTCCTAGGGACTTGGAAGACTTTATTGATGAAACTACTGTAGGGGAAGAGAGAGGGGTGTCGGAAGCGAGAGTCGCTATCTTGCATTTTTCCCATTTTACGCTATTATTCACTATTTGTTGGGAGATGTTTGATTGGTCTTGGGGA
Source organism: Triticum urartu (assembly GCF_003073215.2). NCBI lineage: Eukaryota > Viridiplantae > Streptophyta > Magnoliopsida > Poales > Poaceae > Triticum > Triticum urartu. The sequence goes on along the minus strand of NC_053028.1, from coordinate 372,316,396 downwards.
GAGCGGAGGCCTTAGTGCCCCAGACCTTGCTATTTTGTGCCATGCCTTATATTGTGATAGGACTTTTAGTTTGGGCGCTATTGTTGCTTGTCGGTTAAACACAAACCGCACAAAGCACTGGTACAACGTGGTGCTATACAAACGATTTTTAACCCCTTCCCGCGACGACATTTGATACCGTCGCCAAGTGAGTGTGGGCGATAGGGGGGTCCTTCCCACATGACCTAGAGACCGTCGGGGATATGCCCTCCTAGCACACATGCTCGGCGAGCGCTCAAATACGGTTATACGTACAGTAATGCTAAAAATACAATTATACAGGCGAAATCGTTCCCGGTCGTAAGTACATCCCGCACAGTCAGACCCTGCTAAACGTTTCAGTTCATATGAACATCCCACACAGTCTCTTCAAGGAAAATGTTTCCCTTCGCATGTACAACACACACAATTTACCCCGTTAAATCGTTTGTGATAGCGTTGCCATTGCACACGATATTAACAATTTTATCGTTTGCGTTATTGAATGCATCACAGTGTGTAGAAGAAACTGTGTGGCAAAGACTGTCCATCACACACAGTTTTTATGTGGTAAACTTTTGCGCAAGGTGGCCTAATGCAAACAGTTTCAAGAGAATGTCGTGTGTGATTTTTCATTGAACCAACACGGTTTATTCCTAAAAACTGTGTGTGTTGCCTGAAGTCATCGCCCACGGTGTTTTCTGAATAACCGTTTGCAATAGAAAAAACAAGTTAGCAGGCTAATTGCCCTATTATTAATAATCCATTCATTAATCTAATTGACATTCATATTAAGCAGATAATATATTTCATTTGATTTCATAATTGAAATACATCAGAGTACAACATGATATAGCTTCAGCACTCAACTACCCCATTACACAACTGCACCAGCACCATGTTTGACATGCAATATCTAGAACCTTTTGAAATTAGCATCATAGGCGGTACATAGAAAGATGCATCTCATCTGGAAAACTGCTGAAGCGGAAGGCGAATATTGAGCCTTCATTCATGTTAAAGGTCTTTGCAACTCTAGGCCAATGCCTGTGGATGATCGACCTCCCATATTTTGTCCTCTCACTTCAATATTGAACCGTGGGTGTTGTATGAAAATCTTCCTCGCCTCCTCACGATAGAGGTGGTTTGAGAGGTAATCATTAGTGAACTGCTTTGGAAAGGCCTGAAAACAAGGATGTGCATAAATATCTTCTCTATATTGGAAATGGGGCAAAGGAATAAAAAAAGGCAAGGTATAATAGTTAGTACCATCTTGTAGTTAACTGATGTCTTCTTCATTGCATAGACAAAGATCTTGTTGTTTTTTGTCGCTAATTTCTTTATCCTAAAAATCTTATGAGTTTCTTGATTTGACTGATATTCATGGACAAGTCATTTCCCCATATGCAAAAAGGGTCGAACAGTGGGTCAAAACCTCTGATAGCAGGACCTACATGTGCAAGACCAAATTGTCAAAAAACTAAATATTAGAATGGTTCCTGCAATTGCACAATAATGTGCTATTAGACAACGGACCATGCACGTGCTAACCTCGATTGTAAACCTCTGTGCTTCCTGTTGTTTCACTGCAACACATATAAGGTAGTTAGTCATCAGGTTAAGTAAGGGTTAGCATGCTATCAGTAAAATATATTAATGAAAAATAAACACATTGCAGATTCATTAGATTAATTCAAGCCACATGGAAAACCCATTTATCCAAACCAAGCATGATTAAGAACTAGGAAATATAGCAACTGTATATGTTTCTCATGTATTAAGTGCAGCCAAATTTGATTTATTCCTCACATGCACAACAATACAAAATTCCACCCACGACAATTGGACATCGCATTGCAGAACTGAACCAAGCAGTTAACTAAACACCACAACAAATTAACCAAACATTAACTAAGCACCACATTGCACAATATAACATACTCATAATAGAAGATCAGACAGTTAACCAAACCAACCATGCTTAACAACTCGAAAATATAGCAATTGAATTTGTTTCTCATGTACGTAGTACAGCCAAATTCGATTTATTTCTCACATGGTATACAATAACAGTATGCACCCAAACAATTGAACATCGCATTGAAGAATTAAACTAAGTAGTTAACTAAACACCACAATAAAATGAACCAAACGTTAACTGAGCACCACATTGCACAATATAACATACTCCTAATAGAAGATCAGACAGTTAACCAAACCAAGCATGCTTAACAACTTGGAAATATAGCAATTGTATTTGTTTCTCATGTATTAAGTACAGCCAAATTCTATTTATTTCTCACATGGTATACAATAACAGAATGCACCCACAACAATTGAACATCTCATTGCAGAATTGAACCAAACAATTAACTAAACACCACAACAAATGAACCAAATGTTAACTGAGCACCACATTGCACAATGTATAACATACTAGAAGATCAGACAGTTAACCAAACCAAGCATGCTTGACAACTTGGAAATATAGCAATTGTATTTGTTTCTCATGTATTTTGTAATGAAAAAATCGATTTATTTCTCACATGGAAGACAATAAAAAATTGCACCCTGAAGAATTGAACATCACATTTGCATAATTGAACCAAACAGTTAACTGAACACGACAACTAATTAACCAACAGTTAATAAGTGAGCACCACATTGCACGACATATAGAACATATACACTAGAGCAACAGATTGCATGGTAAAAGTAGATAGCACAATTCACTAGAATTTGTTAAGGAAAGGCAGTAGCTATCAAACTAAACATCGGTCCTTATAGTGAGCTAATAAGACAAGCTACTCCTCATTGTCGGAGATATCGATGACGATTGGCTGCTTGGACATGGAAGCGGGCGAGGCCTCCGCATCGTGGGTGCCCTTGTCATAGTGGTGAGTTGCCTGAGCTGCTCCAGGCACCAACATGCCGCTCTCGAGATGAGGTAGGCACATGCACGCTGAGAAAACACCTCGTAGTCTTCGTCGAAGGCACCGAGGGTGGCCTCAAGAAAATGCCATGAACTGTCGTTTAAAGCAGCCAACCGCGTCGCGGCGTCGAGGCGTCGACGGTGGCCTCGACGGCGAGGTGCTCCTCCAAGATCTGGGGGTCGGCACGAATGGCAGCCATCGTGACCTCATCCGCGCGTGCGGCCGTGATGTGCTTCTCCGCTGCCAAATGCTCCTTGAGATCCAGGCTATATTGCGTGCACCATGGCTTAGGGCGACCATGGGTTAGGGCGGACCTTATTTGGTGGAGGGGTCGGTGAGTTGGGTGGAAGGTGTCACGCGGACGTTCGGGGCATGTGGGATGTGGAAGGAGGAGGAGGATAGGGGTCAGGTGTGGATTACCTGCCTGGATAGGCGAGGCCGAGCAACGTGAAAGAGGGTTGCAGGCGAGGAGGCGGCGCTGCAAGCAAGAAGTGAAGGTTTCAACTTGGAAAGGAACGAGGAAATAGGGGGAAAGTGGCTTTTGGTAAGGGAGACGGGGCGGGGAGGTAGATATTTCCACGGAAGCCGAAAAATTTGAATCTCTTGAGCGAAAAAACTGGCGCTCAAAGTGTCATCAGACGGTGCTCCATGATATTTTGTACTGCATCTCACACGGTTGGTGATAGTAAACTGTGTGGGATCTACACGATTTTTCATCTTGATTTGAATTACATAATGGGGTCACAACGGCTATGGACGGTATTTGAATTGCTAGAACTTTTATCTGTAGTGAACATGCAACTATATGTGTGTCGTAAAATAATTGGAATTATTTAGGGTTCATTTGGACATTTTATACATTAAATTGGTTTTCTAGCCATTTCAGGTGCACAATTAAAAAATAAACTATACACACATGCTCCGGTGCAACAACATGGGTTGTAAAATCATATATGTGTCCATGGGTTTATGCTTATGTCCCATGCAAGAAATGGGGATGAATTTTGGGGATCCTTTAGACATTTTTATACATTAACTGAGTTTTCTAGGCATTTATGTGCATAATTCAAAATTGAACTACATGCACATGCTCCAGTCCATAAAAATGGGTTGCAAAATCAAATGTTTGTCCTTGGTTGCTAGCTTAGGTCACATGCAAGAAATGACAATGAATGTCAAACACCTTGACACTGTCGCTCGACCGCTAACATTGAGATACATGGTTTTAAAATTCTAGTAAAACGAAAACTCGTCTAAAAATGATGAAACTTGACATGATATCATGGAACGGCATCGACATGCCGTGGTAAAAATATTGTACCATTTGGGGCAGGTTTGGGTATAAGTTTCCTGCAAACCAGAGCTTCTCTCACAACAAGCCTGGTGGTTTCGGTAGGGAACATGCCACCTTGGGGGATGAAATGATATATGTTGCCTCTTCTTACTTTCAATTTTTTTTGTAGTGATCCGACCTCAAACGGTCAAATCTCTGTGTATAAGTGTCATCCCTAGATCGGTAATGCTGACACACACAGTACTTGAAGGATTTATAACAGAGTGGCAATCACACACTTATTACATCGAATGTCTCAAAAGAGAACTTATTACAATAAATATGGCTTAAGGCCATCTAAATACGATAACAACGGAAGGCTTGGAAGATAAAGTGAGTCCATCAACTCCAACGGCATAGCTGAGTGCACGACAACGACCTAGCGGACCTTACTCTTCGTCTGAAAAGTCTGCAACATGATATGTTGCAGCCTGAAATGTGTTAGCACATGGAATATGCTGACAATGTAACACAGTAGAGCAATGAATAGAATAAATGTTATCACCACATGCATATATGGCTGGTGGAGGCTCTATGGTTACAATGTTTTGCGGAAAGCCAATTTTTTCCTACAACAAAGGAATATATTTTGTTTAACTATCATGGTAGTTGATAAACATTGAGAATGGTACCCCCATCTCAATCCCAATTAAAAAGTAATTAATAACCTAACAAATTAATTTAGAGTGATGAGATCCACATGATAATCCAAGAACAAGATACTCAAGATGTCCATAACCGGGGACACGGCTAACCATGATTAGTTTGTACACTCTACAGAGGTTTGCGCACTTTTCCCCACAAGACTCGATCTCCTCTGTTGGATTTCTCGCACTACATGGTGTTTGAGAAACGGATGACCGAGACACAGTCTTTCAGAAACATTAACTCTTTACTCTGGGTGGACAGTTACACCTACTTTCCCCTACATCTGCTAGCCCACCACTGAAAGAGGTCATGTAACATACTCAACTATGCTAGAGCCCATAATAGCTTGTGGCTGCACATGGAAGTTTCCAGCATGAATAATCTTATGATCCCTTTGAGCCTGGGTGGCGAACCAAAAGACACCACTAGTATATCCCCAGGTGCCCGCAACCAATCCCCAGATGTGTGTTTAAGTAGCCACCTTAAGTTAACCATTAATAATAATCTCACATCTGTCATGGATACACTCAAACCCAATCCACGTCTACGAGCATAGCATCGTAATATAAGCATCACATAGAAGTAACTCCCAAGGGTTTGATAATAATAGGGCAATAGGTTCTACCTCAACATCTACTTCCCATACCCACAAGTTAATCACATTCTAATCATGCAATGTTTGAGGATTGTAACTAATGCATAAAAACTAGGTAATAAAAGTATATGATCAATGTGTTACTTACCTTCTGATGATCTACAAACCCTAGAGACTCGTAGTAGCACGCTTCGCACTCCGGGAATTCTATCACAAACAAACAATATCATACATAAGTACTCAAGCATAGATGCAAGGGTAAAACTCAAATAAGAAGATCCCAATCTGAAAGTTCAACTGAAAAGATTCGATTTGCAAAAAGAATCAATCGAATCTGAGCTATGTAACTGAAACTACGGTCAAAAGAACTTCGAATTCAAATCTGGTTGAAACCAAATTTTAAATTTTCAAAACCATGTTCAAGTTGATTAACCAGAAAGAGGGGCTCGAGACGAAGATTCTGGCGTTGGTTTCACTGGATTTGGACGAACGGTTAAAAAGTTGCGAGGGTTTGAAGATCAGGGGCTAATCTGTGATAAAATAATCACAGATAGGTCCCTGGCTGAAAATAAAATAAAAAGGAAAAGACTACGGCGCGAACGTTCGCTAACAGAGGCAAACGGGCGAAAACTGTTCGTTAAAACGAACTAACGAACGAACGTTCGTTAAATAACCTAAACCGAGAAAACCAAAAAAAACCGAACCAATCTAAAAAAACCAAAACTAGGGTTTAAAAATAAACCAATCGATTTTACCTGAAAACACAAAAACTGGCGCGAGATCCGGTGGAGGACGACGGGTCCACGACGGCGGCGGCATCGGCGCGGGGCGGCGGCGAGGCGACGATGGCGACACGGGGAGGCGGCTGCGCGGCGGCGGCGGCAGCGAGGCAGCAGCAGTGACGCGGGGCGGCGGGCTACGGCAGCGGGCGCGGGTTGCGGCAGCGGCACGGCGCAGGCGGCGGGGTGATGGAGTGGGGCGGTGCGGGGTCGAGGGGCGGCGGTGGCTCGGGCTTTAAAGGCCCGGGGGGCGTGGCTTGGGGCAGGGGCGACGGGGGAGGCTCGGAGCCGGACTCCGAGAGGAGTCCGCCGCGGGCACGGCGGCGCTCGGCGAGGAAGGCGGCGACGCGAGCGGGTCGGCTGGGCTGCGGCCGAGTTCGGTTCGGAAGAAGTTTTTTTTAAACAATTCTGCCGAAAAGAAAAAAAAATCCTAAAAAAATATAAAAAAAATATAAAAATGCCAAAAACAATTTTCATCGTCTAAATAAAATATTTAGAACATAGTGAAGATTTTCTTGGTCTAAATGCAATTTTTTAAAAATGCATATTTTTCTAATTCGAATAAAATAGCAATAAAAATCCAAATAGAAATTTGTATTTGATTTTAATATTTTTCCTACAATATTTTCTTTTATTTTGGAGAAGTCATTTTATCTTCGCTCTTTATTTTGATATCGAAAATATTTTGGAGAGAAACATAATTAAAATGAAAATGATCCTCTTTTAAATATTTGGGAAAATTTCAAATATGAAAACTATGAAATCCCCAACTCTCTCCGTGGGTCCTTGAGTTGCTTAGAATTTCTAGGATCAAAACCAAAATGCAAATAAAATATGGTATGCATATGGTGACCTATGTATAACATTCCAAATTGAAAATTTGGGATGTTACAAACCTACCCCCCTTAAGGTGAATCTCGCCCTTGAGATTCGGGTTGTTTAGAAAATAGGTGTGGGTGGTCTATCCGTAGGCCTTCCTCTCGTTCCTAGGTGGCTTCCTCCTCGGTATGGTGGCTCCACTAAACTTTGCAAAATTTGATAACCTTGCTGCGGGTGACTCTACCGGGAAACTCAAGAAGCTTGACGGGTCTCTCCTCGTAGATTAGATCACTATCCAACTGAATTGCTTCCAGGGGCACTATATCTCTCAGAGGGATATCGGCCATCTCAGCATGGCACTTCTTCAACTGGGAAACATGAAACACATCGTGAACTCCTGACAGTCCTTCGGGTAACTCCAACTTGTAGGCCACTTCACCCATACGTTCCAAAACTCGGTACGGTCCTACAAATCTCGGGGCTAACTTTCCCTTGACTCCAAAACGTTTAACTCCTCGCAGGGGTGACACACGAAGATATGCTCTGTCTCCGATTTCATAGACTACCTCCTTGCGTTTTGAGTCTGCATAACTCTTTTGCCTGGACTGGGCTACCTTCAGTCTATCGCAAATCACCTTAACCTTCTCTTCGAACTCTTTGATCAAGTCTGGTCCAAACAACTGACGGTCTCCAACTTCATCCCACATCAACGGTGTCCTACACCTTCTTCCATACAAAGCTTCGAAAGGGGCCATCTTCAAACTAGCTTGATAACTGTTGTTGTATGAGAACTCTGCGTAGGGCAAAATATCATCCCAACTAGATCCATAATCTAGCGCACAAGCTCTCAACATGTCCTCCAGAATCTGATTGACTCTCTTGGTCTGTCCGTCTGTCTGCGGATGAAATGTTGTACTGAACTCCAGCCTAGTACCCAAAGTCTGATGCAGCTGGTGCCAGAACTTTGAAGTAAATTGTGTTCCTCTATCTGATACGATGGTCCTCAGAACTCCATGCAGACATAAGATCCTGGTCATATATATCTTGGCAAACTTCGCACTTGTATAGGTGGTTTTCACTGGGATAAAGTGAGCCACTTTGGTTAAACGATCCACTACTATCCAGATAGAATCATATCTCGATCGGGTCCTGGGTAATCCGGTGATGAAATCCATACCAAGCTTATCCAACTTCCATTTGGTTATCGGCATAGACTACAGTAATCCTGCTGGCTTCTGATGTTCTGCCTTCACTCTCTGACATACATCACATACGGCTACATACTCGGCAATATCCTTCTTCATACCAGTCCACCAGAAACGCTCGTTCAACTCCAAATACATCTTGGTGTTTCCAGGGTGTATCGAGTATGGCGAGTCATGAGCTTTCTTTAGTATTAACTTCCCGATCTCTGTATTATTGGGTACATAAACACGGTCCTCAAACCACAAGGTGTCGTACTCATCCTCACGAAAACCCTTGGCTTTTCCCTTTCTCATTTTCTCCTTTATCTCAGCAATCTCCTTATCATCCTTCTGGGCTTCTCGAATCTTTCCCAATAATGTTGACTGAACTTCCAATGCTGCAACAAAACCTCCAGGGACTATCTCCAAAAGAAGCACCCTGAGATCTTCGGCTAACTCCTTTGGTAATCCTCCTTGTACGAGGGTATTGGCATAACTCTTCTGGCTCAAAGTGTCTGCTACGACATTGGCCTTGCCTGGATGATAGTGCAACTTCATATCCTAATCCTTTATAAGCTCCAACCATCTCCTTTGCCTGAGGTTTAGCTCCTTCTGTGTGAAAATGTACTTCAAACTCTTATGATCCGTGTACACATCACAACGGTTTCCAATAAGAAAATGTCTCCAGCTCTTGAGCGCATGCACTACAGCTCCTAACTCCAAATCATGCGTGGCATAATTCAACTCATGCGGTCGAAGCTGGCGTGAGGCATATGAAACAACTCTTCTGTCTTGCATAGGTACACCTCCAAGTCCTAAGCGAGAAGCATCGCAATACACTTGGAACTCCTTGCGTATACCCAGCAGAATCAGCATTGGGGCTATAACCAGACGTTTCTTTAGCTCCTGAAAACTTGCCTCACATTCATCTTTCCATTTGAACTTGATGTCCTTTTTCAACAACTCTGTCATGGGCTTCGCAATCTTAGAAAAATTCTCAATGAATCTCCGATAATATCCCTTGAGTCCAAGAAAACTGTGGATCTCTCCTACTGAGGTGGGTGCTAGCCAATTAGTGACTGACTGAACCTTGGTGGGATCTACTGCTATACCTTCTCCTGATATAACATGTCCAAGAAATCCAAGTTTCTTCAACCAAAACTCACATTTACTGAACTTGGCATACAACTGATGTTCCCTGAGCTTCTCGACAACTAGACGCAAATCCTCCTTGTTCTCCTCTTCATTCTTCAAGTACACCAAGATATCATCAATGAACACCACAACAAACTTATCCAAGAACTCCATGAACACCTTATTCATCATACTTATGAAATAGGCAGGGGCATTTGTCAATCCAAATGACATGATCGTATACTCATATAGCCCGTACCTTGTGGTGAATGTTGTCTTAGGTATATCCTGTTCTCGGATCTTCAGCTGGTTGGTATCCTGATCACAGATCGATCTTGGAAAATACCTTAGCTCCTTGTAACTGATCAAACAAATCATTGATCATCGGCAGTGGGTACTTGTTCTTGATCATCACTTCATTCAACGCGCGATAATCAACAACCATTCTCAATGATCCATCCTTCTTCTCAACCAAGAGCACCGGAGCTCCCCACGGTGACGAACTTCGTCGAATGTACCCTTTCTCCAATAACTCTTTAACCTGCTTCTTTATCTCCTCTAGATCATTTGCGAGCATCTGGTATGGTCTCTTCGATATCGGACCGGTGCCGGGCAACAGCTCTATCAAAAATTAAATGTCTCGGTCCGACGGCATTCCTGGTAGCTCCTCTGGAAATACATTCGGGTAATCCTTCACTACAGGCACTTCCTCCTGAACAATTCCCGTGAGAGATTTTACTTGGGTCCTCCTAGGCGCATGCCTAGATACATACTTAATCCTTTTTACCCTCCAGGGTGGTGAGCAAAATTGACTTATTGGCGCAATTGATGTTTCCTCCATACATCGATAGCCAATCCATTCCTAGTATCACATCCAATCCTCGCGACTCCAGAATTATTAAGTCTGAGGGGAAAACATGCCTACCTATGGTCAATGGCACCTGAAAACATCCTTGGCTTGCCATATACTCCGCTCCTCGCGAGCTTACGAACATAGGTGTCCTAAGAACTTTAGTGGGCAACTTATACTTATCCACAAATTCCCTTGATATGTATGAATGCGATGCACCAGTTTCAAAAAGAATGATTGTAGTAAATGACTTAACGAAAAACTTACCTATAACTGCATACGGCTGCTCTTCAACCTCCTCCACGTTCATGTGGTTCACTTGTCCCCTGTTGAAAGGGTTAGGCTTCTTCCCAGAGCTTCCATTGCCATTTCCATTCTTTGGTTCAGGACACTCATTGGCATAGTGTCCAGTATTCCCGCACTTGAAAGAAGTAATGTGACTTTGGTCCTTCTTGGCGGATGTGGCTGGGTTAGAGCGGTTCTGAGTGCTACCTGCTCCATTCCCATTTCCATTCTTGGAGCCACTATGGTTATGTGAACTTCCTCCATTGTGCATGTGGCCTCCATGGTTATGGGTATATCCTCCCGAGTTCGGGGTAAACGAGGTTTCTGCTGAGCTCCTGAATTATTCTTCCCTTGTCCATACTTCCTTTTGCGGCTCTCAATCTGCTGCTGCTTCCATTCAATCATAAGAGCCTTGTCTACCAACTCTTGGTAGTTGTTAAATGTTGCCACCATTAACTGCATACTCATCTCATCATTTATCCCTTCCATAAACTTCTCCTACTTCGCGGCATCTATGGCCACATCATCTGGGGCATAGCTGGCTAACTTGCAAAACTCATCCATGTACTTCCCCACGGTACGGTTTCCCTGGCGTAAGTTGTGAAACCCACACTTCTTCATGCTCATAGCTCCAGTTGAGACATGTGCAGTGCAGAATGCTTGCTGAAATTGCTCCCAGGTGACATTGGCTATGGGGAAAGTGGCTGTGTAATTCTCCCACCATGAGGCTGCGGGTCCATCCAATTGGTGTTCGGCAAAACACACCTTCTCAGCATCTGTGCAACCTACGGTGGTCAACTCGCTTCCAATCCTGCGTAGCCAGTCATCAGCAATTATCGGCTCGGTGCTACTGGAAAACACCGGCGGCTGCAACCTCGGAAAATGGGCTAAGTTGTCAACTGGAGGTGGTGGCGGTGGGTTGTTGTTATTATTGTTGTTGTTGCCTTGGTTCTGGACTAATAGCTGCATCAAGGCATTCTGCTGTTGGATCAACTGAGTGAGCTCCGGTGGGAAGACAAATCCGGGGTCACATCTCGGAGGCATCTAACGGGTTTAGAGGGGAGAGATTAGAAGAATGAGGTCTAATGAGAAGGCACTACCCATATGCACATGAGACAAACACAATCATATTACACTAATCAATTCAAACAAGGGCATACAATCGATCTATCTATCATTACAAAAGTGCTCGGACTACTACTATATGCATGGGGGAATACTACTAATAATATGGTGGTCTACTAGAAATTTTGATCGGTGGAAGACTCCATGATATCCGCTCCAGCTTCATCTTCATAGTCATCATCACTACTATCGGTGTCGGAGTCGGTGTCGTCGATGATGATGTAGCCCTTGGGATGGTTGTCATCTCCTCCTGGCGCGGGGTCTCCCATGAATACTCCTAGCTTCCTTATCAGGTCGTCATTCTTCTCCACTAGTATTGCAATTTCCTCCTCGTATCCGTCATGTGTAGACTTGAGTTCCTCTTCAAGCTCCATGTTCCTAGTCATCAACTTCTTCAGATCTATCATGCTTGCGCACATCTGGTTCTCCTGGCGACGAATGTGCTGGTTTAACTCCTGGATGAAAGCTGCAATGAACATGTCTCTCTTGGTGCTAATCATCTCTCATTGCTCGTCTCGGCGCCCACATATCTAGTAGATGGTGTCCTTAAGATCCTTGTGATAAACTTTGCCGATGCGTCCCATGGCGATGTGAGCTGCCATGCTCTTTCCTAGACTCCAGGTTGGTGCATCAAAGGAAAACACTATGGGCTCAGTAACTGGCATGAATGTCCTTCCTGGAACTTGAACTCGAATCATCCAACGCTCCTCTTCTGGTAATGTTGCGGTGTAGGTCCCGGTGAAGCTTGGTATTCCGATGTTCAGGTACCTAGTGACTTCCTTCAGGTGTCTCCCAAAAGGTGTGTCTTCATCCGGTTGTGCAAACTTGTTCCTTGAGTCCGCCATCCTATAGAGTGGAAACTGGAGAGGAGTCAGAAATGAATAGAGAAGAGTGACCTATGGCTTATCTTAGTGGTCGTGTCCTACAAGCAGCGTCTGCTCTGATACCATCTTGTAGCGATCCAACCTCAAACGGTCAAATCTCTGTGTATAAGTGTCGTCCCTAGATCGGTAATGCTGACACACACAATACTTGAAGGATTTATAACAGAGTGGCAATCACACACTTATTACATCGAAATTCTCAAAAGAGAACTAACTACAATAAATATGGCTTAAGGCCATCTAAATACGATAACGGCGGAAGGCTTGGAAGATAAAGTGAGTCCATCAACTCCAACGGCATAGCCGAGTGCACGACAACGACCTAGCGCACCTTACTCTTCGTCTGAAAAGTCTGCAACATGATATGTTGCAGCCCGAAACATGCCAGCACATGGAATATGCTGGCAATATAACACAGTAGAGCAATGAACAGAATAAATGCTATCACTACATGCATATATGGCTGGTGGAGGCTCTATGGCTATAATGTTTTGCGAAAAGCAAATTTTTTCCCTACAGCAAAGGAATATATTTTGTTTAAGTATCATGGTAGTTAATAAACATTGAGAATGGTACCCCCATCTCAATCCCAATTAAAAAAGTAATTAATAACCAAACAAATTAATTTAGAGTGATGAGATCCACATGATAATCCAAGAACCAGATACTCAAGATGTCCATAACCGGGGACATGACTAACCATGATTAGTTTGTACACTCTGCAGAGGTTTGCGCACTTTTCCCCACAAGACTCGATCTCCTCCGTTGGATTTATCGCACTACATGGTGTTCAAGAAATGGATGACAGAGACACAGTCTTTTAGAAACATTAACTCTTTACTCTGGGTGGACAGTTACACCTACTTTCCCCTACATCTGCTAGCCCACCACTGAAAGAGGTCATGTAACATACTCAACTATGCTAAAGCCCATAATAGCTTGTGGCTGCACACGGAAGTTTCCAGCATGAATAATCTTATGATCCCTTTGAGCCTGGGTGGCGAACCAAAAGACACCACTAGTATATCCCCAGGTGCCCGCAACCAATCCACCCAGATGTGTGTTTAAGTAGCCACCTTAAGTTAACCATTAATAATAATCTCACATATGTCGTGGATACACTCAAACCCAATCCACGTCTACGAGCATAGCATGGTAGTATAAGCATCACGTAGAAGTAAGCCAAGGGTTTGATAATAAAAGGGCAATAAGTTCTACCTCAACATCTTCTTCCCATACCCACAAGTTAATCACATCCTAATCATGCAGTGTTTGATGATTGTAACTAATGCATAAAAACTGGGTAATAAAGGGATATGATCAATGTGTTACTTGCCTTGCTGATGATCTACAAACCCTAGAGACTTGTAGTAGCACGCTTCGCACTCCGGGAATTCTATCGCAAACAAACAATAGCATACATAAGCACTCAAGCATAGATGCAAGGGTAAAACTCAAATAAGAAAATCCCAATCTGAAAGTTCAACTGAAAAGATTCGATTTGCAAAAAGAATCAATCGAATCAGAGCTACAGAACCGAAACTACGGTCAAAAGAACTTTGAATTCAAATCTTCTTGAAAACAAATTCTAAATTGTCAAAACCATGTTCAAGTTGCTTAACCAGAAAGAGGGGCTCAAGACGAAGATTTTGGCGTTGGTTTCACTGGATTTGGAAGAACGGTTAAAAAGTTGCGAGGGTTTGAAGATCAAGGGCTAATCTGTGATAAAATAATCATGGATAGGTCCTTGACCAAAAATAAAATAAAAAGAAAAAGACTACGGCGCGAACGTTCGCTAAGAGAGGCAAAAGGGCGAAAAGTGTTTGTTAAAATGAACTGACGAACGAACGTTTGTTAAATAACCTAAACCAAGAAAATTGAAAAAAATTGAACCGATTTAAAAAACAAAAACTAGGGTTTAAAAATAAACCGATTGGTTTTACCTAAACACCCAAAAAAACGGCACGAGACCCAGCGGCGGACGACGGGTCAACGGCGGCGGTGGCGTCAGCGTGGCGGTGGCTCGGCGAGGCGGCGAGGCGACGGCGGCGTGTGGCGGCGACTACGAGGCAGCAGCAGCGGGGCGGCGGGTTGCGACAGCGGGGTGGTGGAGCGGGACGGTGTGGGGTTGAGGGGTGGCAGCGGCTCGGGCTTTAAAGGCCCGGGGGCGTGGCTTGGGGCAGGGGCGACGGGGGCGGCTCGGAGCCGGACTCCGAGAGGAGTCCGCCGCGGGCACGGCGTCGGCGCGAGCGGGCCGGCTGGGCTGTGGCCCAGTTAGGTCCGGAAGAAGTTTTTTTAAACAATTCCGCCGAAAAGAAAAAATCCTAAATAAATATTAAAAAAATCTAAAATGCCAAAAACAATTTTCACCGTCTAAACAAAATATTTAGAACATAGTGAACATTTTCTTGGCCTAAAATGCAATTTTTGAAAAATGCATATTTTTCTAATTCGAATAAAATAGCAATAAAAATCCAAATAAAAATGTGTTTGATTTTAATATTTGTCCTCCAATATTTTCTTTTATTTTGGAGAAGTCATTTTATCTCTGCTCTTTATTTTGATATCAAAAATATTTTGGAGAGAAAAATAATTAAAACCAAAATGATCCTCTTTTCAATATTTGGGAAAATTTCAAATATGAAAATTATGAAATCCCCAACTCTCTTCTGTGGGTCCTTGAGTTTCTTAGAATTTCTAGGATGAAAACCAAAATGCAAATAAAATATGGTATGCATATGATGACCTATGTATAACATTCCAAATTGAAAATTTGGGATGTTAAATTTTTTTCTCGTGTCAACATAGAACAACACGAGTGTTGTGTCAATTTTTGGGATTTTTCGGGCTTCACTTGGACATTTTTATACATTAACTAAGTTTCTATGCATTCATGTGCACAATTCAAATTTGAACTACATGCACATGCTCCAGTGCATATAAATTGGTTCAAAATAGGAATGTGTGTCCTTGGTTACATGCTTAAGTCCCATGCAAGAAATGAGAATGAATGTCAAACACCTTGCCACCATCGCTCGGCCGCTAACATTGAGATAAATGGTTTTCAAATTCTAGTAAATCGAAAACGCGTCTGAATTCATGAAACTTGGCATGCTATCATGGAGCGGCATCAACATGCCATGGTAATTTTTTTGTCCCATTCGGGGCAGGTTTGGGTATAAGCTTCTCACAACAAGCTTGATGGTTTCGGTAGGGAACGTGCCACCTTTGGGGACGAAACGATATCCGTTGCCATTTATTGCTTTCAAAATTTTCTAGTGTCAACATAGAATAACATGAGTGTTGTGTTAAATTTTGGAATTTTTCATGGTTCGTTTGGACATTTTTATACATTAACTGGGTTTTCTAGGCATTTTATGTACATAATTCAAATTTGAACTACATGCACATGCTCAAGTGCAAATAAATTGGTTGAAAAATCACATCTGTGTCCTTGGGTGCATGCTTAGGTCCCATGCAAGAAATGGGAATGAATTTCAAACACTAGGGCACTGTTGGTTGCCGGCAAAACATTGAGATACTTTGTTTTTAAATTCTAGTAAATCCAAAACTCGTCCGAAATTCATGAAACATGGCATGCTGTCATGGAGTGGCATCAACATGCCGTGGTAAAAAAATTGTCCCATTTGGAGTAGGTTTGGGGTATAAGCTTCTCACAAACCAGAGCTTCTCACAACAAGCGTGATGGTTTCGATAGGGAACGTGCTACCTCTGGGGACGAAACGATATCCGTTGCCTCTTATTGCTTTCAAAAATTTTCTAGTGTCAACATAGAACAAGAAGAGTGTCGTGTTAAATTTTGGAATTTTTTTGGGTTCGTTTGGACATTTTTATACATTAATTGGGTTTTCTAGGCATTTTATGTGCATAATTCAAATTTGAACTACATGCACATGCTCCAGTGCATATAAACTGGTTGAAAAATTAAATCAGTGTCCTTGGGTGCATGCTTAGGTTCCATGCAAGAAATGTGAATGAATTTCAAACACTAGAGCACTGTTGATTGCCGGCAAAACCTTGAGATGCTTTGTTTTTAAATTATAGTAAATCCAAAACTCGTCTGAAATTCATGATACTTGGCATGCTATCATGGAATGGCAACCGATATGTTGTGGTGTTTTTTGTGTCCATTTTGAGAGAAGGCGCACTCGAATAACAACCAACAAAGGTGTAACACCGACTATGTGGCTATATCTCCCACGTGTCGGAGCATGACTTAGAGGCATAACCGCATGGTAGGCATGTCGCAAGAGGGGTAATCTTTACACATCCCATGTACTGAATAAGAAAGGGATACAGAGTTGGCTTACAATCGCCACTTCACACAATATATAAATATAGCATTACATCATCCAGAATACAATCAAGGTCCGACTACGGAACCAAATAAAGAAAGACAACCCCTAATGCTAGATCCTTGATCACCTCGACTGGGCTCCACTACTGATCAACTGGAAATGAAACAACAGAACGAACACGATCGTCATCGAGCTCCCACTTGAGATGGGTTGCGTCACCTGCACTGATATCATCGGGACCTGCAACTGGTTTTGGAAGTATCTGTGAGTCGCGAGGACTCAGCAATCTCACAACCGTGAGATCAAGACTATTTAAGCTTATGGGTAGGAAAGGAGTAGTGAGGTGGAGCTGCAGCAAACACTAAGCATATATGGTGGCTAACATACGTAAATAAGAGAGAGAAGAGAAGCAAAGCAACGGTCGTGAACTAGAAGAGATCAAGAAGTGATCCTGAAACTACCTACATTCAAGCATAACACAAGAACCGTGTTCACTTCCCGGACTCCATCGGAAAGAGACCATCACAGCTACACACGTGGTTGATGCATTTTAATTAGGTTAAGTTTCAAGTTCTCTACAACCGGACATTAACAAATTCCCATCTGCCCATAATCGCGGGCATGGCTTTCGAAAGTTCAAACCCTGCAGGGGTGTCCCAACTTAGCCCATCACAAGCTCTCACGGTCAACGAAGGATATTCCTTCTCCCAGGAAGACCCGATCAGACTCGGAATCCCGGTTACAAGACATTTCGACAATGGTAAAACAAGACCAGCAAAGCCGCCCGAATGTGCCGACAAATCCTGATAGGGCACACCGGATGAGCAATCCGTACAACTAAAACCAACCCTCAAGTTTTCCGAGGTGGCGCTGCAAGGGGCTCTAGTTTGGACCAACACTCAGAGGAGCACTGGCCCGGGGGGTTAAAATAAAGATGACCCTCGGGCTCAGGAAACCCTAGGGAAAAAGGCTTAGGTGGCAAATGGTAAAACCAAGGTTGGGCCTTGCTGGAGGAGTTTTATTCAAGGCGAACTGTCAAGGGGTTCTCATTATAACCCAACCGTGTAAGGAACGCAAAATCAAGGAACAAAACACCGGTATGATGGAAACTAGGGCGGCAAGAGTGGAACAAAACACCAGGCATAAGGCCGAGCCTTCCACCCTTTACCAAGTATATAGATGCATTAATTAAACAATGTATATATAGTGATATCCCAACAATATCCATGTTCCAACATGGAACAAACTTCAGCTTCACCTGCAACTAGCAACGCTATAAGAGGGGCTGAGCAAAAGCGGTAACATAGCCAAACAACGGTTTGCTAGGAAAGGTGGGTTAGAGGCTTGACATGGCAATATGGGAGGCATGATATAGCAAGTGGTAGGTATCACGGCATAGCAAAGAGAGCGAACAACTAGCAAGCAAAGATAGAAGTGATTTCGAGGGTATGGTCATCTTGGCTGAAATCCTGCAAGGAAGAAGAACGAGTCCATGAAGAAGACAAACGGACGTAGTCGAACGGATCCTCACAAACGCGACGTTATCGGAACTAACCCGAAGAAGCAACACCGGAAAGAAGCAAACAATATAGTAAAACAACCATAACATAAACATGGCATGATGCACAAGCAAGTATGATGCATGTCCGGTTTAATGAAGCATGGCATGGCAATATGCACAAACGATACTACAAATTAAGTGGAGCTCAATATGCAACGAGTTGCATATTGATGAAACACCACAACAATTATTTAGTTCTCTTCCGTTTAAGTAATCAACAAAATTAAATGTTGGTTATCATGGCAAGGGGTGAAGCATATGAAAACTACCTATCTAGGAAAATTTAAATGAGGCCGGAACAACAAACAACAAGTCCGGAAAAACCTCATGAGCATATATATATTGGATTTGGTACTGTTCTACCCTAAACACAATTTTAGAGTTTTTAAACATGCAAATCAAGTACACTTAGGCATTTTTCTACCCCATTTACATATAAAGTTTATTGAGTTTGGAGCTACGATTATTAAGTTATGAAATAAAGCATTTTAGCATGGCATAGGAGCAAATTTGACCAAACAGCATTTTAAACATTTCAAGCATGCATGAAAGTTGGAAATTATGAAACTAGACAAAATTCTAAGCATTTTACATATATAGTTTGTTTTAATCCCATGCATGGTTGGTGAGTTATGATATGGAAGAACTTGGAGGGTTTTTCTGCAAAACAGCAGTCTCTGGAAAATTAGAAAAATCGCAGATCTGAAAAAAACAGAGACGGGCCGAATCTGGCAGGCCCGGAAAAGCACAGGGATCTGGGCGGCTGCTCACCAGCGTGGCCACTGGGCCGGCGCGAGCTGGGCCTGGCCCAGTCGGTGGGGGATGCAGGCTGGACAGGCATGGCCTGGCCTTGGACGCGCTGGGCTCGTGGATGCAAAGCGGTGGAATCGGGTCAACAGACGAAGGGGAGGTGGCCCAGGCGACAGCGGGGTCACAGGAGCAGTCGCCGTGCTCGCTCGATGCAGAACGAGCAGAGCGGCGGTGAGCCGGTGAGGCAGGAACGCGGCGGCGGGGATGGAAGCAGGGGCGCACCATGGGCGGCTGGACAAAGCGCACGAGGAGGTAAGGGCTCGTGCCTATCCTCGTGAAGCAGGACGGCGGCGGCGGTCTTGGCGCGGAGGCGACCACCGGTGACAAGTGGGTGGCGGAGACGACGAGATCCGGTGGTGAGACGGCGAGAACCAAGCGACACAGGGGGTCGGGCGCGTCTCGTACTCCTGCTCGAAGCAGAGGATGCAGGGGAAGCAGAGGCCGGCAGCGAGGGGTGCGGGGACCTTGGGACCTGGCGTCCATGGCAGAGGAGTTCCAAGGGCGGCGGCGTTGTACGGTTCCTGCAGAGAGGCAAGGTGAGAGATACCGGGAAAAAGAAAGGGGAGGGGCACAAGGACTAAGAGGAGGAGGTAGGCGCGGCACAGCCTGGGTTTACACCGAGACGAGGACGCAGGAGGAGTGGACATAGGGCTCGGGCGCCATGGGAGCAGAGGAGGCTCGGGAAGGTGGGAGCTACTGCTCCGGCGAGGGAGCTCGCCACGTTGGCTCCTCGGCCACCGGTTGGGCTCGGGTTGAAAACGAGGGGAGGCGCTGCGGCTGGCTGCTATGCGGGCCAACGAGGAAGAAACATTCATGGGGATCGGGAGGAGGAGCGGGGTTGGACAGGCACGGAAACAGAGGAGGTGGGTGTTGACGGATCTGGGTGATGTGATGGGGAGTAGTGGCGATAGCTGAGAGGATCCCTAGGAAATAGGGTTAGGTCCAAAATGGACTAGGGATAGACTATATATAAGGGAAGAAGGGGTTTTTTTGATCATCCAATGGACGAGAATAAAATGCTAGGGAGTCCAATAAATAAAACGATGATATTTTGGGGATATTTGGGGATGATCCGGACCCAACGGAGCCGACTGTCCGGGTTGGGTTCGGGACAACTTTCGGAGGCGCACTCGGGGGTAGTCGGTGCACTGTGCAAGGAGGGGAGGTCTGACAAAAGGCCACGGAGGCAAGGGGGTTTGATGGGCTCAGAAAAGAGAGAGAAGAGAAGGAGATGCCCGGCGACTGTTTTCGGAGACCGAAAACGTCCAACGTTTGACCGGCTATATTGCCGCTATAGTTTAACCGTTGGGCTATCAAATGAGCTCCGAATGCGATGAAACTTGGCAGGCGGCCTATCTACACTATAACAACACCGCATGCCAACTTTCAACCCATTCCGAGAACATTTTCCGTCCACTTATAAAATACTATTTCAGACATGTCGCGGGCGCGTGAAGTGTGTTTGGGCTCAGAACGGAGAACGGAAAGAATGGGGAGACCCGGACGGATGCAAGTTTGAAAACATGATGATGCAATGCGCATGATGACATGGCAAGATGCAACATGCAAGCAAACGACAAGGCAACAACAGCGAATAACTGGAAGACACCTAGCGCATCGGAATCGGGGCATTACAACACTCCACCACTACGAGAGGATCTCGTCCCGAGATCTAGGATGGCACCGGAGAGAAAACGAAAGATGAAGAGGTAAAACAAAGTTGCTTCTTTGACAAATGAGTGAAACCAAAGAACCTTGAGATGTTGAACAAATTAAAAGAAAGAAAACAATGAAGATGAACAAAGTTGCAAACACTCCGTTAGACAAGAGGAACAAGGAACATTACTAGAACCTTGTAGGTTGAAAGACATAAGAAAAGTGTTTAAATGGACAAGAAGTACATGCAAGCACTCCGGTTGAAATGAGATGTACAAGAAACGATAAAGATCAAATACGACAACACTCCGGTTGGAAATGGAAGGCATAGAATATGAACTTGGCAACATGAAAGCACTTGGATGAGAGTCTGGTTAGAAGAGGAATGAAAGACACAACACTCCGGTTAAAACAAGATAGAGAAGGAATAAGAATGATATAATTTGGAAAACACTCCAACTGTAATGGAAAGAATAAGAATCATGAACTTGACAAGATGAGAAGATACTTGAAAAGAGGACACAACGCTCCGGTTGAATGGATAAGCAAAAGGAAAGAACATGATCTTCACAATTCGAGATGATGAGTGAAAAGAGCAACATCACAATGCCTCCGGAAGAAATAATAAAAGATAGATCATTGGAATAAAAGAATGGAGAATAAAATGCCAACTTCTGCCACAAATGAGCTTGAAAAGCACTCTTCCAAGAAGGTTATAACTGAGTTGTTGGAAAACCAACAACGAAACGAATAAGCTTGTAGTGGGCTTATGGAAAGCTTCTCAAAACTATGAGGTGAAATTCTGCCACTAATGGAAACAATAGATTGGATTGATATCAACAAGGAGACGAGAAACCTATTTCACCGGAAGGATAAATGAAGAACTTGGATCATTTATGAGCACCATAAATAGCAACAATCCTTAGGGAACGCTTTAGGTGAAATATAACCCAAGATAACTCCAATGAAGAGATTAATGGATTTAAAATAACTCATTCTTGATAACTTGTGAATTGTGAAACACGGAGGGAAATTATCAAGAATAACATAACACCACCTCAAAAGATAAGGGAGAAGGGATTGAACTTTGAAATGCAAGATTAAGAATACTTAAACTCCTCAAGACAAAACATGTGTTGAGCAACTTGTTTCTTCTAGAGTATAGCTTGACGGATCTTAACTCAGAGAGAAATCTTGAGGACAATTGAAGAATGAAAAAAAATCCTTGATGAACCACGATGTAGAGCCTCCATGAAGAACTCCGGATAGATAAAAGAAGGTCGCAAGAAAAGAAGCTTGAAAATAATAAGATGAATCCTTGCATTGATTAAATGGAGTTTCGTGATGATATAACCGAGAAAAACTTGGAACTCCGGAAAGAAAGATAAACAAGTGAAATCAAGAATTTTGATGAACCTCCGGAATAAGGACTTAAACACTTGGATGAAATAATAATAAGAATTACGTTACGCGAATCCCTCATCAATTTGGATTGATGACAAGCAACGGATTTGGCATACTACTTATTCTCGTAGAAAAGGATTAAGATAGATATGGCGCAAACTTGGAAAGGTCCTCAACGAGCCACCGGTAGGATTGGAAAGAACAGATGAATCTGTATGATAACGAAGGAAGAGAAGTCTTGAACGAACCGCCATAAAAATTGAAAATGAACAAAGAAAAGATAAAGAAACACCGGGAAGAATTAGAGAATGAATGAAGATACTTGAGGGAATTTAGATACATGAGAACGAAGAGATCACGAGCTGATTAGAGAACATTTGAATGATGCACCGGTAAGATTTGGAGAATGAGAGCCGAAAGCTGAGAATGAATAATTCTGAGATGATGGGCTCCGGAGAATCAAACTGAAAAGACTCCCGAATTGCTCCAGATGGGTGAAAAGAATTTTCACAAACGAAAACAATTATGAGAGGATGGCATCAAGCTAGAGCCATGAATCTCCAAGAGAATAGATATGATTGAAGAGAAACTCTTTTTCGGTCTTCAAATATGAGAATGACGACGAGAAACACCATCAAGAATTGTTTAGACACTCCAGGATGACGAATAGAAAGGTTGAGCCAGCGGTGAAAAGAATTTGACAGATCTTGGAGAAAATACATATGACTGATGATAATTCATTCTTACGTCAACTTTGAAATGAATTTGAGAATAACTCCGGAAAAATTAGAAGAGTCAGGTAAGATCCTGGGAAAAGACCTATGGGTTAGGGCCCGCTCAAAAGATACATCGTTGAACGATTTAAAAGATAGATTGTGCCGGTTGAATTAAATGGCTTGAATGAGATAACATCCTCGAAAGAGCTTGAACGAAAGCAGAGTGGAAACACGAATCTTCGAGATATCAATAACATGATAGTTGATTAAGAAATCTGAATCCTTAAAAGAAAAGGGGGGGGGGGGGGGAAAAACAAAGGCAGCTTGGAACAGATGAAATGAGCACCGTTGAGAAGAACTGATAATTGATCTTGCAATGTTGAATGGATCGGCTTAACTTGAAGAGAAGCATGCTGGTTGAGAAGAAATTGAGATGACAAATTCGATGATCAAGAAGGATTGGTATTCACATAGAAGTGTGATAACACCACTTAGTAAAGGTATGGAATCAACATTTGACTTCAAAGCAACTCGAATACCACAACTTAAAAACAAAGCAGAGGATTGGCTTGCTAAATAAGCCAGAAACAAACATATGATAGATCCCATATCGTATCATGTGTCTGTTGGAAAGAATTCCTACGAGCTACTTGAATTCCCACTATCAACTCCCGAAACTTTCCGGTTATGCAATCAGGTGTTGAGGATACAGGGGAAGCATAATATCTCACCTAAAACTAGCAAATCCTACATCCAGCTGTATCCATCCCTCAACACATAACCAAGAAACTTTCGGAAATCATTTACCTCAACCTTGGAAAAGCATCCGTTATATCAGTTATGGCAATACTCTCGAACTCCCACCCCGGTACTGGGTGGCGCCAAGGTTATCTCACCAACAACTGCATAAAAGAGATTTTTGATGTCGGCAAAACTCAGGTATTCCAGAACTGCAACGATAAAATTGTGACGACAACACCTCGGAGCTCAACTCCCCGGGACACTGCCACAACCCCTAAATGTCAGGAGGCACCAAGAACAATGTTCTTGTCACAAAACCATCGGAACGATTTCAAGACAACCGCGTGATAGAGGCAAAGGTGTCCCGATGTTTCGATGAGATGGTGGCTATCGTTTTCTGTGGGAGTCGACCTTGACGATCCGACTACGAACGTGCGAGACGTCGCGCCTTAGCAATCGCTAAACCAACTTCCGAGGGGTTATTGACCATGCCGGAGCACGATCAACCTGACCACGAGGGCCTGTTTCCTGCGAGCAAACGAAGAACAAGCAAGAAACTGAGATTGCAATCTGGATATTGCGAATATAAGATGAAAGCTTTATTGATCAAGGTGGGGTTCTGTGACGTCTTGGTCTGGTCGTTGGACACAAACGAAGTACGCGAAGTTGCAGCTATGGCGAACTTTTAATCTAAACAAAACCCAAAGTCTAAACGACGCCCTAAGGGCTGTATATATGGAGGAAGAGAGGGGAATTTCGTGGCCCTTGAGGGTGGGGTCCGAAACCAACCCTAACTCTTGTTTCCCCACACATACGGACTCTAAAAATAGCCTATACTTAAGTATTTCGAAATTACATGGGCCTGGCCCATTAATAAGGTGACGCAGCACCTAGAATAGCCTATGGACGAATATTATGAAGTGGCATCTTGTATATTTCGTCCATGGCTTCATGCACTCCTTATGGCGGCTTCAAAGTCCTGAAATCATCACTTGTAACTCCGTTCTTGATCCCCTTGCGCATGCCATCAACTTCATGCGTGTTCTTGCTCCAATGTTCATCCTTCTCCCAAGCTAGGCCCTTCATTTGAAGCAAAACAAATGTATCCAATTTAGGCAGCATCATAATCTCATGAACATTAGAATCATTACCAAGAAACGAAAGTACCTGGTAATTTAATTGGCGTGCGCGAGCTCTAGTAATTGGTACAGTATATGTAACAGTAGGGGCTGTGGGTGTAACAATGGTATTGATGTCCTCATCATCCTCCCCTTCTTGAAATGAAGTCGTCCTCGACGGAAGCTCATCTTCCTCACCCAAATAAGGCTTCAAATCTGCAATATTAAAAGTGGGACTAACCCCAAAATCTGCAGGTAGCTCAAGTTTATATGCATTATCATTTATTTTCTCTAAAACCTTAAAAGGACCATCAGCACGTGGCATTAGCTTTGATTTGCGCAGATTAGGAAATCTATCTTTACGCAAATGTAACCAAACAAGATCTCCAGGCGCAAACACAACATGTTTTCTACCCTTATCTCCAGCAAGTTTATATTTAGCATTCATACGCTCAATGTTTTCCTTAGTTAACTCATGCATTTTTAAAATCAATTCAGAACATTCTTTAGCATCAAAATTAACCTTCTCTGAAGATGGAAGAGGCAACAAATCAATAGGTGCACGAGGTAGGAAACCATACACAATTTCAAAAGGGCACATCTTAGTAGTAGAATGCAATGAGCGATTATAAGCAAATTCAATATGAGGCAAGCATTTTTCCCACATTTTCTTGTTATTCTTCAAAACAGCCCTAAGCATAGTAGACAATGTTCTATTGACTACTTCAGTTTGTCCATCAGTTTGGGGGTGACAAGTAGTACTAAAAAGCAGCTTAGTCCCCAACTTAGCCCATAAACATCTCCAAAAGTATCTAAGAAATTTAGTATCACGATCTGAAACAATAGTATTTGGCACACCATGTAAGCGAGTAATTTCACGAAAGAACAAATCAGCAACATTAACAGCATCATCGCTTTTATGACATGGTATAAAGTGTGCCATTTTCGAGAACCTATCCACGACAACAAATATGCTATCCCTCCCCTTCTTTGTTCGAGGTAAACCTAAAACAAAGTCCATAGATATATCCTCCCAAGGAACACTAGGTACTGGCAAAGGCATATATAAACCATGAGGATTGAGTCGTGACTTAGCTCTTTGACATGTAGTGCAGCGAGCAACAAAACGCTCAACATCCCGTCTCATCTTTGGCCAAAAGAAATGTGTAGCAAGTATATCCTCCGTCTTCTTGACGCCAAAGTGTCCCATTAATCCTCCTCCATGCGCCTCCTGCAACAACAAAAGACGAACGGAGCTAGCTGGAATGCATAGCTTGTTAGCACGAAACACAAATCCATCGTTAAGAACGAACTTGTTCCAAGTTCTCCCTTCCTTACAATTCTGCAATACATCTTTAAATTCAGCATCATGAACATATTGATCTTTGATGGTCTCCAAACCAAATATTTTAAAGTCAAGTTGTGAAAGCATAGTATAACGACGAGACAAGGCATCAGCAATAACATTTTCTTTACCCTTCTTGTGTTTAATGACATAAGGGAAAGTCTCAATGAATTCAACCCATTTAGCATGTCTACGGTTCAGTTTTGCTTGACTTTTAATGTGTTCCAAAGATTCATGATCAGAATGTATAACAAATTCCTTGGGCCATAAATAATGTTGCCATGTTTCTAAGGTCCGAACAAGAGCATATAATTCTTTATCATAAGTAGAATAGTTCAGACTAGGCCCACTCAATTTTTCAGAAAAGTATGCAACAGGTTTTCCATCTTGTAATAACACACCTCCTAATCCAATTCCACTAGCATCACATTCAAGCTCAAAAGTCTTATTGAAATTAGGAAGTTGGAGTATAGGAGCATGTGTCAACTTATCTTTCAAAACCGTGAAGGCTTCTTCCTGTGCGGTACCCCAAACAAAAGGCACATCCTTCTTTGTAAGCTCGTTGAGAGGTGCAGCAATGGTGCTGAAATCTCTCACAAAACGCCTATAGAAACCAGCGAGGCCAAGGAAACTCCTCACTTGTGTGACCGTTTTGGCCTGCGGCCAACTCTCAATAGCTTCAATCTTGGCTTTATCAACTTCAATTCCCTATGGAGTAACAACATAGCCAAGAAAAGATACTCGGTCGGTGCAAAAGGTGCACTTTCCAAGGTTTCCAAACAAACGTGCATCACGTAGAGCAATAAAAACAGCACGTAAATGTTCCAAATGTTCCTCCAAAGATTTGCTATAAATCAATATGTCATCAAAGTAAACTACCACAAATCGTCCAATGAAAGCACGTAAAACTTCGTTCATTAACCTCATGAAAGTACTAGGTGCATTAGTTAACCCAAAAGGCATGACTAACCACTCATATAATCCAAACTTAGTTTTAAATGCTGTTTTCCATTCATCACCAAATTTCATACGAATTTGATGGTATCCACTACGCAAATCAACTTTTGAGAATATTGTAGAGCCACTCAATTCATCAAGCATATCATCTAGCATAGGAATAGGATGATGATAACGAATAGTAATATTATTAATGCCTCTACAATCAACGCACATACGCGACGTACCATCCTTTTTCGGCACTAAAATGATAGGAACAACACAAGGACTAAGGGATTCGCGTATATAACCTTTGTCGAGCAGTTCTTGTACTTGACGCATAATCTCCTTCGTCTCCTCTGGATTGGTACGGTATGGTGCACGGTTGGGTAGCGAAGCACCGGGAATTAAGTTAATTTGATGCTCAATCCCTCGAATAGGTGGTAATCCCGGTGGCACGTCTTGTGGAAAGACGTCAGCGAACTCCTGCAAAATGTTAGTGACAGCAGGGGGCAAAGAGGAAGGCACGTCCTCGAATGAAAATAATGCCTCTTTTTACACAAAAGCATAGCAAACAGATTTGCTGAAATATAGCTCATCAATATCAGATTTGGTGGCAAGTAAACATGCACTTTATAATTTAATTTCAGAAACAACAGTAGATGGTTTATTATTAGGCTTCATTTGGTGCTCAAATTCTTTTGCCACAATCTGATTTTCACTCTTATTTGTCTCCTGTTTTGCTTTATTAGCTCTATTAATATCATCTTTCAAAATGGAATCAGGAGTCATAGGAAGCAAAGTAATATTTTTATCGTTATGAACAAGAGTATACTGATTGTTTCTACCATGGTGTACAGAATTTTTATCAAATTGCCATGGTCTACCAAGTAATAAGGAACATGCTTGCATAGGTACCACATCACAATCAACATAATCAGCATATGTAGAGATACTAAAATGCACACGAACAGTACGTGTTACCTTAACCTTGCCGCTGTTGTTGAACCATTGGATGTAGTAAGGATGTGGATGTGGTCTTGTGGTGAGAGATAGCTTCACCACCATCTCCATGCTAGCCAAGTTATTGCAGCTCCCTCCATCTATGATCACGCGAACAGAACGTTCCTTCACAACTCCCTTTGTATGGAACAAATTATGCCTCTGATTTTGCTCAGCTTGTGTAACCTGCACACTCAAAACACATTGAGCAACTAAACTTTCATACCTGTCAGCATCTTCAGGAGCCATGTATTGCGTCTCATGATCAGAATCGTCTCCACCGTGTTCGTCACGTGTAATAAGAGCCAAAGTCTCCTCATCATAGTCACTAGCGGACTCATACCCACCATCCTCAGTAACAATCATCACACGCTTAGATGGGCATTCTCTCGCATAATGACCTCCACCCTTGCAACGTCGACAAATAATATCATGTGTTTGCCCTGTTGATGCCATGGATGAAGAAGAGCTCTTTGCAGGCCCAGAAGGTGTGCTCTTGGCAGATAGTGGTGATTGTGCCTGCTTTATTGTATCACGGTTGGAGGTGGTAGCCGACGGAGGCGCCGGTGAAGCAGAACGTGTGGAAGTAGATGATGCACGTGGTGTCCATGAAGAAGGTCGACCTGCAGAAAAGTTAGTCCGCGCCAATGCCTGTCGATCCTGCACTTCACGTTCAGCTTTACAAGCAAGATGGAATAAACGAGTGATATTAGTATACTCCTTATACTCTAGAATCGTCTGAATCTCTCTATTTAATCCACCCATAAAACGTGCAAGCATAGCTTCATTCTCCTCAACAATACCACATCTAATCATGCCAGTTTGTAATTCCTGATAATATTCTTCTACAGAATTTGTTCCCTGTCTTAAGCGCTGCAATTTTTGAAGTAATTCACGTTGATAATATGGTGGAACCCAACGAGTACGCATAGCAGTTTTCAAAGCAGCCCAAGTAGCAGGAATGGGATATAATCTACAATGCTCAGACCACCAAACACATGCAAAACTAGTGAATGCACAAACAGCAGCAGGAACACGTCTCTCCTCGGGATATTGTAAACATGTAAATCGTTGTTCAGTTTCTAACTCCCAAGTAAGATATATATCAGGAACATATCTACCCTCAAATGGTGGAATATTCAATTTTAGTTTAGGGAGATGGTCATGATCTCGTCTGAGGGTGAGCCATACCATTACCATTATTTGCATGTGGACGACCTGATGGTTGCTGTGCTGGTGGTGGCACGTAGTTCTGATTTTGATCAACCTCATCCTCGTAATCGCCAGCAAAATCATCCTCCTCCGCATCAGCAGCAGGAGCCACAGAAGTAGCAACAGCAGCACCAACAGTTTGGCCAGGTGCAAGAGGGAGACGACTCGCTCGGCGGAGGGCTGTTTCACGATGTGTAGGTAGTCGTCGTTGTTGTTGTTGTAGAGGTGCGTTAGGTGCAGCCGGTGGTGGTGGTGGAAGACGCGCGAGCAATTCATTAAACCTGTCATCGAGCTTTGTTTCGAACGTCTTCTCCATGTCATCTATCTTCTCCATGGCCTCTTCAAATCTGTTTAGCACATCCTGCACCTGTCCATTCATCATTTGCTGAAATTTATCATACAACTCCTGATTCGTCATGTTCTCCCAGTCAGTCTCGTCGGCTTGTGATCCTGCCATGGTTAGCAACAATAGAAAACACACAAGAATATGATCCTACAGAATACTAACAAGAGGTGGTGGTGGCGGGTGTCACAAATCCGTCAAGCAAATCTCAAATTCTTACCAGTTCTTACCCAGCAGCAGGCGGTGATCGGCAACCGTTGTAGTCAAAACTCTCAAAAGCTTGGATAGAGCGATTGCCAGGGAGAGTCAAACGCACGACGTAGAGGTATGTGGAGCTGGGAAGGCTTATAGTATGCTAGCAAAAAGGGTCAGCAATAATCAATTCAGAGATGCAAAGTTGAATAAACGCTCAACGACGGTACTGTGCTGGTCCTAGGCTAGACCGTGCTAGAGACGCGAGCCTAGAACACTAACAAAATCACGGCGCTGCACGTAAATAAGGGAAAAGCACACTCTGGAACTTTTTTTTTCGCTTTTTTTTGGGCTCCTCTTTTTTTTGCGAAAAATTACTATAATGGCGAGTGTCTCAAAACTCTTCCCTCGTCAAACTGATAGGATGGGCACGAAAAAAAATTTTCCACTTTTTTTTTCGAAAATCAGGGCAGCGACGACGAAAAAGTGCGACAAAAAATCACTATGATGGCACGTGGCTCAAAAGACTCAGAAAAGCCTAAAAATAGGATAGGGAAAAAAATTTTGCCCGTGAAAATTTTGGCCTAAAAACTGCCCGGGGGTCTCCAGACTCTTTTTTTTTCCGAGACCTACGCAGGCAAGGAAACATGAATCGGAATTGAGATTGATCTCAAGAACAAACCTAATATGAGAAGAACTCGGATTGGTGGTGGATATATGGTTGTGGTATATGGCAGCGGTGGTGGTATATGGTAGTGGTGGTGGTATATGGATAGAGATTGATGGTGGTATATGGATACGGATTGGTAGTGGTATATGGATAAGGATTCAGAGCGGTGGCGGATAAGCAAAAGTGGTAGATGGGCGATGATGATGGTGCGGCGGCGGTGTGACAACTTATGACCAGAACTCGAAACTCTAAAAGACTAGACTCTAAGACCAGCAACTTGACACGACGATGCAACCGCAAATTCAACAAAGCAAAAACCCTAAAAAGATTATGCAAAGGCTCAGATTGGTTCGGATATGATGAACTAACCCTAATTTTTTTTTGTGTGGCTTTTTCGTGGACTGTAGGTATGAAGAACAGACTCGATCTAATCTACGAAAAACTGTAAAATCTCACCGAGCAACCTGGAAATCTGATACCACTTGATAGAGGCAAAGGTGTCCCGATGTTTCGATGAGATGGTGGCTATCGTTTTCTGTGGGAGTCGACCTTGACGATCCGACTACGAACGTGCGAGACGTCGCGCCTTAGCAATCGCTAAACCAACTTCCGAGGGGTTATTGACCACGCCGGAGCACGATCAACCTGACCACGAGGGCCTGTTTCCTGCGAGCAAACGAAGAACAAGCAAGAAATTGAGATTGCAATCTGGATATTGCGAATATAAGATGAAAGCTTTATTGATCAAGGTGGGGTTCTGTGACGTCTTGGTCTGGTCGTTGGACACAAACGAAGTACGCGAAGTTGCAGCTATGGCGAACTTTTAATCTAAACAAAACCCAAAGTCTAAACGACGCCCTAAGGGCTGTATATATGGAGGAAGAGAGGGGAATTTCGTGGCCCTTGAGGGTGGGGTCCGAAACCAACCCTAACTCTTGTTTCCCCACACATACGGACTCTAAAAGTAGCCTATACTTAAGTATTTCGAAATTACATGGGCCTGGCCCATTAATAAGGTGACGCAGCACCTAGAATAGCCTATGGACGAATATTATGAAGTGGCATCTTGTATATTTCGTCCATGGCTTCATGCACTCCTTATGGCGGCTTCAAAGTCCTGAAATCATCACTTGTAACTCCGTTCTTGATCCCCTTGCGCATGCCATCAACTTCATGCGTGTTCTTGCTCCAATGTTCATCCTTCTCCAAGCTAGGCCCTTCATTTGAAAGCAAAACAAATGTATCCAATTTAGGCAGCATCATAATCTCATGAACATTAGAATCATTACCAAGAAACGAAAGTACCTGGTAATTTAATTGGCGTGCGCGAGCTCTAGTAATTGGTCCAGTATATGTAACAGTAGGGGCTATGGGTGTAACAATGGTATTGATGTCCTCATCACCGCGTGATCCTAATTTTTTTAGTGAAATTTGAGAAGAGAAGAGTCAAAACTCTACGTCAGGAGGCCTCACCAGAGCGACGAAGGGACCGAGGAGTAAAAAGAATCCTACTCTCTGATATATATAATCCTATAAGACACAAACATTATTCTAGACTCAAGAACGTCAGCGATTCGATCAAGCAGGGGGCTCCTAAGTCGGGGAAGGCTCTGATTACCAACTTGCAACACCCACGATGCGGCTATATCTCCCACGTATCGGAGCACGACTTAGGGGCATAACCGCATGGTAGGCATGTCGTAAGAGGGGTAATCTTTACACATCCCATGTACTGAATAAGAAAGGGATGCAGAGTTGGCTTGCAATCACCACTACACACAATATAAAAATATAGCATTACATCATCTAGGATTACAATCAAGGTCCGACTATGGAACCAAATAAAGAAAGACAACCCCTAATGCTAGATCCCCGATCGCCCCGACTGGGCTCCACTACTGATCAACTGTAAATAAAACAACACAACGAACACGATCTTCATCGAGCTCCCACTTGAGCTGGGTTGTGTCACCTGCACTGATATCATCGGGACCTGCAACTGGTTTTGGAAGTATCTGTGAGTCACGAGGACTCAGCAATCTCACACCCGCGAGATCAAGACTATTTAAGCTTATGGGTAGGAAAGGAGTAGTGAGGTGGAGCTGCAGCTAACACTAAGCATATATGGTGGCTAACATACGCAAATAAGTGCGAGAAGAGAAGCAAAGCAATGGTCGTGAACTAGAAGTGATCAAGAAGTGATCCTGCAACTACCTACGTTCAAGCATAACACAAGAACCGTGTTCACTTCTCGGACTCCGCCGGAAAGAGACCATCACGGCTACACACGCGGTTGATGCATTTTAATTAGGTTAAGTTTCAAGTTCTCTACAACCGGTCATTAACAAATTCCCATCTGCCCATAACCGCGGGCACGGCTTTCGAAAGTTCAAACCCTGCAGGGGTGTCCCAACTTAGCCCATCACAAGCTCTCACGGTCAAGAAGGATATTCCTTCTCCCAGGAAGATCCGATCAGACTCGGAATCCCGGTTACACGACATTTCAACAATGGTAAAATAAGACTAGCAAAGCTGCCCGAATGTGCCGACAAATCCTGATCGGAGCTGCACATATCTCGTTCTCAGGGCACACCGGATGAGCAATCCGTACAACTAAAACCAACCTTCAAGTTTCCTCGAGGTGGCGCTGCAAGGGGCTCTAGTTTGGACCAACACTCAGAGGAGCACTGGCCCAGGGGGTTAAAATAAAGATGACCCTCGGGCTCCGGAAACCCGAGGGAAAAAGGCTTAGGTGGCAAATGGTAAAACCAAGGTTGGGCCTTGCTGGAGGAGTTTTATTCAAGGCGAACTGTCAAGGGGTTCCCATTATAACCTAACCACGTAAGGAACGCAAAATTAAGGAACAAAACACCGGTATGATGGAAACTAGGGCGGCAAGAGTGGAACAAAACACCAGGCATAAGGCCGAGCCTTCCACCCTTTACCAAGTATATAGATGCATTAATTAAACAATGTATATATAGTGATATCCATACAATATCCATGTTCCAACATGGAACAAACTTCAGCTTCACCTGCAACTAGCAAAGCTATAAGAGGGGCTGAGCAAAAGTGGTAACATAGCCAAACAACGGTTTGCTAGGAAAGGTGGGTTAGAGGCTTGACATGGCAATATGGGAGGCATGATATAGCAAGTGGTAGGTATCGCGGCATAGAAAAAGAGCGAACAACTAGGAAGCAAAGATAGAAGTGATTTCGAGGGTATGGTCATCTTGCCTGAAATCCCGCAAGGAAGAAGAACGAGTCCATG
The DNA here is from genome assembly GCF_003073215.2 of Triticum urartu. NCBI lineage: Eukaryota > Viridiplantae > Streptophyta > Magnoliopsida > Poales > Poaceae > Triticum > Triticum urartu. The sequence continues at coordinate 372,282,513 of NC_053028.1, read as the reverse complement.
AAGAAGACAAACGTACGTAGTCGAACGGATACTTACAAACACGACATTATCGGAACTAACCCGAAGAAGCAACACCGGAAAGAAGTAAACAATATAGTAAAACAACCATCACATGAACATGGCATGATGCACAAGCAAGTATGATGCATGTCCGGTTTAATGAAGCATGGCATGGCAATATGACAAATGATACTACAAATTAAGTGGAGCTCAATATGCAACGAGTTGCATATTGATGAAACACCACAACAATTATTTAGTTCTCTCCCATTTAAGTACTCAACAAAATTAAATGTTGGTTATCATGGCAAGGGGTGAAGCATATGAAAACTATACCTATCTAGGCAAATTTAAATGAGGCCGGAACAACAAACAACAAGTCCGGAAAAACCTCATGAGTATATATATTAGATTTGGTACTGTTCTGCCCTAAACACAATTTTAGAGTTGTTAAACATGCAAAGCAAGTACACCATGTTAAACTAGGCATTTTTCTACCCCATTTACATATAAAGTTTGTTAAGTTTGGAGCTACGGTTATTAAGTTGTGAAATAAAGCATTTTAGCATGGCATATGAGCAAATTTGACCAAACAACATTTTAAACATTTCAAACATGCATGAAAGTTGGAAATTATGAAACTAGACAAAATTCTAAGCATTTTACATATATAGTTTGTTTTAATCCGATGCACGGTTGGTGAGTTATGATATGCAAGAACTTGGAGAGTTTTCTGCAAAACAGGAGTCTCTGGAAAATTAGAAAAATTGCAGATCTGGAAAAAAATAGAGACGGGCCGAATCTGGCAGGCCCGGAAAAGCACAGGGATCTGGGCGGCTGCTCACCAGCGTGGCCACTGGGCCGGCGCGAGCTGGGCCTGGCCCGGTCGGTGGGGGATGCAGGCTGGACAAGCCGGATCTGGCCGGGCCTTGGACGCGCTGGGCTTGCGGACGCAAAGCGGTGGCATCGGGTCAACAGACGAAGGGGAGGTGGCCCAGGCGACAGCGGGGTCACAGGAGCAGTCGTCGTGCTCGCTCGATGCAGAACGAGCAGAGCGGTGGTGAGCCGGTGAGGCAGGAACGCGGCGGCGGGGATGGAAGCAGGGGCGCGCCGGGGGCGGCTGGACGAAGCGCACGAGGAGGCAGGGGCTCGTGCCCATCCTCGTGAAGCAGGACGACGGCGGCGGTCTTGGCGCGGAGGCGACCACCGGCGACAAGTGGGTGGCGGGGACGACGGGATCCGGCGGTGAGATGACGAAAACCAAGCGAGGCAGAGGGTCGGGCGCGTCTCGTCCTCCTGCTTGAAGCAGAGGATGCAGGGGAAGCAGAGGCCGGCAGCGAGGGGTGCGGGGACCTTGGGACCTGGCGTCCATGGCGGAGGAGTTCCAAGGGCGGCAGCGCTATACGGTTCCTATAGGGAGGCGAGTTGAGAGATACGGGGAAAAAGAAAGGGGAGGGGCACGAGGATTAAGAGGAGGAGGTAGGCGCGGCACAGCCTGGGTTTACACCGAGACGAGGACGCAGGAGGAGCGGACATAGGGCTCAGGCGCCATGGGAGCAAAGGAGGCTGGGGAAGGTGGGAGCTACTGCCACTATAAGAAATATGTCAACTGGTGACCTTCTGTCAGTGACCCTGAAAGAATTGGTCATAGATCTATGACCATTTCAAACCAATTGGTCAAAAGCTGTTCGGGGGGCTCCAACCTCTAAATTATAACGACCATTTTGGTCAGAAAGGTCGTAATTTCCTTACACGAAATGGTCATAAAGCAGATAGCACTAGTCCGCTGCCTTATTTCTAGCTGATCACGACCAATACAGATGGTCATAACCTTGTAACTTGTGGTGGGTTGCTATGACTAGGCGCCACCTCATTAGTTTTGCCTATGTGTCATGTCCATGTGGCAATTTTTGCCCCAGGTTGTGAAGCAACCTATATTTTTGGCATTCCCAAAATTCCCAAAAAAATCTCATAAATTCTTTGGGTCATATCTTCGTCAAATATGTAAAAAAACCCTTCCTTTCCTAGTTCAAAAATAATTCAAAAATATTCATTTTTCTATTTTGTTCAGAAAAACACTTTGTGAAGGAAGTACCACTTTGACATGTCCAAATGGTATCCATTTTCTACAGTGCTTTCCTATGCCCAAATAACCATCCTCCACCAAATGCCAGCTCAATCCATTCATTATTTTGAGCCCAGCTTCAACATTCGTATTTATGTCCAGTGTGGTACTTTGCAAAGCAAGTACCGCCTAGGCTCCTCCTTTTGAGCTGAAATTTGTGAATATGGTCTTCTTAGTAACTGATCATCCTCAGCCAAAACTCACATCCATTAGCCATGTGCATTTCCCGTACCGCTAATCAAACACTTGGCTGCTTATTCATGTTTGAGCATCGATCGGTCTCCTCATGAGAATCTTATATTGTGATTTTCTTCCTAGCACCTACTTGGGGAGTGCCCAACCCACTAGACATGCCTAGGCCGCTAGAACACATGGCAACGCCACGGTCACGCGGTGACCACGCGGCGGGCATGCGAGTTTACGCGCTCTAGAGTTGGGGCCCTCGGCCACCGTCGAAACCTCGATGTATTGCCACCAAACCATGTATTTATGATTAAATAGGTACTTATGTAACTAGAAATTATTTTCAGAAGAAATAAAGAGCAAACTATGGGGCAGCTGCAGTTCAAATTTGACCCGCTTCCTACTAAATCAGCGGGAATTTGTCTTTTTCACGAGAGGTGAATCAAAACTTTTGACACTGAACCATTTTGTCAATCATGCATTAAATATGGCCCAGTATTTTATAAAATTGATTTGGCCCAATTTTTCAACAAATATATGGTAGGTCCTTCACAAAAAAACTCATTTCGGGCACTCAGAAAATGGAAAATGAATTTTCCGTGCAAAGAAAATGAAAACTCCCTTGGGCAACATTGTTTGGAATTCCAAGATGCACCCTTTGTGCACAATATGAGATCATTTGAATAAAGTATGCCATGAATGTGGCCATAAGATTGATCATTTGTCTTAAAAGCCATGAATCTTCACGCGTGATAGCTCATTTCTGAGAACACTTTTTTTAAATAATTGCCGTGTTACAAGTTTATTATTTTTTCTGAAAACTTGGTCACATATGATGACACAATGCGAAGGTTTTCCAATTTTTTAATTTTTTATTGAATTTTTTATGCCCGTTTCAAAATGCGGTCAAAATAGCGGGCTTGATTGTTCCTAATTGGTGGTTGAATCTTGGAAAATTTTTGACGTTTCTCTGATGAAATAGGTACTTATGTAACTAGAAATGATTTTTGAAAAAAATAAAGAGCAAACTATGAGGCAGCTGTAGTTTAAATTTGACCCGCTTCCTACTGAATCAACGGGGATTTGTCTTTTTCATGAGAGGTGGATCAAAACTTTTGACACCCAACCATTTTGTCAATTATGCATTAAATATGGCCTAGTATTTTAGAAAATTGATTTGGCCCAATTTTGCCACAAATATATGGTAGGTCATTCACAAAAAAAACTCATTTCGGGCACTCAGAAAATGGAAAATGAATTTTCCATCCAAAGAAAATGAAAACTCCCTTAGGCAACATTGTTTGGAATTCCAAGATGCACCTTATGCACAATATGAGATCACTTGAACAAAGTATGCCATGAATGTGGCCATAAAATTGATCATTTAGCTTGAAAGCCATGAATCTTCACGCATGATAGCTCATTTTTGAGAACACATTTTTAAAAATAATTACCGTATTACAAGTTTATTATTTTTTCTGAAAACTTGGTCACATATGATGACACAATGCGAAGGTTTTCTAATTTTTTGATTTTGTTGAATTTTTTATGCCCGTTTCAAAATGCGGTCAAAACGGCGGGCTTGACCGTTCCTAGCTAGTGGTTGAATCTTGGAAAACTTTTGACGTTTCTCCGATGAAATAGATACTTATGTACCTAGAAATAATTTTTGAAAAAAAATAAAGAGCAAACTATGAGGCAGCTGCAGTTCAAATTTGACCCGCTTCCTACTGAATCGGCGGGAATTTGTCTTTTTCACGAGAGGTGGATCAAAACTTTTTACACCCAACCATTTGGTCAATTGTGCATTAAATATGGCCTAGTATTTTAGAAAAATGATTTGGTCCAATTTTGCAACAAATATATGGTAGCTTCTTCACAAAAAAATTATTTTGGGCACTCAGAAAATGGAAAATTGATTTTTCGTGCAAAGGAAATGAAAACTCCCTTTGTCAATATTGTTTGCAAATCCACGATGTAAACTTGTGCAAAATATGATATCATTTGAACAAATATTTGGTAGGTCTGTCTAAAAAAAACTCATTTTGAGCATTAAGAAATGAAAAATGATTTTTTCGTGAAAAACTTATCTTTGATTACGACCAATTTAGATGGTCTAAGGTCTTCAAATTGTTTGCTGTGTTCTGATTGGTATATAGACATCTCACGCGGATCGTTCATCAAACACCGTCCGATTGTCCAAGATCCAACGGCTGCCTTCACCCCCTCACGTCTCACCCACTTAACCCTAACACAACCCGTCTCACCCCCTCACCCTCTCTCCTACGCACTCACAGCCGCCGCCCCCAACCATCTCCCTCGCTCCGATCTCGATCCGCCGCCGCCGCCCCCCAACCTAGCCCCACCGCCACCGTCGACGACCCTCACCGTAGAGGAGGTCGAGGCTGACCCAAGATCGAGCCCATGCCCAGACTCACGAGTGAAGCCCCGCGGAGCTGCCCACAAACTGCTCCTCTTCCCCAACCCCCGATTCCTCTCCAATCTGTGCTGTCGCCGTCGATCCCCACCCCCCTCGGCGACCTCGTCTCCCCGTCCCCCCCATCCCCACCCCCACCGCCGACCGACCTCCCTCCTCATCTCGTCCATCCACCCATGGAAACCCCCTCTTCCACAGATCCACCCACCCACGCCCACCAGTTCTGGCGATGGATGGGGCGCACCAGTTCTAGCGATGGATGGGGCGCACCAGTTCTGGCGATGGCAGCGCCGGACCCGCACCCACCTGTGCGATGGAGGTCAGCCGCATCAAGATCCACCTGCGCGATGGAGGCCGGCCGGATCGGTGTGGCGCGGCACACCACACCGGAGCTTGATGCTGTGCTGGTCGTCGACAACGACGCAACTCCGACGGGACCTAGACGCCCAAGGTACGTACGCCGTTCTTGCGAACTCTTCCATCTCCTCTCATGCGTGGCTTGCGTACTGCAGATCTGACCCCCCATCCTTCCTTCCTTGTGTTCGCGGAACGACAACGGCAAGGGGACGACCGATGTGCGTGGTGGACCAGGAGGTGGAGAACCGTCTCGCCCTCCTTGTTCACATCACCTCCCTTTGCTTTCCCTTGGACACTTGGAGAGAGAGAAGGAAGATGGCGGACGAGGGGATGGCCAATTGCATCGACATCATCCTCGCCATCATCCTGCCGCCGCTCGGCGTCTTCCTCAAGTTCGCCTGTGGGTTGAGTTTCCCGAGCTTTGTCCCGGTCCCGTGCTAGCTGCATGTTTAAACTTCACAGTAGGTTCTCTCCTGAGCGTGATTCCGTCGAGAGTTGGGTTAACTGACTGTTGGTGTTGAACGTGCTTTTGCAGATCGAGTTCTGAATCTGCTTGCTGCTCACCTTCTTCGGCTACCTCCCTGGCATCATCTACGCCGTCTGGGTCATCACTAAGTAGGTGCCGGAGGGGCTCCTCACCTCTGGCTGCATTCACCGATGCGCCTTGGGGGAACTTGTCATGTTTCCCGGTTATTTTCTGTTCAGTACAGTCCTCTGCAGAATTTACAAAAGCAATTTTTACTGTATGAAGAAACTAAACAGATATAGTCCGTCGTATTCTTAACAACACAAAACGATGCATCTTCCAAGAAAAAGTAATTTTGCATATCCAGAAGAGAAGCGCCCTGCAGCTTGTTGTTACTTCCATCTCTGTTCCAAAAACAGAGGAACCATCTTTTTTGGTTCAGATAATTGCGAGGAAATTCCTGAACTGATCCCTACTTCCTCTGGTTGTTGTTTGTGCCAGGTGACCCAAGGTTGCTGAAGAGGAGCCGCAGCCGCACAAGAGTATCTGAAGATGACTCCTCCGTTTCTAACCCATCCCCTTCCTTCCACTGTTTTGGATGATGAACTTGATCCTTCTTAATTAATTAATTTCTCATCATGCTTAATTAGCTGTAAATGTGCCCCCTTATGGAAGAAGAAGAAGATAATACAAATGTAATTTAATTGGATGGTCTCTTTCATCGTGCTTAATTAGCTGTAAATGTGCCTCCCTTACTGAAGAAGATAAGAATCCATATGTGTTACGCAAAATTAACTTTGTCATCTTGTAAGCACTCTAGGCAGTGTCTAGAGGGTGAAAATATGAGAACAAAAAAAGAATTACTTGATTAATTTAAAATATCCATCCTTTACTCCGTCCATGTCATTGTTATTTACCCCTGGGAGTATTTTTAACTTGAAAATCTCTGGTGAACTGCCATTTCGAGTACATTTTCTTGCTCTGTTAATCTTTTTGGGTTACTCCATCTTGCTTTGTTAAGTAAAATTTGATATGTGGAGTAGCAGCAGTAAGCTAGACCCTCCATCTTGCTCTGTACATAGTCAAAGCTACTCCAAGTTAGCAGCAATACTATTAACTTCTCAATTTGCTTGGATTACATTTAACTTCTAGTACTCCAGTACTCCAGTAATTTTGCTTAGAGTATTTAACAAGATTGAACTGTACATGTGTGGAGTAATTTTGCTGGGAGTATTTAACAAGATTGAACAAGATTTAACTTGTCAACATTCAACAGTATTTTCAGTAAGTATTCTGAACATGCTTCTAAATATTTCTAGATTTTGAACATGCAAGCAAATCTGCAGGAGTAAACAAGTTCTTGCGGTAGATATTGCAAGTGTTTTATCTAAACATCTACTCTCACCGAAGATATTTCAAGTGGTCTGACCAGATTTTCTCAGTTTGCAAGTTTACTTACTTTTCCAGTTAATTAACTGGACATCTTGGAGTAGTTAGAAAATCATGAATTATTTGCAGAAAACCATAGAAGTATTGTACTCCAGGGTGCATTACTTACATAAACTTGCTTGCAAGCTTATTTTCTGACTCACATAAAAAGCTTAGTTAACTTCTGTAGTACTTTGGGTAAAAATGGAATGGTTCCATCCTGCACAACATACTTTGAGTGAATGTTGAGTACTGTATGCACTTGTGTAATATATGTTGGTTGATGAATGCCTGGGTGTGTCACTGCTTGTTCCATGCTACATTTAGGAATTGTTCATTTTTGTGTTATGACAACTTCACCGCATCCTGCCGAAACCTTTCTAAAATCTTGCAGATTCTAGTGCTACCACACAACTAGATCAGTATTTGATTACTGTTACAAGTGGAGGTCTAAATCAGCAGAGAACAGGGGTGAGATGTACATGTCCCAACCTCCTTCCCTCCCATGTATGAATACGCTCTCAAGTAGTCATTTTTGTGAATGGGCATATGATAAGAACTAAGAATTCACCTTCACTAATTGTCTATGATATTTCATCAGGATCTATAAGTACTTGAGGTACATATTGGCCGCACCACCAATTTGTGTAGTTCTTGGGCCCTCTTGGTAGTGGGTTCTCAGTAGGACTATAGAGTTGATAGTATGCTTCTATGCATCCCCATTTATGAGTTATGCAGAATAAGAATTACAATTTGCTGCAATTCAGATGTTTTGAATTCTTCAATCTTGAATTGTTCAATGATGATAGCTATCTTGCACCGTACTATAAAATCATGGATCGGCAACTAGGTGATTGTCAATCCGTTCTTGCTAGATGTGTTGTTGTTTTTCTTCTTCTAAGATAAGATGGTAGCATCACATGTCATCCTATCATGTTCTACTAGTTCCTTAAGTGTAAGATAAGATGGTGGCATCAGATGTGTGTTCTGACTTGTGACTGCTTACTACATGGATACATGCAGCTAGCTAGCAACCTAGCAGTACTAGTAAGAATATATGTGACTAATTCCCTCCCTATACCTTGTGATTGATTCCAGGTATATACAGATGCCATCTTTGTCTGGCAACATATGCACCTGATTACATTCAGGTGCATATAGTATACTTGAACAGTGTAAACATATACATACTTCAATTGCATGCATGCATGTTTGCCGTTCCCTGAACTGTTTGACTGCTTTGCATACGGCTTGTGTCTTGCTGCTCTCTGACCTGTTGTTCTGTCCATATGTTACTTGATCATTTGCAAAATATATCTCGGTTTTCGCTGTAATGAGAATGTTATATGCATGGTTTCCTGTTAAATCTAAAGTTTTGCAGCAAATTTTCATCGTTATGAGAATTTGCAAAATATGGATTCACTTGATTATGTTTCTAACTTTTCATAATTTATTATTTGCAGATGCTGGCTTTCATTCTTCCAAAGTTGGGTGTACAGGACCTCTAGGAAGAAGAATCCTGAAGAAAAACCACACCCAGCAATGCGTTATAGCTCACTAGAGATAGTTATGCTTGCAGCTAGTTATGTGTATATTTAGTTGTATTTTATAGCTGAATACCAGAATTGTATTATGCTTGGCTGTTGTATGAAATATTATGCCTTATTGGCTCTTTTTGAATCAAATTATCTAATTGCACAAATATAGTACTGGTGTGTGGTACCCGAAAAGCAAACCTGGTAATTGGTTCCCATTTGACGAGTGGGACCTACTTTAAAATAGAAAAGAAACAAAAGAAAACTGACAAGTGGGCTGAAAAAAGGCCGAGGCCCCAAAAAATTGCATTGTAAAAGGTTTTTGGCCCAAAACATAAAAGTCTATTGGGCTTGGCCCATGTAGCTTACCCAAATTGAAAGAAAAAACAACAAATGGGCTGAATTGTTGGACTCGGCCCATGTAAAACACCTAATCGGACCGGGCTGAATGTTGTCAATGACCTTTTCAATTGGTCGCAATTCTGCCATGTTAGATTGCCACGTCGGATCCGACGTGGCTTAGGCAGACATGCAATGACCAAAACAAAAGGTCATAGGTTCAACGACCTTCTATTTTGGTCGTAAACGTCTATGACCTTCTCACAGAGAAGGTCGTTAATTTCAGTTTACGACCGCCAGCTTTTGACCTTCTGTTTTTGGTCACAAAAAGGTCGCAAATGAAAAACTATGACCTTTCAGCGGTCAATAGTGAGGGTCACAAGTTGACATATTTCTTGTAGTGTGCTCCGGCGAGGGAGCTCGGCACGCTGGCTCCTCGGCCACCGGTTGGGCTCGGGTTGAAAACGAGGGGAGGCGTTGCGGCTGGCTGCTACACGGGCCAACGAGGAAGAAACATTCATGGGGATCGGGAGGAGGAGTGGGGTTGGACAGGCACGGAAACAGAGGAGGTGGGTGTCGACGGATCTTGGTGATGTGATGGGGAGTAGTGGCGGCGGCTGAGAGGATCCCTAGGAAATAGGGTTAGGTCCAAAATGGACTAGGGATAGACTATATGTAATGGAAGAAGGGTTTTTTTTATCATCCGATGGACGAGAATAAAATGCTAGGGAGTCCAATAAATAAAACGATGATATTTTGGGGATATTTGGGGATGATCCGGACCCAAGGGAGCCGACTGTCCGGGTTGGGTTCGGGACAACTTTCGGACGCGCACTCGAGGTTAGTCGATGCACTGTGCAAGGAGGGGAGGTCTGACAAAAGGCCACGGAGGCAAGGGGGTTTGATGGGCTTAGAAAAGAGAGATGAGAAGGAGAGGCCCGGCGACTATTTTCGGAGACCGAAAACGTCCGACGTTTGACCGGCTATATTGCCGCTATAGTTTAACCGTTGGGCTATCAAACGAGCTCCGAATGCGATGAAACTTGGCAGGCGGCCTATCTACACTATAACCACACCGCATGCCAACTTTCAACCCATTCCGACAACATTTTCCGGCCACTTATAAAATACTATTTTGGACATGCCGCGGGCGCGTGCAAGTGTGTCTGGGCTCAGAACGGACAACGGAAAAAACGGGGAGACCCGGACGGTTGCAAGTTTGAAAACATGATGATGCAATGCACATGATGACATGGAAAGATGCAACACGCAAGCAAACGACAAGGCAACAACAGCGAATAACTGGAAGACACCTGGCGCATCAGACTTGGGGCGTTACAAAAGGCATTTTGAAAAAATAGCTACCACTTTAATATCTCAAACGTTTGTATAATTAAAATCGTGTGCGTTCTGTTAACCATTCACGTGACGCCATGTGTCTTGGTTTTAATGGCTATGGGAGGTGCCGTGTGCACGACTGCTTAGCTGAACAGGGGGCGTGCGAGCGGAGTCCGGTGCGCGGGCTGACCGGGAGGCGTGCAAGCTGTCCTCTAATGCGCAGGCTCACCAGGAAGCGTGTGAGCTGTACGCTGCGCAGGCTCACTGGGAAGCGAGCCCTTTAACTTCCATGGCTGCCCGCCTTCCTCTCCATTAATGGCGCCCGAGCTGCTGTTAATACGGGTGGCCTTACTGTTCGCCTCCCATTCCCCTCCCTCCCGCAGACCTCCACCAACGCCATGGTGGAGAATGATCATCTCCCACTAGTCTTCAAGTTTGGTGAAGTCGACTACGAGCCGGAGGAGATAGAAAATAAGGAGGAATGGGGCCTCATGGACATGGCCCTGAACGAGCTAGCCGCGATGGTTGCTGCCCCGCTCCCATCCCAGCTCCCATCCCCGCAACCGCGCCAGCGACAATCCCCATAGCATTGACGGGCTAGTCGCTGAGCACTATCGTAGAGGTGGAAGCCGCGGGCGTCAGCGAGGCCTTCGTGGACCCGCGTGAGCTCATGTACATGCCAGCGCTAGCGCCCGTGCCCATGCGCGCCCCTCCACCCATCGCGGCACCGGTCCTCGTGCGTTTGGATGAACCCTCCGCGCCCACGCCCGTGCCCGTGCGTGCCCCTCCACCCACCGCGGGGCTAGTCCCCGTGCGTTTGGCTGCACCCACTGCGCCCATGCCCATGTGCGCTCCCCCTCAGCGGCATGGGACACTGCCGTCGACCGCTACCTCTCAGCGGCGCTAGTTGCCGTCCTCCCGCACCCCGCTCGTCGATCGTGCGACGACATGATGTTTGAGTTACAACTGAAGAACATTCTGTGATGCCTTGAAG